>NC_045774.1:40128225-40436048 GCF_008692025.1 Phocoena sinus
ACATTGTGTCAAATTGTAACAAATTATATTGTTTCCTTTCTTCACTCCATCTCCCCATGTCTGTATCTGCTATTACCAGATTTTACAACAATATACTGCTGTATTAGATTGACTCTTAGTTTTGGTCGACTTTACTTTTTGCCAACCAACACAAGAATGCGCCGTTTTAATTACATTTCTACTGAAATTTTTGAATGGTCTTGTGTTTATTAAGTTTTTTACTATGTAGAAAACGATTCTTACAAAAATAGATGATGAAAGAATATTGGATACAAATCTTGTTTCATTTCCATAGGACCGGATTTTAAAATTCTATGCACAGACGTTTACACTTTCACCATTACATATGACCAAGGAAATTTATAAAAGCTTAGGTATGTTTATTATATAATTTTTAAAATCTATAAGTTTGTACTTAAGAAAATGGATAGGAAATAACTGTTTCAGAAAGCACTGTGAATGAATGGTATTATAACCTTATTTTTATATTTTCTTTTTAGCTAAATATTTGGAGTTATACTTTCTTTCTAGAGAAAATCATATTCCTACTCTTACAACTGGCATAGATATAACTAATCCTAATGTGATCCACTTACTTAAAAAGGTATTCATTTTTTATAATATGCTTTTATTTCTGTTTAATTCTATATTTAAGAATTCTAACTTCTTGAGAACGGTTATGCACTGTTTTATAGGTTCGTCTTCTAAATGAATATCAGAAAGAGGCTCCAACTTTCTGGATTCGACACCCAGAAAAGTAAGCCCCCTAGTTTATGCCAGTATAAAATTAGGAGTGTTACTGTCCATATACATTTCAAAGAGAGTAGAGACGGTCTTAACTGATTTATGTGGTTGGGAAAGGCTTACTAGTTTATTTTTTAGCTTTTCATGTTTTTTACTTAACTATGTGAATGGCTCTATGCAAGTACCATTTTATACCATTTAATTATCACAACAAGGTAAGAGGCTGTTGTAGCTTCAGGTTCTTTCATTACTGGTCTTTGCTACTTTGGTCAAGTTCCTTGAATGTTCTTTAAACTTTTCCCTTTTTAGTTCTAAGATTTTTAATAAGGTTGTAAGAGTAACTGTGGGTCTAAAAAGGAAAGTTAAATTTGGACAGCCAGTGTTGAAGTAGAACGTACGTTTTTAGAGCAGAGAAAACTGGGGGTGAATTTCACCCCTGCTATTTACTGAAATATTAAAAAATGTTTCTAAAGATTACCTATTACTTTATCATTCCATAAATATAAAATGTCACTATTACATATATATAGCATTTGTTTTTTTCTAAAAATCACTTCTTTCCCAAACTTTAAGGTATATGGAAGAAATTGTGGAGAGTACTTTGTCTTTATTATCAGTTAAACATGATCAAAGCCATCTTGTCTCACAAAAGATTTTGGATCCGATATACTTTCTTGCATTGGTTGATACCAAGGCTGTGTGGTTCAAAAAGTGGATGGTAAGGAAATACGGAATGTTTTACTACCTTTCTTTGTGTATTGCTCTACTGTGTCAAAGAATAGCTGCTGTTTGAATGTTTACTGTGTGCCAAGAGTTCTATCACTTTTACACATGTTAACTCACTTAATTCTTATAACAATCTATGATGTAGGTGGTATTATTATCCCATTTTACAGATGCAGCAACTGAGGGATAGAGAAGTAACTTGCTTAAGATGGTTTACCTATTAGGTGACAGAGTCAGAAAAGGATTTTAATGGTAATTCATTTGAATCTATTAAACTGATGACCTATCCAAAATCATGTCTTAGTTTAAAAGCTATGAATTTTTTTAAGCAGATGTGGTAGAACATAAGGGTTCAATGCTCACTTTTCTCTGGCTTAGAGGTCTGAAAACATCTCTTCATTTGCCACTTAATGAAATTGCAGTTTGTAAAATGTGTCTAATGCCTGAATGCTGGTGACTTCCTGTGGAGTTGATCACTATCTTAGAACTGAAACTAATATAAAAGATTCTTACACTGTTACCTCCCTCATCTGTTGAATAAGAGTGGTCTGTGTCTGGCAGTAGTCATAGCTGTGTTGGCCTGCGTTCTTACATCTTTGTCCCTCTCAACCTGTATTTGTTGCAGTGGGGAAGGATGGGAATGGGACCATGACTTGCCATGCAAACCATGCAAAGCAAAGCAGCAACATGTTCATTTACTGCTGAGCATGATTTGGACATTATCTAGCTGACGGCTTTCTTTCTTTCTTTTTTTTTTTTTTTTTGCCTTTTATCTAGACTGTATAATAATGCCCAGTTAACCAAAACATAATTCTGTTTGGTGCTTAGCATTTACCTGGCCTACATATAGTATATGTTTGATAAATGCTTGCTCAACTTAATTTTACCTGAACCCTTTGTTCCTCACATCTGACATTTGACCTTTTTCTTTTTTATGATTATCAAATTACACCACTATTGTGGACAATATACAAAATATGTAAAAGCACAAGTAGAATTATATTTCTCTAATTCTATAACTCAGAGATAACAGCTATTAAGATTTTGTTTTATGTGGTTGTATGCTTTAAAAAGACCTAAACAGGTGAATTTTAACAAATCATATTCTGTTTATAATTAACTTTTTTTTACTTAACATTTTTATTGTCAGCACTTGATTCTTAAGAGAATGATGCACATTACAGGAAAACTAACCAATGGAAAATTATTAAATCAGCTCCCCAAGTGTGTTCTAGTATTATTAAAATTTATCACATTCTCCTCCACTCATCTAAGGCAGAAGTTGTCAAACTTTACATAAAGGGTCAAGCAGTAAATATTTCTGGCTTTGTGGGCTGTTCTGTTTCTGTTGCAACTACTCAGTTCTCAGTAGCCCAGAAGCATCCATAGGTAATATATAAATGAATGGATGTGACTGTGTTACAATAAAACATTGTTTGCCATATCAGGGGGCAGCTGAATTTGGCCTGAGGGTTGTGGTATGTCAACTCCAGTCTAAGGGATGTACTGTGAGGCTTTCGTTTTAGAACATGATCAGTAGTTTAATTGTAAGTCAATATGTTTCTCTTACTAAACCTGAAAAAAAGATTAATGGTTTTTTAAAACATTTTAAGCTACAAGGGTTAAAACACACAGGGTTTTGATTAACCCTCAATTAACCCAAACCCCACTTAATTAAATTCTATTCCCCAGAATTTTGATAGATTTTTAGACTATTATTTAATTTTTTAAAGTAAAATAAACTACATTGAAGGCTAATGATATCGAACATAAGTAATATTCATGTAAATTTTCCCCTTTGTACAATGCATAAAAATCATATTTTAATCTCATCCATGTTTAGTTCTAAGGAGAGAGTTTTTTGGCACTTCGAATCATTTTTAAAACATGACTGGCAGAGAATGATTAAGATACTGTCCCTTCAGAGCATTTCAACCTTGGCAGATTTCTGCATGTGTAAACAGTACAGTACCCTCTTCGTTGTGAGAGTTGTGATTCCTCCCCCGACCCCCCTCACCCTCACTTCTTAATCTTTACTTTAGGCTCTGTCATACACTGGTAGTCAGACATGGGTTTTTTTTTGGTTTTAAAGTAATTTAGCATGGTAACTGGACACAACTGAGGGGTAGATTGTTTTCTATTGGTCTGTCAGTAAATGCTCCAGTTTTTAATATAATTTTCATTCTTATGACTGCTATGCTCATAATCCATTGTACTTAGAAAAACGTGTTTTACCCTGATTACAATAATTTAAACTAAGTTATTGTGTAATTTATGTTAAAGAAATGTTACAGGAAAAATAGATTTTGAATGGTATAGCTTGAATATTAAATACCATTTTACTCCTAATTTTAGCATGCATATTACAGCAGAACTGCAGTACTAAGACTTATTGAAAAGAAATATAAATTTCTGGTAAGTCTATATTTCTGTTCTTATCTTGAGAAATATTATCAGAAAAAGATATATGATGTAATAACTTGAATGTGCAAAGTTGAGTGATTAATTAATATCGGATAATGAAGCAGTCCCCCTTTTATGTGACTTTTAAACTACCATTCTGTGAACATAAAAGGATAAAAGTAGGGGCTTCCCTGGTGGCGCAGTGGTTGAGAGTCCGCCTGCCGATGCAGGGGACACGGGTTCGTGCCCCGGTCTGGGAGGATCCCACATGCCGCGGAGCGGCTGGGCCCGTGAGCCATGGCCGCTGAGCCTGCGCGTCCGGAGCCTGTCCTCCACAACGGGAGAGGCCACAACAGTGAGAGGCCCGCGTAACGCATAAAAAAAAAAAAAGGATAAAAGTAGAGACTTAAAACACTGTCAGGATAACAGTTAGGAAATATATAACTTCATAGTAAATTGGGCTGGTAACTAGCTATTTTGGGATAAGCCATATTAAGTATTGGGTTGGCCATAAAGTTCGCTCGGGTTTTTCTGTAACATTATGGAAAAACCCAAATGAACTTTTTGGCCAACCCAATATTATCATATAGTTTAATTCAGATCAGTTGTTTGTAAGGGAGTTTGTTCTATAAAATTTACCCATGCTTTTAACTGAAAGTTGCATGATAAAATTCAGAATGGTAAATGCTTTTGTACTTGCAAAAATTGATTCAAGTTACACTAAATATAAACTAATACTGTAAAATATTCATAAAATTTTCTGCATTTACTGTTATTAGTAGAACAACATGTTGGGCACTGAAAGGAACTGAAATCAGCAAGTCTAGCAATTAATAGACAAACATGAAGATTGTGAAATTAAAGTTATACTAATATGACTTTGAGATAATAAATACGTTCTATGTAGTTAGGTAGAATCTTGAGTTGAGGAGTGAGGTAAAGGGAACGATTCCTAGAACTGTGAATTTTAGGAAGACTGCAGTAGAACATAAATTGAAAGGAGAATAATAATTGTTTTGTGTTTGAGAATTAGGCTTCAGAAAGGAGAAGAGGGAGATGTTGAATATTAGGATGGGAATTTATTTGTAGAGGTAATAGGTATTTAAAAATCCTTAGAGAAACTGAAAGTCTTTCCACATTTCTCTCATTCCCATTTTAACTGGAAATTTGTTGCTGCCATATGAGCCTAGAGTGATCTTGCTAGAAGAGAAAAAGGAGAAAAAGCCAAGAACAATTTTTTTCCTCTTATGGTTTGACATACAAATAACTGTTGGTATGACATAGGCCCTAGTGGACGTATTTCAAATGTTTCTTGTAGATTAACTCTTAAAATCCATTCCTTATTTGGAAAGTGAATTATACTATAATCAATTCTTAGCCTACAAATAGTTACTTCATTATCAACTTCAATATTCTATCAACTTGTTCAAATATTTCATGTTCATAATTAATCAAACTTGCATGAGATTTCATCTTAAACCTCATTTTCTCTTAAAGCTTTCCTAAATTTACCAAAATATCAAGAGATTTTTTTTAATGGGGTGTGTGTGTGTATGTGTGTGTGTGTGTATATATATAATTTTAAAAGTAAACCCAACTTTTGAAAAGAAACATTGGGGAAAATGGATGCCATGTGTGTTTGTTCCCATTTTCCTTTCAGAATTGAAGATCAAATTTTGTATATCTTAAAAAAAAAAAAATTTGTATATCTGCAGTGGGAACTTTGGACCACTCCATGGATTTGTCTTTGGGATCTGGGATCTTCCCAGGCCAGGGCTCAAACCCATGTCCCCTGCATTGCCAGACATATTCTTTATGACTGTGCCACTAGGGAAGTCCCTAAATTGATTCTTTAATTTTAATTAATTTAAATTTAAAAGTAATATGGGTTAGTGGCTACCCTTTTGTGCAGTTTGTTCTGTCTGTGGCATATATGACATTTTCAGTAGGTAGCATTGGGCAACAAATAATTTGTGTATGTGCTATCAGTTTTTTAAAGCAATATCTGTACTGATTGAAACGCATTTTGGCTATCAGCATAACTATTATTTTTAACAATTTGAATCTTTGGTCCAGTTTACCCTTAAGGGAATGACTTCTGAAATGGCTTTATTATGTAGTACGTTTCCTATTTTTCTTGCCCTCTTAAAGTCATTTAAAAAAAATATTGACAGCTAGGTTATTTAAATTCTCCCTACCTTACTGTTTTTTATATTTCCCCCACCCCGCCTCACCAATCTTAGGGGTTAACAGTTAAGTGAGCTGGCTAGTACATATTTCCTAGTGCAGGAGAATAAGTATGAAATAAAATACTGAATTTTACAGCAAATTTGTCTTTCCTAAGGTTTAGGATACTCGCTTTTTATACCCTCAACTTGACTCTTTAATATTTAAATTTACCTACTGTAGATCTTTTTTTTTTTTTTTTTTTTTTTGCGGTACGCGGGCCTCTCACTGTTGTGGCCTCTCCCGTTGCGGAGCACAGGCTCCAGATACGCAGGCTCAGCAGCCGTGGCTCATGGGCCCAGCCGCTCTGCGGCATGTGGGATCTTCCCAGACCAGGCCACGAACCCGTGTCCCCTGCATCGGCAGGCGGACTCTCAACCACTGCGCCACCAGGGAAGCCCTAGATCTGCTTTTAGCTCCTGCAATTTAAAGGGGTTATTATATCATGTGATTGTCTCTCTTCTAAGATGTATCTTTTTCTGTGATTGTTACCCCTTCTCAAATAAAAGATAGAACGTGTAAGAAGTAACAGGAAGGAGTAGAAGGAACAGAAGTGGGTTTAAGTGGGTAGTGAAGATAAAGGTGAGTAGAACTGAGTGCAAGGAAGAATGGGTCTTTGAAGGTTTGAGTGGAAGTAAAGTAAAGAGTGAGAAAGATTATCTTGGAGATGGTACTTTGAGTTCTCAGAGAAGCTATTTGTTCTTTTGTCTTCTAATTCTTTAGAGCCTCTCAAGTATATTTGTCACATCAAAAGTTCTCCATAATGGCAGTTTTTCAAAGTAATTTTTTTGTTTCTATTTATCAATTTATGTGTAAGAATTAGGATCTTAAGACTAAGTTCATCTAGGAAGTAGTTCTGTCAAGGAGGTTGCACCTTAGATAAACTCATGACAAACGTGAAACAGATCACTATACTTTTGGGCAAAAGTGTGTGCTTATGAATGGTGTCTCAGGTTCTGACTAAGCAGAAGCTAGGGAGGGGCTGTGTGATTGGTGACATGATGATCATTGATTCCCCTCTTTCAAGAATTGACAAGTCAGGGAGTGTCCTCATGAAATTTTTGTAGAAGTCCCAAGGCAGTTTGACCAGTTGCCTTTGCATGAGTTTGTTGCTGGTAGCCACTCATCTCAGGGCTGGCTTGGATTGGATTGACTGGATTAGAGACTTTTTGGACTGTGCCTCCTTTTGTTTCCTATGAACACTCCTTTATATATTCAGTAGATGCAAGCTAAACCAAAAGAAGACAGGAGTTCAGAGTCTACAAATAACAACAAAAGCAAAATGAACACAGAAGAATAAGCAGGTTAATAGTAGAACTATTGAGCAAATGGTGCTCCTCCAAAACAAAAGGCCACTTTGTACAAAGACCTATTTCATTACAAATCCAAGGAAAATAAAATCTAGCAATGAGAACTCAGTGAAGCAAGTTGAAGCTTAGATCATTGTTGAGACAGACTCACATGGTGGCAGATCTGAAGGATTATCAAAGTATGGGACTTGGGGACCCAGTGAACACTCTTCTTTGAGGACCCCATGGAATGATGCCAAATGAGAATCCTCAAGGTAATCTCAATGTAAGCTCCAGAATCATTGAGGGTTAAGACCACTGTTCAGTATCTGAAACAATGCATAAAACTGAGTTTATTGCTTACTTAATTAGGCAAAGCAGATTGTTAATATAAAATTTCGGGGAAAACTTGGAACTCAGGTTGGGCTTTCAGAGGTGAGAGTGAGTTATGGCCAACTGTAGATTTCCTGGAATGTGTCTGTTGTTGGCTGACTTTTAGAAGAAAGGGGCTAACTGATTGGTTTGCTTACAAAAGTATGTTCATTGAGATCTGTTGACATGTCATGATTAACAAGGTTTTAAACTTGTTCTAGATACCTGTTAACCATGGTTATATAGAAATATGGTTCTGGTTTTTATCTATAGAACAATTGCTCATTTTCAAGGATAGTGGGAAATTTTTTTTATTAATGAATAGGTGTTATTCTGGGAAAGAGGGGTGGTGGTTAAGGCAGTGGTGGGAAAATATTTCAGGGCCACGGGAATAGCATGTTTAAAGGCTTTAGGGATTGGAAAACACATAGTACACTTGGAAACTGCACATATTTCATACGGCTGGACATAGATTGCTAAGAGAAATGTGAATTAGTATTAGAGAAATTTCCTGAAAATCAGTTCCCTGAAAGCTAATATTAAGTGGATGATGTTTTTTGAAAAGTTCTTAGATGCTTTAAGATGTGCCAGTTGACCTCAGTTTGTTTCATTCATGTATGAGGCAGGATAGGGCCTCATAATTCCATTAAAAATAGGAAAGAGCTACTTAAGGGGAATCTTAAGCCCTTTCCCTTTTGCAGATAAAAATGAGTTTGTTGTTAATTTCAGGTTTGAATGTGTTTCACATTCAGTTGGTATGCATTGACTGGTGAGATTTTTAGTGGATTTGCTTTTAATGAACTGGTCATTTGACTGGTCACATGTTGAACTGGCTTTTGGTGACAGACTTTTACACAGGTAAATGTATTTCTCTGTGCGTGCGTGTGTGTGTGGCTGCAGAGGGGGACATCTGGAGGATGAGAGGAATAAGACTAATGTTAGATCATTAAAAAGTTCTTATTGTCAAATTTAGGAGATTGGCCTTTATTCTGGAGGTTTAGTGAGCCACTGATAGATTTTCATGTACTGAAGTAATATCATATTAGGGCTTTGGAAAATTTGGAAAATGGGCTGAAGGTGCTAGGTGGAGATAGTTTTTACTTCAGTACTTCTCCCCTAAGAGGCTTTGCAGTAATCCAAGCAAAAGATGATGGAAACATGAATTAAGGCTATGACAGTGTATTGGGATAAATGGGTGGACTCAGGAGTACTGTATTTAGAGTGTAGGTTTTAGAGGACTTGGCTTTTTGAAAGGGGTTTTGGTGAGGACTTACTCATTTGAATGTCTATCATTCTTTGGTCATATCGAGTTTGAGATCCAGATTTCTGGGGGGAAGTTTCATTTTATTGATCTGGATCCTAAAGTTTGATTTAGATAAGACATAGATATGGAAGGGGGTTCCCTAAGCCCACCCCCAGATTTGATGATTTACTGGGAGCACTTATAGGAGTCAGCACATAGTTGTACTCCCAGATGTGATTTCTTACAGAAAAAAGATACAAAGCAAAACTGGTGTAAGGAAGAGGCGCATTGGGTAAAGTCTGGAAGATACCAAGCATAAGCCTCCAAGAGTCTTTTTTGCCAGTGGGGTCACACAGGACTCCACTTAATTTCTCCAGTGTCAAATTGTGACCGCTCATGTGAAATGTTGTTTACCAGGGTAGCTCATTAGAGACTCAGTGCCCATATTCTTTTTAAATTGGGGGTTAATCATGTTGGCACCTTCTGCCTGCTACATACCAGGGATTCCACATTCCCAGAAGGAAAACAGACGTTCAGCATAAACCACATTGTACAGTTTAGGTACAGTTCTTAGAATGGGGGGAAGCTCCTGAAATCCAAGTTCCCAGATGCTGGTTAAGGACCAATCTTGTAAGCAGGCCTTTCTAATGATAGAAATCCTGCCCTGTTAACTCTTCTGCGTGAAACTGAGGCGATAAGAATGAATGAGACTAGGAAATCTATCAATTCCTTGATTCCATGGTTATGAACTTGCCTCTATCCACACAACCTCCATCTTTTTCCCATCTAAAGCTTAACCCTTCCTTCCACTTAGGTCCTAGCTGCTCCTGCTCTTAGACACCTTTCTGTCAATTATCCTTTCTCTCCTGCATAGTCAGACTTTCTATTTACTTCATTATGACTGTATCCTTTCAACCTGAGGAATTCATTCTTGACTGTAAGATCCCACCCCTATGTTTTACTCGTTTTTTTCTTTTACAACCAGCCTTCTTGTAAATGAAAATTATACTATAGCTGCCTTTATGTTTTCCATTCCTATTCCTTATAGTTAGTTTTATTCCCCAAACTCCCCTGAAAATGATCTTTTCAAAGTCACCAAAAACCTTCTTATTACCAGATCTAACAGTTATCACTCCTTGTCTCACTGGTGGCCTCTATTTTATTCGAGAGTTAGAATGAGAGGGCATCTACAGGAAGTATGTAGGTGCAGAAGAAAGGGAGGAGATCAGAAATCTCTGCTTGAGGAGAATGGGAGAAGGAGGTAGAATAAAGACTAACAGAGAATCGCTGGGTATAGAAGTTGGAGGTCAATTTTTATGACTGTTCTTTGGGTTGAGATTTTTTTATAGTTTTTAGCAATTCTGGTATCTAAGATAGAAATGAAGGCTAGATCCAGTTCACATTTTGCTGGCTAAGTAGGAAGAAAAGACTCAAAGGCAAGGGAACTGGGGATATTGGCAAGATAATTTTTAAAGTCATGGCCAGAATTTTTGCATCTTTCACTATAAAATGTAAAGTACAGTTGTATTTTTGCCTAGATACCAACATTGTGACAATGTTATATTTGTTGGTTTACAAATATTTTCTGTGTTTCCCAGAATGATGCCATAGTTAAAATGTAACTGGGGAGACTGAGCTTTAATGGCCTGGAAAGGTGCCATTCTAGATTTTCTGAATATTTTTCTTAGATATTTTCCCAGCATGTTTTATAGCCTTGACTAACTTCTTTTAATACATGGACTTGTGGACTTAAACTTCTGGAATTAATAAGCTATTATTTTATTAGATAACTACAGCAGTTCAGCAGTGTGTTCAGTACTTTGAGTTGTGTAAGACCATGAAAGCTGATGAGGTTTTGGGACATTCAAAGCCTTGTGGTAAGTATGATACTTTGTTACATTTTAAAAATGGTAAATTTTGTTAATAAAAACAGCTTAGTAATTTATTTTTTAATATCATGATAAATTAGATTGCTTTTGCTAATATAAAATACTTTCCACAAATTTAAGATATACCGTAATGATGACTTTTTATAGCCGCTCTACATTTGAGGTTATTGTAGTGAATCTTACCATCTGCAGTTCTTCAGTTCATACCACGGTGTATGTCCTAGTGTGTTCTGCTGCAGTAATACACTAGAGGAAGAAAGAATGAATGTATCAGCCATTTATGCATTTTAGTGGGAGGAAAGTTTCTGTTTTATAAAATACTGTCTTATTATTGGACACTTCACCCCACTCTGTGATTCTTCTCTGCTTATCCTCAGTCTGAGCTAAAATATCCTAGTTATTTCATAATCTGGCCCTAATATATCTATCTAATCTCATATCTAGTTATTGATTAAAGTGAATCTTGTCTTAGAAGGCATGCCAGTGCCTGTATACTTTGTTATTCCTACTCCAGCTGTCACTATCCATAATCCCCTACAATGATATAAATCTTATTGTGAAAGAATAAACTGTTTTCAGGAAGCTTCCTTTGCCTAGTGTGACTTTTTATTGCCCTTTTGCTTACGTCACACAACTTGCCATGTGAATTTGATGTCTTTTATCATTCTATTTTATGTCACTTCTCTAAGCAAATATTAAGTTCTTTGAGAATATGAAGATATCTTATAATTTTCTTTATCCCTGAGTAAATTCTTAACTCAAGGAAAATGGTCAAAGACCAATTATTAACAGGTTTCAATAGATAAGTATTTTGTAGTAGAGGAGAAAGTACAGAAGCCAGAACTTCGAGAGACAAAAAAGGTATATAAGTTGATATATATGTTCTATCATCTGTAAATTCATAAATTTTTCTACTCTAGTATTAAAATGTTGTATCTAGCTTTTTTTTCCCTCTACCACTCTCCCAGCCCTTCATGGCTTTGATTTTTTTCCCTATCTAGTGAAGACCTCTGGGTGCTTCACTGCATTCTTTTGACATTTCTTTCAAAATTCTTGCTTTCTTTCAGAGTTTCCTGCCTGCACTTACTCAACTTTAGATCATCTCTGGTCCTCAGAAAATTGAACACAGAGCATTGTAACGTTAAATTGATGGTGCACTGATGTATTTCTCTGGCTTCCATGGCTCTTTGTGTTGCTTTGGAATCAACTTATTCTTTCTTCAGTGTTCCACCAGTCCCATCAAAACCCCCTGCCTTGTTCCTGCCTACTTTTCTCTCCAGGAAACCTTGCATCCTACTTTACTGAGAAAAATGGAACATTTTGGATATGAAATTCCCAAATGTCCTGCATCTATACCTACAGATGCATATTTATATGCCCTTATCAGTATTCCCTTCTCCAGGCTACAATGAAGAGTAATCCTTCCATTCCAGATTGATCTATTCGACTGTTCTTGATTCTGTTTGCATCTGGTGTTTTTTTTTTTTTTTTTTAAGAACCAGGACATTGCTTCATTTGTTTTGTCTCCCTTTCTGTTGGTACCTTTCCTTGCATTCTCTAAACCTACTCATATCTTTCATATAAAAAACTGAGCAAGTTCATATGTACCTCACATCTCTCTGCTTCCCTTAAGAGAAAAGGCCTTCCAAGTGTTTAATATATACCCAGGTCCCATTTCTTTACCGCCTATTCACTTCTCAATCATGGAAATGAGGCTTTTATTTCTATGGTTCAGTGATCTTCCCATTATTAACTTTCTCTTCTTTCTTGCCCTCATTTTATAGCATTCACCTCTCTTGACCCTTTCCCTCATCTTCCTAGTACCATTCTTTGATTTCTTCATTCTCATCTAATAAGTTTTTCTTAGTTACTTGAAAGGCTCTTTTCTTTATATGTCTGTGCTCACAAAAGTTTTGCCTTTTATTTTTTTTTTCAGCTTAGTCTACCTGTTCTTTCTTGAAGGAGCCCATTCACTCTCATGGTTTCAAATATTACATATTTATATATATAAGTGATGACTCTAAAATATTTAAGTCTATACTGCTTTTATGAATTCCAGACCAATGTACTCATTATATTTAGTATTCTATCTGGAAGATCCATGGCAGCTTCAATATTAAAATATCAAGGACTGAAATCACTATTCTCTTTCTAAACATTTTTTCTTCAGAATTAAATAGAAGAAGAATTTACTATGTACACAGATATTTGAGTTAGGAACTTGAGAAATTTTTTAATCTTTTCATGGTCTGCATGTAATCCTGGCTAAGGCATATTGATTTCAGTTCCTTAAACATTTGTCAGCTGTTCTCCATTCTTTTCTCTTATGGAGGTTTTTGTTCATGATTTTCCTAATGAGTCTTACTTTAAGCCTTGGCCGCCTTCCATTCACCTTTCCATGTTGCCATCAGAGTCAGTTTTCCACATACATGTTTGATTCCTTTCCTGCTTGAAACCCTTTAATATCATCCCAGTTGCCTCTATAATAAAGCCCATACTCTTTCTGCAGCTCAGTCCTATGTGATCTGCTGCAGCTACCCTCTAGCTTTTGTTTCTCCTACTTGTCCTCGCTATGCTCTATGTGTATCAGGCTGTTTGCCGTACTCTGAATTGGAAGCCCAGTTTCATGCTGCTTCTTGGTTTTTGACACCAGCAAATAGTTCAGGGTCTTAAATAAAAGAGGTACTCAATAGATCTCGAATGTATGGATGAATGAGTGAATAAATGACATATGTTAGAAGGAGTCTGTATTTTAGAGATTGTAATTTCCTTTGCAAACATGGTTGTAAATATCGTTTGTAGTACTGGCTTTTAATTGGTAGAATTAAACAATAAGTAATGTTTTATATTCCTTTCTTCCTTAACTTGAAGTATCTTTATAATGAGAGATAACTAACAATCTTATGGTGTTTGTTTTAGAATGAACACTGTATGCATGTTGTACTTTTCTGAGGTTTGACAAATTTTATTATGAATGCTTTTCTTCAGATTTAGGTGTGTTAAAGTCTCTTGGGAAACAGTAAAGAATGTTTAAAAAAACTTACACCGAGTGTCTCCATTATAGACTGCAGCCTTGTTTAATATTCAGGCTTGTTTAATGAAATAACTACTGTAAAATATAATGGCATTAAAACAAATGTAATTGTTTTTCTTTTAAGGGAATAAGCAGAAAACTTTCTACTACTCAGGACAAGAATTACAATATATTTATTTCATTCACTCACTGTGCCTTTTAGGAAGATTATTGATCTATACACAAGGCAGAAAGCTATTTCCTATAAAGCTGAAGAATAGAAAAGGTAAGTGCAATTAGATA
This sequence comes from Phocoena sinus, assembly GCF_008692025.1. Lineage (NCBI taxonomy): Eukaryota > Metazoa > Chordata > Mammalia > Artiodactyla > Phocoenidae > Phocoena > Phocoena sinus. Next base: position 40,142,434 of record NC_045774.1, read on the forward strand.
TGAATATGTTCAGGTATGGTAAGATTTGTGCTATGGATTTTTAAAATTTAGAGGTTTGGCTTGGTCTCTCCTAGGGTACTGAGCAACATACCTTTTGTTTTGCTGACAGGCTTACATATCTTGAAGTGTTATTATTTTTTTTTGTTTTTCAGTATGTACTTCTTCCTATATGTATAATTTTATTTTCCCTGTCTTTAATGTTTTCCTTATTTTTTCTCTGACCTTCAAAATCCTAGATATACTGGATGATCCAAATCTGGATACAGAGCTGGAAGTCCTTGTTTAAGTTCTGGTTCCCCTAAAAACTAGCTGAGATCTTTGGGCAAATCACTGAACTATTTGTTTCTTTATCTGTAAAAACTAGAATATCAGTGCTGGACTCAGGGAATATTTGAGATGATCACAGAGAAGAGGTTTGGGAATAGTATTTTATAAACTGCAAAGCCCTGTACCATATGATATATTACTGTATTATTGTTACCCTAAGTCCCATTTTTAAAGTTTTCTCCTTCAGAATTCACATGCTGTTAGTTGTCTTCCTTACTTTCCTTAAAACTTTTGTCTATTCTAGGAATATAGTACAGAGTAGAGATCAGCAAACTTTGCCTGTAAAGTGCCAGATAATAAATATTTTGGGCTTTTTGGGCCACATACTGTCTCTGTTGCATATTCTTTGTGTGTGTATATATGCACACGCATGCATGTGCAAAAAAGTTAACGCATTAGGCAAGAGACCACTATCCTTAGAAAGGGCTGCTTGCAAGGCTGGACTTTGGCTGGCATCTAGGAACTTGGATTTTTCACTGTTGCCAGAACTAATAACATTTTAGGCACAGTGAGCCACTCTTAATACAAACAATGTGTTTTAAGCTGAAAACCTGCTTTCCTTCTGGGTGTCTGGAATCCTGGTATGTATTGGGCAGAGAGTGCTTATGTATACGATCAGTCTCCAATAAAAAACTTTGCACATTGACTCTCTAATGACCTTCCTTGGTAGACAGCATTTCACATGTGTTGTCACAACTTGTTGTTGGAAGAATTAAGTGTATTCTGTGTGATTCCTTGGGAGAGGACTCTTGGACAGTTGTACCTGGTTTGCTCTTGATTTCACCCTATGTGCCTTTTCCCTTTGATTTTACTTTGTTTCCTTTTGTTGTAATAAATCATAGCTGGGGGTATTACTGTATGTTTAATTCTGAGTCTTCCTAGTGAATCTTGGAATGGTTTTGAGGACCCTGACATGTTTTACACACCTTTTAAAAATGGAAAAATCATTCTTAGCTTGCAGGCCTTACAAAATTAGGATATGATGACTATATATGCCCATTCCTGTTATAAAGTATCTTCATTTTGAACATTTTATACTGTTTCCTAGTTGTTTTACTTAAACCTTTTCTCCATGGTTAAGTTGATTGTGAACTCCTTAAGAAAAACTGTTTTATGTACTTTTATGTGGTACTGCCATATAATCCTATGTATAGTGGGCACACAGAGAAATGACTTTCAAGAAAAGAGCTGCCGTTGTATAGGATATTGTTAACTTTACAGAAATAGAAAGAATGTATATTTGTGATGTTTCAGGTGTTCAACTTAAATTTATGTCTATCATCCAACTTATTTAGCATTTTTAATTGACTTTTGACAGCAACATTTTGGCCTATCAGATGTCACAGGTCATCTCAAAACTCAGTTTTGAGACATCTATCCTACTGTATTTAGTATAGGTCAGCATTCACTTTTAATTCACATGTGCTTTCACCAGAAATTTTTTATGTAAGCTTCTATAACAGGTGTTGGTAAACTACAGCCCATAGACCAAGTCTGATACACTGTTCTGTATGGTTTTTGAGCTAAGATTAGCTTGTATATTCTTAAATTATTGGGAAAACTTAATGTGTGATGGGGAAAAATATATAAAATTCAAATTTCAGCATACATAAATTTTTTTTGGAAAATAGCCACACTCATTCATTTGCAGATTGTCTATGGCTACTTTAGTGCATCAAGAGCAAAGCTGAATCTTTGTGACAGACTGGCCACAAAGCCTATACTATTCACTATCTGGTCAAGGTTTGCTAACCTCTATTCTACAGTGCTATATAGGTAAGTTAGCTGGACCAACATGTTAAGCTGAATTTTACTGCTCCTAATTGAATAAACTGAAACAGCCCTGATCAGATTCATAGATCTTTCTATGGTAGGTTTATATTAAATGATTGGTTCAACATAAGTGGTAAAACTACACCTTCACATTAGCACCTATTGCATCATTTACCCTTGTTATCTTTTAATTTACTATGTCTAATTTATTCTTCCTGATACAATCTTGGATTATAGCCCCTTTCTCCCTAATTGTACCACAGTCTTTATGAAACCTCAGATTAGGAGGATGGAAGCTTAGTTAAAATTTTTCTAAGTTGTAAACATATGCTAGAAAGTAACTTTTTTTTTTCCTTCCTTTTTGAAGATTCAGTATCCCTTGCAGATCTGCTGGTTCTGTTTACCCAACTTATCTATTACTCACCAAGTTGTCCAAAGATGACATCACCTGGTCATTTAGGTAATTCTGCTTCTATTGTTATTATAAATAGAGAAATAGAAACCATCTAAAAATATTCTATTTTCTGGATGTTTTGAGTGATGGACCTAGTTTAGTAAAGAGGTTTCATTAAGATGCAGCATTATTCATAAGAAATTACATTGGTCCTCCCAGATGGCTTCACAGGAGCCATCCTTCTCAAGGAAACAGAATCCAACAGCACATTAAAAGGATCATACACCATGATCAAGTGGGATTTATCCCAGAGATGCAAGGATTCTTCAGTATACGTAAATCAGTGTGACACACCACATTAACAAATTAAGGAATAAAAACCATATGATCATCTCAATAGATGCAGAAAAAGCTTTTGAAAAAATTCAACACCAATTTATGATAAAAACTCTCCAGAAAATGGGCATAGAGGGAAGCTACCTCAACATAATAAAGGCCATATATGACAAACCCACAGCAAGCATCATACCCAATGGTGAAAAACAAAGCATTTCCACTAAGATCAGGAGCAAGACAAGGATGTCCACTTGCCACTATTATTCAACATAGTTTTGGAAGTCGTAGCCACAGCAGTCAGAGAAGAAAAAGAAATAAAAGGAATACAAGTTGGAAAAGAAGTAAAACTCACTGTTTGCTGATGATGTGACACTATATGTAGAAAATCTTAAAGATGCCAGCAGAAAATTACAGAACAAATCAATGAATTTGGTAAGGTTGCAGAATACAAAATTAATGCCCAGAAGTCTCTGGCATTCCTATACACCAACAATGAAAAATCAGAAAGAGAAATTAAGGAAACACTCCCATTTACCACTGCAACAAAAAGAATAAAATACCTAGGAACAAACCTGCCTAAGGAGGTGAAAGACTTGTACTCAGAAAACTATTAAACACTGTTGAAAGAAATCAAAGATGACATAAACAGATGGAGAGATATACCATGTCCTTGGATTGGAAAAATCAAAATTGTGAAAATGACTATACTACCCAAAGCAATCTACAGATTTATTGCAATCCCTATCAAGCTACCAATGGCATTCTTCACAGAATTAGAACAAAAAATCTTACAGTTTATGTGGAAACACAAAAGACCCCCGAATAGCCAAAGCAATCTTGAGAAAGAACAATGGAGTTGGGGGAATCAGGCTCCCCGACTTCAAACTATACCACAAAGCTACAGTAATCAAGAGAGTATGGTGCTGGCACAAAAATGGAAATATAGATCAAGAGTACAGGTTAGAATGCCCAGAGATAAACCCACGCAAATATGGGCACCTAATTTACGACAAAGGAGGCAAGAACATACAGTGGAGAAAAGACAGTCTCTTCAGTAACTGGTGCTGTGAAAACTGGACAGTTACATGTAAAAGAATGAAATTAGAATACTACCTAACACCATACAAAAATAAACTTCAAATGGATTGTAAGATCAGGCACTATTAAAACTATTAGAGGAAAACATAGGAAAAACACTGACATAAACCACAGCAAGGTGTTTTTTAACCTATCTCCTAGAGTAACAGAAATAAAAACAAAAATAAACAAATGGGACTTAAAAGGTTTTGCACAGCAAAGGAAACCATAAACAAGACAAAAAGACAACCCTCAGAATGGGAGAAAATATTTGCAAATGAAACAATAGATAAAGGATTAATCTTCAGAATATACAAACAGCTCATGGAGCTTAAGTATCAAGAAAACAGTCCAGTTATAAAATGGGCAGAAGACCTAAACAGACATTTCATCAAGGAAGACATACAGCCAAGAGGCACGTGAAAAGATGCTCAAACCCACTAAATATTAGAGAAATGCAAATCAAAACTACAATGAGGTATCACCTCACGCTGGTCAGAATGGCCATTATCAAAAAAATGCTGGAAAGGGTGTGGTGAAAAGGGAACCCTCCTGCACTGTTGGTGGGAATGTAAATTGATAACAACCACTATGGAAAACAGTGTGGAGGTTCTTTAAAAAACTAAAAATAGAACTACCATATGATCCAGCAATCCCACTACTGGGCATATACCCTGAGAAAACCATAATTCAAAAAGAGACATGTACCACAGTGTTCATTGCAGCACTATTTACAATAGCCGGACATGGAACCAATCTATATGTCCATCGACAGATCAATGGATAAGGAAGATGTGGCACATATATACAATGGAATATTACTCAGCCATAAAAAGGAACAAAATTGAGTTATTTGTAGTGAGGTGGATGGACCTAGAGTCTGTCATACAGAGTGAAGTACATCAGAAAGAGAGAACTACCGTATGCCAACGCATATATATGGAATCTAAAAAAGAGAAATGGTTCTGATGAACCTAGTTGCAGGGCTGGAATAAAGTGGTAGACATAGAGAATGGACTTGATGACATGGGATGGGAGGGGGAAGCTGGGGCAAAGTGAGAGTAGCATTGACATATATACACTACCGAATGTAAAATAGTTGGCTGGTGGGAAGCAGCAGCATAGCACAGGGAGATCAGCTTGGTGCTTTGCAATGACCTAGAGGGGTGGGATAGGGAGGAATGGAGGGAGGCTCAAGAGGGAGGGAATATGGGGACATGTGTATGCATATGGCTGATTCGCTTTGTTGTGCAGCAGAAACTAACAGGGTATTGTGAAGCAATTATACTCCAATAAAGATCTATTAAAAAAATTAAAAAAGGAAATGCCTTGGTCCTGGAAGTAAACCATGAAATTTAATTTTTTTCACTGATATTTAAGGTGTATATTTTTATTTAGAACCAATTTTGCTGAGAATTCTGATGTTTAAGATCAAGATGTTCTTAAATGATATTAAGATAAGTTCCATAGGTACTAGTGTGTTCTTTATTGCTATTTTCTATCCTTTATATTTTCTTGGGTGTTTTGATCAGCTTGCTTGTTTCAGCTTATATCCAGTACTTATTTTCGGGGTCATCTTTTATTGAAGAATAAAGCAAAGGAAAACCTTTTCTTTTTTTCAGAAAAATACCTTTTAGTCTTATAACTGTTGGCTGACTTATAAAATTTTTTTAAAATGTTAACATTTAAAAGATAACTTGTATTGATATTCAAAGGAAAAATTTGTTTTCAAAGTAAAACACTTAATAACAACCCGCCTCCTCCCCCCCACCCAGATTTATAGACTCAAACATTCTAAACGTGGAAGTTACTTTAGAAATGATGGTACAAATTCTTAGAGGAACACAGGTGAATCACAGAAAAAAATTATTTGGGTCATATATATAAGTGTTGTAATACATCTATCAATTGGTAGGTTTTATGCATGCAATTATAATGGCCTATTAGTCCTAACAATGTTTCTCATACTTTTTCTGCCTTTAAGGTATTGATATTTACATGTATAAAGTACTAGGTTAGGTACCCCTGCTATATGCTCCTACAGCATACTATGCTTCCTTTATGAAAAATATTATCCTTTGTTATAATTGATAATGTCTTTGTTTACCATCTTGTGAAGTATTTGTCTTATTTACTTCTTTGTCTACGTAGTACTCAAAAGTAGCAGAAAGTTGGATGAGTGAATGAATAATGGTCAGATGCTCATCAGTAGTCTCTCACTGCAAACAGCATTTCTCATCTTGAGCTGGTTAAAAAAATCACTGAACTTTTCTGTTTTCCCTTTCTGTCAAGTATTTGCTTAGTGTATTTATGGAGTATGGAATATTGTAGTATAAATTAAGAACTTTGGTGTTTTAGTCTTGTATCTTACTAGGACAACCTTACATTACTAACTTTTGTAAAACTATTATTTTCATGTAAAACACTTTTGTTCAGTATATTAGGAGTTCAAGTGTCTGAAAATGTTAATTTATGAAACTAAAAATACCATATTTATTTTAGGGACTGTTCCCCATATTATATTTATTTGTATCTGTATCTTCTTATGTATATTTTAAAACAAAGTCTTAAAAATTCTCATTCATTTCATTGGTTTTATGGTAACATAAGAAGTATTCTAGTCTCCATTAAAGTTTCTCCTCTGCCTTCTTTTTGGCTGTGTTTTGTCTTAATGACTCTAATTTTCTACGAGGCTTGACACCTGAAGACACTCTTATTTTTTAAGAAAAAGAAGAAAAGTGAATACAATAAGTAAGGTGTTTGCCAGGAGGGGAGAAGTTGTAAATTTGTTTCAGACCACATTCTCACTATCAAGCAGAGCTTTAATGTCAAACAGCAAGTGATCTCATGGTGTCTTTTGGTATTTATATTATCATTTACTCACTTTTATTAACTTGAAGATAAGCTAACATTGTCTTAAGTTTAAGGTCATAATTTGGTAATAAATCATCCTTTGGGCATCCTTTAATTAACCTTGATGAGCTTTTTGGAACAGCAGTAGTTAACAGAAATAAAAGATATAATAATGTTCTAAGTTTTAATTTTCAAAAAATACTTCTTCTTTATCAGAGAATTACTCTCCTGCAAGTATGGTAACTGAAATTCTTTGTATACTCTGTGATCAAAAAGAATGTGCAATTGAATGTTTATATAACAACACTGTGATCGAGGCGCTTCTTCAACCTATTCATAACCTAATGAAAGGAACTAAGGTTAGTATTAAAGTCTCTTAATTGGATATTAGTGAATATTCAGTGGGACTTCTAAATTTGATAATCTGAAGTATTATACCATTTTCCCTATAAATGTATTTTAAATCTTAGTTATACAATCAGTTGATTTTAGTTGTGACAATGTGGGGAGAAAGTACATATAACATCTTAAACTTGTTATGGTCAGGCTTAGATTGTAAGGACTAAAGTTATTATATTAAGCTATTTGTTTTGCAAATCTAATGAGTCTTGTGAATGTTTTGTTGTTTGTTTTAATGGCAACTGTATAGCCTTTGGAAATGTTTTCCTGAAGAGCCAGCTTTGTTTTACATGAAGAACAAGTACTACTTTAGAAAAACTTATAATTATCCCAGTTCTGAACATACATATATGTCTCTTTACAGGTTGTACAGTATATTTCCTTACATTATATAATTTAACCTTCACAGCTGAGGCTGAAAGAAGCAAATTGCTTAAGGTCAGACATTTAACAGGTGGAAGAGTTGGTACCACTACCACTAGTGCAGTCTAATATATCTCTCCACTTTTTATGACTTAAATTTCTGGGGAATGACTTAAAGCTTTATCAGTAGGCTACAGGTTTTCGCCTTTCCATGTCTGTGTTTTGTAGTGTTTTTATTAGCTTCGTCTCCCTTTGCCTACCTCTCAGTGGGCTGGGCAGCTGCTCAGCCACTCAAGTATTCATTATTTATTGCTCATTTAGAAAACATTAAGCGTTTATGTGAATGTAGTACAAAGTATGGAATTCTAGGAAAGTAAGTAGATATAATGAAAGTATTTTGACCTTAGTCCACCTCAGGGAAACGAGATGAGCAGAGAAGAAACAAATAGAGCATAATACACAACTGAATATTATAGAATGCCATAAAGTAAATTGTGAAACGTAAACCGTATACCAGAGCTGAGAAATGTACTCCTGAATCTTGAGCCATAGCTATTGTTTGCTTCTTTGCTTCATACATCTATCTTTAACTTTCTGTTTTCTTTTGGCATCTTTCTTTACCAGTATATACTGGTAAAGCTAGTTTTAGTACTTTTAAGAATCAAAAGTGGGGAAATATGATTGGTCCAACCTATGTTTTCTCATTAGATGACATCATTGGCTATTTGCCAGCCCATGAATTGGCTGTCCTTAGTCACACCTACAATTCATGACCCAACAACCAGGTGTAGGAAGGGATGGCATCCCTTAGAAAAGATGGTAGTATATTAGATACCATGTATAATAAAATTAGATCGGATATACAGGAACCCAGTGAGTGAGAAGTAAAGGGCTAAAAAGAAGAGCTACTCCATTTGTCAACTAGAATTATATACATATAAAACTGTAATAGCAATTTTTTCAACTGTCTAAATAATAATTGGTTTGGGTAAAAAGTGTGTATGTATTTGCCTTATCAACTGTGCTGGTACGAGAATATAATCTAATGACACATTTAATTCAGACATTATTTCACAGCCAAACAATCAACTTTTTTGTTGTGGTAATATAACTTTATTGGACTACACGACCACCCTTGAATGTTAGTCTGTTATATGTTAGCGTGTCTTAAAATTATATGATATATTTAATGTACAGGCTGCTCCAAATTGCTCTGAAACAGCTTTAATTCATGTAGCTGATATTTTGGCAAGAATTGCTTCTGTAGAAGAAGGACTTATTCTACTACTTTATGGAGAAAATATGAGCTCTTCTGAAGAAAAAAGGTATGTTTCTGTTTTGAATTTGTGGAATTTTTTAGCATATTTTCTCATACCTGATTTGAAGTTTCCCAAAATTTTGTCATATATTAATGAAAATCGGGATAACTATTCTAGACATAGTTAGGTTTCCTGATCAACTGCTAACATTAGATCATCAGAAAGTTGCAGGAGTAACCAGGATTATGGATTATACAGGCAGAGTAGGTCTTGATGTCTGCAACTTCAAAATAAGAATAGGAGGGTTCACTCTACATGGGATCTTTTTTGCTTCCTTGGACTGTACTCTATCAACTTCTAAAGCCACACATGATTGATTTCAAGTTAAACCACACAATGGAAATGCTGACTACTTCCACATCTTCCTTCTCTAACCCCTACTCCGTTCTATCTCCTGGCTTAGCCAATGGTAACATTTTGGTTATGCTTCCAGACTTTCTCTTCACCTATAATGATGCATCAAGTATATATGTTCATGTTTATAGAATTCTTTCTCATTTCAAAAATGGTGTATACCTTACTCTGCAGTTTTTTTGTGTGTAACCAAAGCATCTTCCTAGGTGAATGAAACATTTTTAATAGCTCTATGATACTTTTTTGTATGCTTTACCATAATTTATTCAAACTTCTGTCCAATTATTGGATATCAAGTTTGTTTAGGATTTTGCCTTCATAAGTAACACCACAGTGAGTGTTCTTTTATCCTGTTGAAGTGGTAGATTACATTAATTAACTTTCTGAATATTGGACCAGCTTTGCGTACCTAGAATAATTGTTTTTATACATTGTTAAATTTGATTTGCTAATATTAGTAGAGGATTTTTGTCTGTGCTTGTGAGAGAGATTGGTTTGTAGTTTTTGTGATCTTTGGCCTTACTGTAAAATGCTGGTCTCATAAGTTAGGAAGTGTTCTGCGTCTATCTTACGGAAGAGATTTGGCATAATTTCTTAAATGTTTGATAGAATTCACCAGTGTACCTATTTGGGTGTGGTGTTTTCTGTTTAGGAAGATCATTATTTATTCTATTTCTTTAATAGATTTGGGTTTGTTCAGATTGTTAGAATTTTGGCAGGTTGTGTCTTTCAAGGAATTGGTCCACTTATCTAAGTTTTAAATTTGTGGGCATAGAGGTTTTTTTTTTTTTTTTTTTACAGTATTGCTTTATTACCCTTATAAAGTCTATGGGATTAGTAGAGACAGCCCCTCTTAATTCTGATGTTAATTTGCTTCTACTTTTTCTTTTTCGCCTCTAACCTGTCTAGAGGCTTTTCAATTTTACTGATCTTTTTAAAAGACTAGCTTCCCCCCCCCCGTTCATTTCCTGTTTTTAATTTGACTGATTTCTGCTCTAGTTTTTATTGTCTTCTTCCTTTTGGATTTAGTTTCATTTTCCATGGTGAAAGCTTAGATTATTGAATTTTAGGTTTTCTTTCTAATATGTACATTCAATGATATAAATTTCCCTCTAAGCACTGCTTTTGCTGCATCTGACAATTGAGTTGTGTTTTCATTTTCATTAGTTCAAAATATTTTTAAACATCTCTGGAGACTTCTTTGACCTCTGAGTTATTTATGGGTCAGAGAGTATATTTTGTATGATTTATATTTTTAATTTGTTAAAATGTGTTTTATGACCCAGAATGTGGTCTCTTAGTGAATGTTATGTCTTATGTGAGCTTGAGAAAAAGTATATTCTGCTATTGAAGTATTCTATACATACCAGTTATGTACTGTTGGTAGTTGGTGGTGTTCAGCTATGTCCTTACTAGCTTCATGCTGGATCTGTCAGTTACTGACAGGGGTGTTGAAATTTCAGACTATATCAGTGAATTCATCTTTTTCTCCTTGCATTTCTGTTAGTTTCTGCTCCATGTATTTCGATACTATTGGGTGCATACACATGAAGGATCGTTATGTCCTTTTGGAAAATTGACCCCCTTTATTATGTAATGTGCCCTTTGTGTAATTTTCCTTGCTGTGAAGTCTGAAATTAATATAGCTACTCCAGCTTTCTCTTGATTGTTAGCATATGTCTTTCTTCATCCCTTTACTTTTTTTTTTTTTTTTTTTTCGCGGTACGCGGGCCTCTCACTGTTGTGGCCTCTCCCATTGCGGAGCACAGGCTCCAGATGCGCAGGCTCAGCGGCCATGGCTCATGGGCCCAGCCACTCCGTGGCATGTGGGATCTTCCCGGACTGGGGCACGAACCCGTGCCCCCTGCATCGGCAGGCGGACTCTCAACCACTGTGCCACCAGGGAAGCCCCTTCATCCCTTTACTTTTAATCTGTCTTTGTCATTATATTTAAAATGCACTTCTATAGATACCACATAACTGAGTCTTGTTTTTTTATCTAGTCTGACAGTCTGTCTTTTAATTGATTCTTGTCATTTAGAGTGATTTGATATGATTGGATTAATATCTACCGTATTTGTTACTGTTTTCTGTTTTGCCTTTATTCTTCCGTTTTTGTGTGTGTTCCACACTTTTTCTGCCATCTGTTATTTTTTTTTTCCATCGTGTGTTTTAATCTGTTTACATCTGGGAACATACTGTCTTTCTGATAATAGTCACACAACAAGACCAAGGTCTTTTCTTGGGTCACCGTTTAATCCTCACAGTGGCTAAGGAGGGGGCCTCTGTGGTCATCTTCATTATATAGATGGAGACTTTGAGGCTTGGATTTCGATAACTTTGATTTAGTATAAGAGAAGTGGTTTTTTTCTTTTTTTTTCTTTTTGACCTATTTTGCACTAATGAAACATTTCTTTTCTCTGCTATACAAAAGTAACACATACTCCGGACAGTGAACTTGGGAAGGAGGAACGGAGCATTAGTAACTAAATTGAGAGGCAGCACTGAGTGAGGGTTAGTCACACAAGCCCTGGTTCAGACTACTTGGGTTCACATCCTAGCTCCACCGCTCAGTCATTCCTCACCTGTGAATTAGGGACAATCAGCACTACCTGACTCACAGGGCTGTCAACACTTTAAGCCAGTTACTACATGTGAGGCAGTAAGGGTTAGTTCGCTTTTAGTGTGTGTACATGTGCCTTATAAAAAGGGGGCTTGTGCCTTACGTTCAAGTACTTAACACGTTTTGTAGAAGGTAAGCTTTCTGAACTCCTACCTTTGAACAGAATAAATACATTTTCATAGTTGGTTGATAGCTTGGCTAGGTGGGGAGACTGGAAACATTGTTACATTGCCTTCCTGCATCCACTATTGTCAAGTTCCATAGCTGAGTTTCTTTCTCAGGAGCCTTTTAAAAAAAAATTTTTTTTATAGTATCCACTACAAAGGAGTAAAGTGATGAACTTTATTTATTTATTTATTTTTGGCTGCATTGGGTCTTCGTTGCTGCATGGGCTTTCTCTAGTTGCAGTGAGCGGGGGCTGCTCTTGCTTGCGGTGCGCGGGCTTCTCATTGCGATAGCTTGTTTTGTTGTGGAGCACAGGCTTCTAGGCGCATGGGCTTCAGTAGTTGTGGCTCGCAGGCTGTAGAGCGCAGGCTCAGTAGTTGTGGCGCACGGGCTTAGTTGCTCCGCGGCATGTGGGATCTTCCCGGACCAGGGCTCGAACCCGTGTCTTCTGCATTGGCAGGTGGATTCTTAACCACTGCCCACCAGGGAAGTCCCCAGGAGGCTTTTTTACCTCTGAAACTTTCCAGGACCTGATGTTTCTTGAGGGTATGACACTGGGCCTTTTTCCCTTTTCTCAGGCATTAGCTGGACAATGTTAGGGAGAGGACTTGCATTCTTTGGCACAGGGGACTTTGCTTCTGTTGTGAGTTTAATCACTTTCTCTGCTTCTGTTTTCTCTTTTTGGTGCTCCTGTGAATTGGATGTTGAATTTCCAGGTGTGATCCTCTGGGTGCCTTAGCTTTTCCCTCATAGTCCTGCCTTTTTGATCTTTTTCGTTACGTAGGAGATGTTCTTGGATTTATTTTGATAGTGATTTTTACTTTCTAAGAATACTTGGTTTGATATGTTTTAAGCTTGTCAAATGGGCCAGGTTTTCCATGCCTGGCTTCCCAGATCCTGTAGTTTAGTTGGGGAGGGGCCCTTCTGGCCCAGAATGCTGACTTCAGCCCCTCTCGAACTCCCTGTCTAGTTGGGCACCTCATGGCTCTCCTCAGCTATGCCTGGCTTCCAGCTCTGAGCCTCTTAGGCTTACCTTCTTCAGAGCAGCTTTGTCCAGTAGAGCTTTATGTGATGATGGAATGTTCTAGATCTGAACTGTCTAGTAACGTTACCACTAGACACTTATGGCTGTTGAGCACTTAACATATGGCTAGTGTGACAGAACTGAGTTGTAACTTTTATTTGCTTTTAAATTAAAAAAAATTAAATGTGGTTAATGGCTATGGTATTCACCACTCTAGAGAATAAACCTCTAGTCTTTTGGCAGGATGGGGAATCGGGGCTATGGATTGGGAGACCTTAGACTACTACTCCTGTGTTCAGCCCCACCTGCATCCTGCCCTGGGCTGTTCTTGGTGCCTGAGATCTCTGGGCTTGGGCTGTGCCTTGCTTCTGCTCAGTTCTGCAGGTCTGCTTCTTCCTGGGCTGCTCCTCAGTTACCACGTGTCTCACTGCCGCTTTCCACCTCTAAGTCACTGCTGCCATCTTTTGGCTATTGTTCTTTTTTCTCTTTTCCATTGTGGGTTTATATCTCTTTATTTCTTGGTCCCTGTTTTTCTGGGGCTGGGAGGGGGGAGGGTGCTGAGTAAGCATGTGGTCTAATCTTCCATGAGTAATCCGTTTTCCTGATCTTCTATTCTTATTTACTGTGATATTCTTCCCAAATCACTCTCAGCCCAGTAGTTAGCTGTTCTTTTCTATTGCTTGAGTTCTCTTCTTTGGGTTCAGCTTTTCATGTTATTCGTTCTTTTTTTTTTTTTTTTTTTGTGGTACGCGGGCCTCTCACTGTTGTGGCCTTTCCCGTTGTGGAGCACAGGCTCTGGAGGCACAGGCTCAGCGGCCATGGCTCACGGGCCCAGCCGCTCCGCGGCATGTGGGATCTTCCCGGACCGGGGCACGAACCCGTGTCCCCTGCATCGGCAGGCGGACTCTCAACCACTGCGCCACCAGGGAAGCCCCCTGTTATTCGTTCTTTAAGACAAAATGGATGTAGACAAGGGCTCTGCCGCTTAGTTTTTATAAGTTGGGGAGTTTCCAGCTAGACCTTTCCTGAACAGGATTTTGATCAGCAGCTCTGTGTGGACCAGTGTGGTGAGTTGATTGGCAAATTTTCTCTGAGAGTATAAGGGCATTGCTGGGAATTTTCTGTTATATTGAGGACATTTCAGATGCCAGAATTAAGACTTTTACCTTAGGAGCTCACTTCTCTCTCTGGAGAAGCCTTCACTTCCCCTAAACATTTGTTCAGAATTTTGCCCTGGTATAAAAGCTGCTCATGCTTCTGAGGTGAGTGTGGGGCAGGGGCAGATCAGACTCCTCCCCACTTTGGGCCCCACTGCATTTGCTGACTCTGAGCTCAGAGCTCCATCATGGGCTCTCCTCTTCTGCATTCCAGGCAGGGTTTTTATACTGTGGGTTCCTCTGCCTCTGTAATCTGGAGCTGCTCCCTCCCTGTCTGCCTTCTCCCAGAAGTCTTTAAAACCTCTTTCTCTTCCCATTCTTGCCATTGTTCAGGGGTTTCCCTTTTATACAACTGTATTCTTATTTTACTGGGCTCTCATGAGCAATGGGAGGCAGATGTGTGTGGACACCTGCGTATACCTTCTTTGGCTTTAATTGAGCTGAGCATTTTATGATTCAGTCTTCTTCTTTCCTAGCATATCAATTATACTTTTCTTTTTCTTTCTTTTTAGTGGTTGCCCTTACGTTTGTAATACATATTTACAGCTGAATTAGCTGTAACTTCTGGTATTAAATCTTCTTTCAAATAACGCTATACCACTTAACAGGTAGTGCAAGAACCTTATAAGAATACTCGCAGCTCCTCCTTCCTATCCCTTATAACTTTGTTGTCATTTCACTATTCCATAGGTATAATCATCAAATACTTGTTTGCAATTATTATTCTGAAAAAACTTATCTATTAGGTCAATTAGTAATACACGAAAAATTTGTATTCTTTATGAAGTACCTTATATACTAGGCTTTTTTAAATTTCAAAGTAGACTGCCCTAAAAATGGTATTGCTGGGTCAGAGCAGCATGTATATTTTATATTTCATGGGTACTACCAGATGATTTTCCAATGTTGTAGGATTTTACCTTCTTGCTGGCAGTGTGTGAGAAGCATGAAGAGTACCCTTCTTTCCATATTCTTGTCAAGACTATATAATCAGTTTGACTATATTTTGGCAAGCTAATGGGTGAAAGACCTTGTTTTGATTCATATTGTCCAACTCTTTTTGTGTTTGAGCATCTCATTGCTCCTATGGAGTTACGGTTTTTGGCTATTTCCATTTCTTTTTTTTTTTTCAGTTTACTTTTTATTTTTAAAAATTTTATTGGAGTATAGTTGCTTTACAATGTTGTGTTAGTTTCTACTGTACAGCAAAGTGAATCAGCTATATGTATATATATATATCCCCTGTCTTGGATTTTCTTCCCGTTTAGGTCACCACAGAGTACTGAGTAGAGTTCCCTGTGCTATGCAGTGGGTTCTCTATTTTATACATAGTATCAATAGTGTGTATATGTTAATCCTACTCTCCCAACTCATCCCACTTGCCCCTTTCACCCTTGGTATCCATACATTTGTTCTCTACGTCTTTGTCTCTATTTATGCTTTGTAAATAAGATCGTCTATACCAATTTTTTCAGATTCCACATATATGTGTTAATGTACGATATTTATTTTTCTCTTTCTGACTGACTTCACTCTCCATCCACATCTCTACAAATGACCCAATTTCGTTCCTTTTTATGGCGGAGTAATATTCCATTGTATGTGTGTACCGAATCTTCTTTATCCATTCCTCTGTTGATGGACGTTTAGGTTGTTTCTACGCCCTGCCTATTGTAAATAGTGCTGCAGTGAACGTTGGGGTGCATGTGTCTTTTTGAATTATGGTTTTCTCTGGGTATATGCCCAGTAGTGGGATTTCCGGGTCCCATGATAGTTCTATTTTAGTTTTTTTAAGGAACCTCCATACTGTTCTCCGTAGTGGCTGTATCAATTTTACATTCCCACCAACAGTGAAAGAGGGTTCCCTTTTCTCCACACCCTTTCCAGCATTTATTGTTTGTAGATTTTGTGATGATGGCCATTCTGACTGGTGTGAGATGATATCTCATTGTAGTTTTGATTTGCATTCCTCTAATAATTAGTGATGTTGAGCATTTTTTCATGTGGTTGGCCATCTGTATGTCTTCTTTGGAGAAATGTCTATTTAGGTCTTCTGCCCATTTTTGGATTGGGTTGTTTGTTTTTTTTTGGTATTGAGCTGCATGAACTGTTTGTATATTTTGGATATTAATCCTTTGTCCATTGCTTCATTTGCAAATATTTTCTCCCATTCTGAAAGTTGTCTTTTCATCTTGTATATGATTTCCTTTGCTGTGCAAAAGCTTTTAAGTCCCATTTGTTTATTTTTGTTTTTATTTCTGTTTCTCTAGGAGGTGGGTCAAAAAAGATCTTGCTGTGGTTTTTTTATGTCAAGGAGTGTTCTGCCTATGTTTTCCTCTAAGAGTTTTATAGTGTCTGGCCTTACATTTAGGTCTTTAATCCATTTTGAGTTTATTTTTGTGTATGATGTTAGGAAGTGTTCTAATTTCATTCTTTTACATGTAGCTGTCCAGTTTTCCCAGCACCAATTATCGAAGAGGCTGTCTTTTCTCCATTGTATATTCTGGCCTTCTTTGTCATAGATTAGGTGACCATTGGTGTGTGGTTCTATCTGTGGGCTTTCTGTCCTGTTCCATTGATCTGTATTTCTGTTTTTGTGTCAGTACCATGTTGTCTCGATTACTGTAGCTTTGTAGTAGAGTCTGAAGTCAGGGAGCCTGATTCCTCCAGCTCCTTTTTTATTTTTTCTCAAAATTGCTTTTGCTATTTGAGGTCTTTTGTGTTTCCATACAAATTGTAAAATTTTTTGTTCGAGTTCTGTGAAAAATGCCATTGGTAATTTGATAGGGATTGCACTGAATCTGTAGATTGCTATGGGTAGTATAGTCATTTTCACAATATTGATTCTTCCAATCCAAGAACATGGTATATTTCTCCACCTATTTGTTTTGTCTTTGATTTCTTTCATCAGTATCTTATGTTTTTCTGCATGCAGGTCTTTTGCCTCCTTAGGTAGGTTTATTCCTAGGTATTTTATTCTTTTTGTTGCAGTGGTAAATGGTATTGTTTCCTTAATTTCTCTTTCTGACCTTTCATTGTTGGTATATAGGAATGATTCCTTTTCATAGCTTCAGCCCACTTTTTTAGTTTGATTTTTTTTCACCGACTCTGAGTTACATATACACACAGTGAACATGCAAAGCTTATTATAAAAAGTTCCTTCCTTGTTCTCCAGAGGCAGCTACTTTTGGCTGCTTTAGATGTTTCCTTTAGAGCTTACATCTAGATCATTAAATAATGCACTTATAATACTTTTAGATTTTAGTTTAACGTATTAGTCATTGACTTATTACAATGATTTATATCTCTCTCTCCTTATCTCCTCCAGCCCACCTGCATGTACACACTTAGTCTCTCCCTTCCCTCTATCAGTGCAATATAGTTGAGCCAGTAGTCTTGGTTGGAATCATACTGTATCTACCCTACCATGAGCAACCTTCACAGCCCAGCCATATCATTACTTTCACAACTTGTTTTCTTTGGAGTTAGTTTTATTTCTTTTGTTGGCATTAATTTTCAGTGTACTTAACTTTCCTAACTAATTATATCTTCTCTCAGTATATTCAAATGCTAGACAAATTCTATCAATTTTTATCAAAGACTTTTTTAGCCTTCTGATCTACTTTATTCAGACTAGTTCCTGGCTTGGTCTGGTGCATAGCTTTTATCCTTGTAATGACCTTTATCATCACTAGGATGACTTTTTCCCCACCGCCTCTGGAAACTTTTCAGTCTTCTGTTGCCTGTTAGTATTCTGAAATTTTATGATGTTTCTTGATGAAGTTCTATTCTTAACCTATTTGATGGACTTTTTTAATCTGAAGATTTATGTCTTTCAGTTTAAGAAAAATAGTTGGATTTCATTTCTTTTTGGTGTCTTTGTTTTTACATAATATGACTTTATTCATATGAAATGTGAAAAATAGACAAATTCATAGCAACAAAGTGAATTTGTGGTTGCTGGGGGCCAAAAGTTGGGGTAATGATCTTCTGTTTTCTCTTAAACTCTCATTGGGATTTAGACTTCCCTATCTGTTCTATGTGTTTTTTTTTTTTTTTTTTAACTTTCTAGCAAATTGCCTCAGCTTGCTCTATTTTAAGCACTTCTACTGAAATTTTTATTTCTAGTTCTTTTTTAAGAGTACATTCTTACTCTACCACCTTATTATTTTAATTTGTTTTTTATTTTATGTGAGTTTTAAAGGTTACTTTACATTTACAGTTATTACAAAATCTTGGCTGTATTCCCCATGTTGTACAATGCATCCTTGAGCCTGTCTTACACCCAGTAGTTGTTTGTACCTCCCACTCTTCCACCCCTATATTGCCCCTCCCCCTCCCCACTGGTAACCACTAGTTTGTTCTCTTATCTGTGAGTCTGCTGCTTTTTTGTTCACTAGTTGTATTTTTTAGATTCCACATATAAGTGATATCATACAGTATTTGTCTCTCTGTCTGACTTATTTCACTTAGGCTAATGCCCTCCAAGTCCATGGATATTGATGCAGATGGCAGAAGTTCATTTGTTTTTATGACTGAGTAGTATTCCACTGTGTGTGTTTGTGTGTGTGTGTATATATATGTGTGTGTGTATATGTATACACACACACACCACATCTTCTTTATCCATTCATCTGTTGATGGACACTTAGGTTGCTTCCATTGTAAATAATGCTCCTATGAACACTGGGGTGCATATACCTTTTCAAGTTAGTGTTTTTGTTTCTTTTGGATATATACTCAAGAGTGGAATTGCTGGGTTATATAGTAGTTTTATTTTTAATTTTTTTGAGAAACTCTGTATGGTTTTCTACAGTGGTTGCACCAATTTACATTTCCCCCCAGCAGTGTTCCCTTTTCGCTACATCCTCATCTCTACATCCTAACATTTGTTATTTGTGTTCTTTCTGATGATAGCCATTCTTACAGGTGTGAGATGAAATCTCATTGTGGTTTTGATTTGCATTTCCCTGTTGATTTAGCAGTGTTGAACATCTTTTCATGTGCCTATTGGCCATCTGCATTTTTTCTTTGGAAAATATGTCTATTCAGTTCTGCCCATTTTTAAATCTGGGTTTGGTTTGTTTTTGATGTTGAGTTGTATAAGCTGTTTATATATGTTGGATATTAACCCCTTATTGGTCATATCATTTACAAATATCTTCTCCCATTCAGTAGGCTGTCTTTCATTTTATTGATGGTTTCCTTTGCTGTGCAAAAAGCTGTTAAGTTTAATTAGGTCCCACTTGTTTATTTCTGCTTTTATTTCCTTTAGGAGATGGATCAAAAAAAATATTGCTATGATTTTATGTCCAAGAGTGTTCTTACTAGCATCCTATTCTTGTTTCATGAGTGTAAGTTCTTCTTACCTCTGTGAAGGTAATGAAGTTTTCATTTGTCATTTTATTTTTCTGTTCAAATAGACTTTTGTATTTGTTATCTTGGTCTCTGACTTTTTAAATCAGGTTTCTTCAAGTATATTAAAGTTAGTAAAAAGCTGCTTGAAACTCATGCAGGGAAGTGTGACTTGTCACTTGTGGCCTTTGCTGAAGGGGAACCTTGCCATGGTATTGTTTGAGGAACCTTTAATGTAAGTATCTTTAGTCTTGTCTTTGTTCTGGTCAGAGTCCATGAAGAAGGCTCTTACAGTTAGCTGCCTGAAGAGAGTATAAGCCTAGTGAGAGAAGACCACTGAATGCAAAAGGTGATGGGTCTCAAGCTTTAGTATATAAAACTTGATTAAATCCTGTGCTGCTTGCTATCAGTTTTAACCTCTGCCTAACTTCCAAGAGGTACAGGGGTGACTACCTGGAATGTGAAAAGAACCTGGAGGTCAAATTCCTTCTTAAACTAATTTCAGGTATCTCTATTTTAAGTCCCACTTGTACCCCCAATTATAGAGATTTTTGGTGCCACCAATTTGAGTTTTTTGAGAGGTTCTATGAAATCATGTTGATTCCATTTTCTATGCTGTGGCTGATCATTCAGTTTTTCTAGGCTCTGAATTATTCTTTTATTCTAGGTTCCAAACTTTGTTACTATCATATCCTTTTTTTTCTCCTTGTCCTTGATGGCTGCAAGAGCCTTCTGAAAATTTTGTTCACTTTTGCATTTTAATATTTCAGCAGGGAGCAGATGTGAATGTATGTGTTCAATCTGACATAGTTAACCTGGAAGTCTTTTTCTTATCCATATATAACAATTCTTTTAAAATTATGAAGACTAACCCTTTGTCATGAGTTCTAAGGTTTCTTTTTATTGTCCATCACTTCTCTATTTAAGTTTTTTTCTGCTATGTAGACATCCTTTAATTGTATGTAGTCGTTTTTCCCAATCATTATCCTTATGATTTCTAGATTTTTTTTTTTAAAGCGTCTTCCTCACATTGAAGTTAAACAGATAAAGCATAAAACGTTAGAACTTCTTCTGAATCCTCATTGTGCAGTGGTGAAGAGTTTCTAACTTTATTAGCGAACACCTGGATATATCTCAGATGTCCAACAATAAGAGGCTAGTTGATTAAATTATGTTTATACAAAGGAGTACTTAGCAGCTGTAAAAAGGGGATGAGGAATTTTTTTATGTACTGCTATAGAATTATCAGAATATATGAAGTAAAAAACAAAACAGAAGAATGTTTATAGAATGCTACCTTTTGTATAGTACGATGGAATATGAATAAATACAATTATATTTGCTTTTTCAAAAGGGAATGATAAAAGAATAAGCTAAAAAGTAATAGTTTTAGAGGAGGGGAAGAAGTATATGGATCGGGAGGTATCGGTATGAGACATCTGGGATTATTCCTTGATTGTACCTAGGTCTAACTTAGGAATCATGTATCTGTTTCATATACTAAATGTTAAAGTTAAAAAGTAGAATTTAAAAAAATTCAAACAAATGGAAATAAGTGAACTTAACTACCAAACAGTCAAGTTAGTGATATACTCATGCAGAGAAAAGCAGTTCAGTCAGATTAGGTCACTTGAAGTACATTGCTTTTAGGTATCATCTTTTAGTCCTACAGGTGCTCATATAATTGCCCAGTTTTCGAAAAAAGTTCTTGATGAAGATATTTCTATTTTTCCTGGATCGGAAATGTTTCCTGCGGTTAAAGGAGCTTTTACTTCTGTGTGTCGTCAAATATATGGTACATGTGAAGGCTTGCAGGTTTTAATTCCTTATAGTTTGCATGAATCTATAGCAAAGGCATGGAAGAAGGTAAGTATTTTCAAACTTTTTTTCTTCTCTTCAAATCTTTATTTCAAATACGGTCACTATTGTAATATCATACTACAGTTAAAATATTTTACTGGAGCAAATATGACGACTTTAGCACCACAGTAGTCCAGGGGACATAATGCTTTCTTATTTGGCACAACATGACTTCAGTACATCCTCTCCCCATAGCACAAAGCTCTATGACCTAACTGGGCACTACAAAGTCTTTTCTTCTGAAAGGAGAGCCTTTGAATAAATTGTCTCTGCATAGACTGACCCTTTGGAAGTTATTTCTGAGCAATTTTTACAGATACCTGGGTTTTTGTTGCATACACTGGAGATCATAATGTAGCAACAGTCAAATATAGTATATATGACATATAGTATATGGCAATATCTTCCCCCCACCCCATTTATATGCTTCATTTATGAAATACTTTACATTATAGTTAAGAATCAAATAACTTAAAATTTGCAGGTAATTTAATTTTTAATTACATTGAGTCAAATATAAAAATGTTGCATGAGAGCTTATGAATAACACTATCAGTAAAAAAAAAAAATGTAAATTTGTTATATTTTAGACAAGTTTGCTATCAGAAAGAATTCCTACTCCAGTACAGGGTTCTGATTCTGTTTCTTCGAAAAGCCAGGAATCCCAGAACATGTAAGTAAATCTGTTTTTTCACATTTGCTGAAATAATTTCAAGATGAGAAATGTAATAGAATACTGTGGCAAAAACATTTTATAGGAAGCTAGATGTATATATATAATATATAGGTTCAAGGAAAAGTACACCTAGGAGGAACCTTAGCAATCATATATACTTGTGCCTTTTAAAAGAAGAAAAAATAGCAATATTTATTATACTTCAACCTGTATTTACATTTTGGGTTAGGAAATGTGACATGTTGTAGTGTTTCCAGAAAACTTGGAGAATTACCAAATACTAAAATTGGAAATTCAGTAGAAGTAGAATGTTTTCAAATGCCAGTGAAGTCCATTTACATTTAAACTATAACTTTCCAAAATGTGTGGGGTACATTTTAGATTTTGGCATTGGAGAATTATTTAAATCAGTATTTATAGTAATTTTAAAATTTAGATGTTTCCATGTTGTTTTCACAAATATCAGTAGGATATGGAGTCAGATTAATGGGGACTATATATATATATTTTAAATTAAGATCTGGTGATGTATTCCTGGAGTCTCTTTTTAATTGAGTGTTGGCATAATCTACAAAGATAATTGGAACTTTAAGTGATGTTTAGTTAAGAGAAATTTTAAAAGTCACCATTTTTCTTTAGGTAGGCATAGTTTAACTCAAAAACAAAAAAGTCAAACAAAGCCTTTTACATTTCCTTAATGATGTAATCGTTCAACAAATAGTTAATTTTCTAAAAATCAGTTATAGTTTTTTTGTCTGATATAGTTGTGAAACTTAAATCAACTGCCATCTTTTTCTTTGCATGAGGGGGTGAGTAACAATGTTGCTGCAGTTCATTTTTCAGGTAATTTCTAGGTCTGTTTTCTTCGATCTGTGATTTATCGTTTTCATTCATGCATTCATTTTCTACTCATTCATGCAGCCATTTATTGGACCGAGTACTTTGCTGGGTTCTGAGTATACCTATACACCTTAGAGAACTTATTGTGTAGTGTAAAATACAAATAAGTTAATACAGTGCGTCAATGTAGCATGCTAAATTTATGAGAGGGGGTCATTCAGGGTCCTTTGGGAGCTAACTTGGGGAAATCTTTCCCCAAGAAGCAGTTATTAAACTAAGTTAAAATGGATACATGGATATTAACTGTCTGAAAAGGGGAGAACATTATTTCGGGTGGAAGAGATAGTGTGGTCAACAGACTAGCAGTGAGAGAGAACATAATGTATTCAACACGTTTTACTGTCAGTAAATTTTTAGATTCTGATGTTAGAGTCTGAGGGAACTAATAAATTATATGTCACTCCTTCTCTCCTGTGTTGTAAACCAATTAATAGAGATAAGTCAAGGAAATCAAAACACTGAATAACATAGGCTTCCCAAGATCAGAAGAATTAGACAGATTTACCCTTCTTTCACTATCAGCAGTGGATAGGCTTCCATCACCCCCAGAGGCAGAGCTTACAAAGATCAAACTTAACCATGTAGTAGAACCAAGCAGACTGTGTGCTTCCTACAGGTAGCTGGGTCACAAAGAAGTGGTGGACTGGGGGACTGGCATTGCCTAGCCAATCATGCTTAGGTCATCCTACAAATTTCCTAAGTCCCTTCTTCAGTGGGGAGGAGTGAGTGATTAGGTGGAGAGAGGCAAGCAGTGTTAAACTGGGGAATGTGCTCCATGTGTAAACTTGATGCTAGAGGAAAAGGAGGTTCCTTCAGTATCTGATATTACTGTCTTAGAAACAAAGGTTTAATAGTTTTTGATAAAATAGAACTGTTTTCATTTTTGTCATCAAAATCAAATGATCTCATGGAGTTGTTGAGTATCTTCTGCATTGATTGAAAAGTTGGTATGAGATGGGCATTATTTGTTCCATTGTAGTTTGGTAAAACTTGAGCACAAAATCATTTTGGCCAGTTAACTAGACTAGCTTGTCTCCAGCATGTAGCAGGTGCTTGATAGCTTGGTTGAATTAGTGAATGAATAACATTTCTCCTACCACCAGGCACTAGATTCTAAATAAGGACAGTGATGGTAAGACTGAGATCTTAGTCTTACTGAGTAGGGTAAAATGAAGAGTAAGTTGTTATAATCTGACAGGCTAATGTTAGGCATTTTGATCTTACTTTCTGACAGTATATGTTGGAGATTTCCTCTCCGTCCTTTCATTTATTGGTGCTTACAATACTGTAGAGAAGATAGAAGCTGCTTTGTAGTCATCGTAGGGTATGTCTTAAATCTAGACTTTGAAATGCAACCCCAGATGAAATTTCTACGAGGCTAGTTTGATATTGGTGATTGCAGTGACAGCAAATTACTTAGGGGCCATCCTTAGGGTGATGGTAGAGAAGAATGTAATCACAAAAAAGCCAATGATGCCCAACCTGCCCCAACCAATTACCAAGGGACCTTTGGTAAAACTAGATGCTGAAGTAACGGGGGAATCTTTGATCTGCAAAAACAGCCTATGATCCCAAAGAAATAAACACCTAAAGCTTAATTACCATGAGAGTGTCTATACTATACACTCTATAATATCTAACCATTCAAAAAATGGAGTTCTCATAAGCTAATAAAGCAGTGTGATCGTTGCCTATTGTCCTAGGGGGAAGGGTTCTCCAAGGATGATAAATTCAGTAGCTTAGATCTTCCGTTTTGAAACATTGAGTGTCTTCACTATAATTTGAAGGGAGAATTAAATGCTAGGTTAATAGGAGAAACGATAAGCTAAAGGATATTAACTTTCTCAGAATTATATGACACAACCTGTAAGTTTTTTACCTGTGTTTTTACTTGGGGGGAGTCAGGGTAGACTTTTTAAAAATAATTTCTTTAATGGCTAATAGTTCATTCAAGGTTTTTATCTCTGCTTGAGTGACTTTTGCTATATTTTCTAAAAAACATATTTTTTTAATCAATATTTACTTTTTTGGTGTTAATTTGTACAAAGTATTCTTGTGATGTTAAAAACAATTCTTTACCTGTAGTTATTTCTCCTTTTTTGATTCTTAGTATTTTTTGCTGCCCCCCCCACCAATTTATTTTCATTAGTTTATGCAAAGACCAGTTTTTGATTTTGCTAATGTTCTCATTCCCTCTCTATCTTCTCTCCTTCCCTCACTTTAGTAGTACAGGAAAACAAGTGAAAGGGGATTGAGAATGGATATTAAAAGAAGGAATCTACATCAGCCATTCTAACTTTAATACATTTTGATATGTAGTACTTTCATTATTAAGCTCATAAATATTGAGAAATTTCTATCTTGATTTTACTCTTTAAATCCATGAAATATTTGGAATACATTTAAGTTTCCAAACGTAGTTTGTTTGTTTTTTACTACTATATTTTACTGTTGACTTCTAATTCATTTCTGTTCTTTTCAGAAAATATAGATTGCATAATATGTATCCTTTTAGGTTGGTTGAGATTTTGTGTTGTAGTACAGGGTCAATCAAAACAAAAATCTGTCCTTGTTTGAAAAGACTATTTTATGTTTTTTATTGGAAATAGAGATATTATAAGTTTTTAATATTTCCACCAATATTTTGTTTTGTCTGCATATATATAATCATTCACTATAAAAGTTGATTTGTCCATTTCTCTTTGTAATTCTGGGGTTTTGTTTTACATATATTTTACGCTATTAGGAACATAATTCACTGTTTCTTGGGAACTTTTTATTATATAGTATTTCATTACTGCTTTGCCTTAAGTTTTATCCTGTATGTTACCAATATTGCTAAATATACTTGGCTTTAGTTAGTATTTGCAGAGTACATGAGTTAAGAATGTGTCTGATTGCAGATAGCTCAGTAAGACTTTCTTTTTCTCATAAAGCAAGAAGTCTCATGGAATACTATCCAGGCATTGACTTAACTGATGTGGTTTGAGACCCAGCCTCCTCTTCTTTTTCATTATTAATGTTTTTTGTGGGGGGGGGTTGCCCTCAAGTTTGCACTTTTGAAGAGGAAAAAGGTTGTAGAGACAAATGGCTTCTTTTCATGATGCTTTGTCTTTTATTTAGGAAAGAAATCTCTTCTCATTAACATTTTTGTGAACATCTTACTGGATTTGCTGTATGGCCACTTCTTGCTGGATGGGAGTTGATAAAAAAGGAGTTTAGATGGAGGTTGGGTCAGCCTGTTAACACAAAGTATATTTTTCATCTCTTTATTTCCTGTCATTCAGAGCAGTAAATTTTGAATTTTTATCCAGTCTGATAATCTCTATTTTTTACTAGATGAATTGAAGTTTTTTACATTTTCGCAATGCTAATATCTGGGGCTTATTTTTCTTATTTTGTACTTTCTATTTTTATTCTATTTTCTTTGCTTTTCTCCCTTTATTGCCTTATCTTAGATCAATAAATTTTATCCTGTTTTTCCCTTGGTTTTGACTTTATAAGTCACTGTTCTGTTTCTTTTTTTAAGTGGTTGTTCCTAAATTCTCAATATACATATTTAACCATATATTTTTCTAAGGAAGTAAGAAGTAATTGGGTATTTATATCATGTTTTGAAAAGCATTATGGAGTTCAGCGTACTTTGACCAGTTGCTGCTCCTCTAAATACTCCATGACTGTCTTGTTATAGTTATCCAGAATTTTGGTTTTATATTTTTTAATCACCTGATTTATTTTTTCACAGATATTAAATTTTTTGACATGTTTATTATTTTAGG
The DNA here is from genome assembly GCF_008692025.1 of Phocoena sinus. Lineage (NCBI taxonomy): Eukaryota > Metazoa > Chordata > Mammalia > Artiodactyla > Phocoenidae > Phocoena > Phocoena sinus. The sequence goes on from NC_045774.1 coordinate 40,169,168, forward strand.
CCATTTGTTGAAACTTGTAGGCCGTTCTTTCTGATAAGCTCACTTTTTTCCCTAATAAGTTTCTAAATATAGTTATCCTTTAATTGTTCTTAAGGGTTTGAGGGTAGTAAACTGTCCTTATCTTTCTGTGTCTGATAGTAGCTATTCTCCTTCCAGCCCACACAAACCACCCCCACCCTGTCCACAGCTTTTGAGGGCTCACATTCTCTCTCCTCTAAATGGTAGTTTATCTGGGTATCAAAGTTTTGATAGACAATCATTTCTTATTATTATTTGAGGCTTTACTCCACTGTCTTCTAGAATAAGTAGTAACTGATAAGCCTGTTAGTATTTTATTGGTCATATCTTTTCTCTCTCATAGCTTTTAATTTCTTTTTGGGGATGTTTGCTATTTCTGTGTGATTTAAGTTTATCCTGCTTGGTACTTTTTTTTTTTTAATTTTTCTTTTATTTTGGAGTATAGTTGATTGGTACTTTGAATGTTCTTTTGATTGATAGACTGGAGTGGCATCTTTCTTCAAATCTAGAAAATTCTTAGTATTTTTCAAATATTTCTTCAATTCTCCTGAAGCTTTTACTAGATGCATTTGAAAACTTTTAGTATGTTCTGTCTCATCTGTTTTCTTAAACATTTCTTATCTAGCTACCGTTCAATTCAATAATTCTTTGTGGCTGAGAGTTTTCCCATTTGCTTTTTTAAATTAATTAATTTGTTTTTGGCTGTGTTGGGTCTTTGTTGCTGCGTGCGGGCTTTCTCATTGCGGCGAGTGGGGGCTCCTCTTCGTTGGGGTGCACGGCCTTCTCATTGCGGTGGCTTCTCTTGTTGTGGAGCATGGGCTCTAGGTGTGCAGGCTTCAGTAGCTGTGGTATGCAGGCTCAGTAGTTGTGGTGCATGGGCTTAGTTGCTCTGCGGCATGTGAGATCTTCCTGGACTAGGGCTCAAACCCGTGTCCCCTGCATTGGCAGGCGGATTCTTATCCACTGCGCTACCAGGGAAGTCCCCCCATTTGCTTTTTAAGTGGGTTTTTAAACAAATACTTCCAAGATTACCAATGGGTTTTTTAAAAAAATATCTACCTGTTTTTCATTTCTGCTTTTTGCTTCAGTTTTAATGGAAGATTAAAAAATTTCCTTTATCATAAATAAAGCTAGTCATTATTTCTAAACTATTTCAGCTGGAATGGATTCATTTAACAAATGTTGATTCTGCTGGCTCTTAGCTTTAGATGTCTTTTGAAGTTTGATTTCAAGTGCATTTAAAAATGAGTCTTTTTTTCCTTCACTACTTTCCTCCCTTCTGCCCTCCCTCATTTCCCCCACTTTCTATTTCTATATTCATTCTTCCCTGTCCAGCAGTTTTATGTTTTTTTCTTTTACCCCTATGTTTTAAATAAACATTGTATTGGCATTTTGAGGCTCCTGTCAGTGATGATGAGGATACTGCATATACTGTTAAAAGTTAGAAGATGAGGGCTTCCCTGGTGGCGCAGTGGTTGAGAGTCCGCTTGCCGATGCAGGGGACATGGGTTCGTGCCCTGGTCTGGGAAGATCCCACATGCCGCGGAGCGGCAGGGCCCGTGAGCCATGGCCGCTGAGCCTGCGCGTCTGGAGCCTGTGCTCCGCAACGGGAGAGGCCACAACAGTGAGAGGCCCGCGTACCACAACAACAACAACAACAACAAAAAGTTAGAAGATGAATTGATTATCTGCTCATTTCTAGAAATGAAGCTTTCTCTGTATCTTCAAGTCTCCCTAGGCTTATGGCTTGTCAAAAGCCCCAATTTTAGTCAGTTTTATACATATATAAGTATTTTGTTTATATATTTATGTATATAAATTATATATTTTAATTAAACATATATTATTTTTAGTAGTCTTACCCAGTCATGAATCTTAAGCAGTGAGCTTACTGCTGGTCATACATCTCATATGCCACTCTTTGAGTCCTTTATATCCTTTTGGAGCCAAATTTGGTTTCCATTGCTTGCATTTGCCTCAGAACTAGTCCTACTCCTTTGTCCAAGGGATATATATTTTGTGTTTGAACATAGTTATATCTTTGGCCATTGCTGTGTGATCACTGATCGATATGTGTCGGCATGTACTGATTGTTCCTTTTCTGATCAGAAAAGTTCTGAATTTCAAATCTCTTACCAGTTTCAAAACACATTTCTGAAACTTCCTTGGGCAAAAAAAGGCACACTTTTCCATGCTCTGTTTCACTGTGCATATAAGCATTTGATTTTGACCTATTTTAATATCCAGTTTTTTTTTTTTCTAGGCAAGTAGGAATATCCAGTAGGGTGGGTAGAACATTTTCTCTTACATCTGATACTTCAGGTGAAGTGCTGATATCCTCTCCTGTGTTTCCAAATTGCTAGCTCTGACTCTCCAATTTACTGTGTGTCTTCTGAATATTTCAAGTTGTTTTCTTTGTCCTTTCTTTTTCTCTGGAGAATGTTACTGGCCTTTTAGAATTATTTTGAGAAAAAATGTTATTCTCCAAAAGTAAGATTAAGAACCAATGACAATAAAGATAAAATGCCTGATATGCTTTAGAAAGTCAGAAGACAGATACTCGGTAATGAAAAGAAAGTATAGAAATAATGGAGAGTTGGGGCTTGGGGAATCCAGGCACAGCAGAATTATAATAGGAAAACAGAATGAAATTAAGACCTGATTGAGAGAATCTAGGTGTAATGAAAATGCTGACATGTTCAGTTAATACTTGATTCATTTAGTGAAGGAAAATTATTGGATAGAAGAAATAAGAAAAACAACTCACTGTCGAGGAAACCATGATGTTTATCTTATTTTTAAACATTTGAGTACTTTGTAGCCAATGTGTACTCTATAAATTTAATTGTTAGTAGTATTAAGCTGTTTTTTGTTGTTGTTGTTTTCAGTTTTGAGTACAATAAAGACGTTCATACCTTTCTTTTTACCTGTTTCAGTACGGCTTGGGAAGAGAATTTGTTAGACTATTTACTAAATTTTGCTGCCACTCCCAAAGGACTACAACTTCTTCAAAGAACAGGTGCCATCAATGAATGTGTGACATTTATGTTCAGCCAATACACAGAAGAATTACAGGTGCGAATTACCATCTGCCACAGGCAAAAGGAACTTTCCTTTCTGTAAAAGCCATTAAGAACATTATTCTGTTTTCTTTGTGTGAAGAGATTATTAAACCTCAATTAAAAAACCATATAGCATTGTAATATTTAACGATATTTTTTCAGGAAAGCTTTAGAGAGTTGATGTTGGTATCTGTGAGTATTTTACAGGCTGAAACAACTGGATGAAATTGAAAAACTCAGTTAATCATCTAGATGTTTTATAAATATGATATCAAACATCTGGCTATACTAAAACTCGGTGGAATTCCAGGAGAAAAACCTTTTGGGTCTAAGTGTATGTGTCATTGGGAGTTTGGGGTTCACATTTTGGAAGAAATAAATATATTTGTAGAGGGGTTTTGTTATTGGTACTGTTAAATAAAATTTACTATAAATTTAGCCCTTTATCAGACAGAGATCTTTGAGGTATATTCATCATTTTGCTGTTACAGTAAATATCCCTAGATGTCAGGGATATGCTTTTAAAAGTGTGTCCTTTATCTCTGGAAGCTATTGTTTCTTGATGTTCAGACTTCTTATTGTAGCCTAGCAGAAGGGGCTAGGGTCTCTTGGGGATCTTTTTTTTTATAAGAGCACTAATTCCATTCGTGAGCACTCTCTACCTTCACAACCTAATAGCCTCCCAAAGGCTCCACTTCCTACCATTACTTCCAGGGCTTAGGATTTCAACATAGGAATTTTGAGAGGAGATAGACATTCAGATTATAGCAAATATAGAAGGTTTTCAGGCTTTTAGTTTGCATAAATTGTGTTTTGATCTGCTGATGAGTTTGAATTTCTCCTTGTGTACTAGTTAACCATTTGGGTTTCCCTTTTTTTTTTCTTTCCATTTTTGAAAATATTCAAGTGACTGAGAGATTTTTCTTTCTCATTCAGATTCTTGAGACCATGTAGACATAGCTTTTTACTGTTGTGATAATACACCTAGGACTAGATGTCATTTTTTTATATTCATAACTTTTAAAACAATCTGGTCTTCCTTTTAATATACTGTTCGTTTTAATAGAAGATGTTGTTCCCTGGACATCAGTAACTTACAACCATATAATTTAGTATAATAGTTTAATGTTGATTTACACCATTCAAGACATTTTTTGAACATTTAGATTCTCAGTTATCTTGTAAGAAGGCAACTAGACTTTCCTTAATTTTGCTGAAGAGAAATTGGAGATCCAGGCTGGTTATAAATTATCTGCTTGTGTTCACACATGTAGTTATTGATGGTAGTAATACTGGAACTCAGATTAGTCTTAACAGTGTCCGTGAAATCTAAGTCTTGTTTAGTGAAGCCCCTCTAGCTTCTCTGAAGTTTTCCTCTGCCCTTCCTTTTTAGTATAGTGTTGATCTGGAAGACCCCTGTGGCTGCTAATATCTGAATCAGCAGTGTCCTTTGGGATGATTGATGAGTAAGGTGTTTTTCCCATTGTCATGGAAGAAGGCAAGTGGGAAAAAAGATAGGCATTTATCTTGCTGTACTTCTGTGTTATCCCACTGCGGAACTAATGGATGATAAATTAAGGAAAATGGAAAATAAGAGTAATAAAAATGGAAAAGGAAGGCAAATTTATAGAGAGATGAGCAGCAAAAAATTTTAAGAAATAAACCTAATTGTTTCCTATGGTCTTTTAGTCTCCCCCTGCCTTTTTTTTTTTTTTTTTTTTTTTTTGCCCTTAACATGGAATGTGTAGTTTATATTTTAAAAATTTGATAAAAACATATCCTTATCCTTTTAATGAAATGTTGAAAAATACAAATTCTAAATGGTTAGCTCTGTTTAGAAGTCAAACACTTTGTCTAAGGTCAGGCTGAGCTATAAAGTCTGAGGAAGGAGGAATATTTTATAACGTCTTTATTTTCTTATTCTGATTTCTGCTAAGGGATACTTCTCAACTTTACCATGAATACATGGATGATATTCTTTGTGAAATAACAAATTATTTAAGGTTTTCTACAATGTTGTTTAGAAACCTGTATATTAAATGAGGATTGTGTGTGTATATATAACTTCCTTCTTTAGGAAAAAAATCACATTGCCTCTAAAACTGTCATTTTTAAGAAGATACCATTATTCTGTTTAAAGTCGTTTACTTGAAAGCCCAGTTAAAAAACTGGCAGTCAATACAGATTAATTAATGAGAATTTATTATCAAAGAACCAACCTAAAGAATAAAATAGTAAGATAACAGAAATTAGAATTGGAAGGAGTTTCTCTTCATCTGGTCCAAAGTCCCTTATTTTATATATAAAGAGACTTAGAGACATAGTGACTTGTTTAGGGTCATGAAGCAACATAGTTTTAGGGCTGGTTCCAGAACCTAGATCTCTGAAACAAGATTATCAAAAATATTACATTAGTATTAACTCACTGATTGTTATAGTTTGAGTTTTTTCTGCTCTTGTTATCTTTTCTTGAAAGACTGTCCAGCATTTTAATAAAGAAATCAGTAATGCTACATGTAACATGTAAGTAAAATATTAGCATGCTGTGTTTTCCTGCTTCTCATTATTCCTTATTTATGTTAGGTCAGCAGGCATAAAAAGTTTGGCTATGGAGTTCTGGTTACGCACGTGGCATCAACAGCAGCAGGTGCAGTAGCACTACAAAGTTCAGGTAAGTTCTTTAGAATTATAATTTAAATAAAATGAGTGAGTCTATGCAAAATTTAACTGCCATGATCAAGTATCAGGTATTTCACTCAAAAGTTCTTTTTCCCAACTTAGGCCTTAGGTAAAAAGAATGTTATTGGGATTTCCTTTTTACCTTTTCTCTTCTGTGCAATCCCACTAGGAATTTTTTTTTTCTCTGTAAAAAAATATATAATTTTTTTCTTTCCTCAGAACAATGGTGCATAATGATCTAAACTGAGTTATATTTGATGGCTTTAAGAAGCCTTCATCTTATAAATCAAAAGTTTGTCATCCTCTCTTGGTATAATTGCATCTGATAGGATTTAATGCTCAGTTTCAGTAAATTATATATAAATCAAGATTTCCAGTCATAATAATCACACATACATGCCATTTTCTTATTCCTTTTTCTCTTCCTTTCTTGAAAGATTCTCTCTCACCCACTTAATTTTCACCACTATTTTTGGAGTTTGTAGTTGGCATGTATTGAATATTATCTACTACAGATTGGATTTTTAAGACATTCTAACATTGGGAGATTTAATATATTGTATATTAAGGTTATCTGAACCCTGAACCAGAGACAAGATGTAATCTCTAATAGAGATGCTGTGATTATATTTAAGTCTTAGAAGTGAAGAATCATAACATCAGTGGTCACTATTGATTCTCTCCTCAAATGTAAATATTTTTCTATAGTGTATCATAATATTTCTTGGCTGGACTAATTTGGAATACTTATGAAACACGTTTCTTGCAGAAGCTGCCCTAAGCTGAGCCACTTACTCTTTTATTTAAAATAAAATCCAATTTATAGTATTGAGGGACACATTAATGGAAGCATTTGAAGACTAGATTCAATCCCAGATTTTCTTGTTGCTCAAGTCATTAAGCTTCTAAACCTCGTATAGCCAACTTTTCTTGAGAGGATTAAATGCAGTTTTTCATAGGACAAAGGAAGGAAGACTAACACTGCTCGAGTTCCTCTGATGTCTTGGTACTATATTAGGACCTCTGTGTATATCATCCCATTTATACTTTATGGCAACCCTCAAATGCAACACTTTTCTCAGCTTTCAAATCGGGAACTGATGCTCTTAGAAGTCAAAAGATTCAAGGACATGTAACTAACAAGCTGGCAGATTTGTAACTTGAACACTGCTATTTTCAATTTCAGAGCCTATATGTTTTCCATTGTACCAGAGGACCCTTTCTGCTCTAATGTGTTATTATGAACTTACTGATTTATGATTAGGTGTTCTGTCTTGCACCTTTCCATATGCTTTGATTCCTCATAAAGGAATTTGATAATTGGGCTTAATAATCACTTTCATTTAGATTTATAGTATCTGACTCAGGAGAATTTAAAGACTGTATAGAGCCAGAAGTTGTATGAAGTGGAGAAATGTTCTAAGCATATGGAAATGCAAAAAAATTGTTACACTAAAGAAAGGGAACACACACTGGTTGTTTACTGTGCCTCCAGGATACCTCCTTCTTTACACACATACACTCCAGCTTTCAGGCTGCATTTCACTATTAGCTTATTTGCTGAGTAACATGTAAACCTTATTTTTTTCAGGAAAACATGCTCGGAGAGGTCATTGGCTAAAGGATAAAAACTGGGGCTCAAAATTCAGTCCTCTAGGGAAATAGTCTTTGAGAGTTTAGGCATTCCATAGTTATATGATAATGAAGCACCAAGGATACAAGTATGTCTTCTGTCAGTGTGGACCAGTCTTGTTAGAAGGATAATTATGTCTTTCCTCCATAATCCAAAGAAGTAGTATATTATAAATATGATGTAAAATTCTTCTTAGGGTTTATTAATGCACTTTTAACTGAATTATGGGCCAATCTGGAATGTGGAAGAGATGATGTTAGGGTAACCCATCCCAAATCTACTCCAGTGGACCCTATTGACCGAAGCTGTCAAAAGGTAAGAAATGATTTAACTAACAATGTATAGATTTGAAATATCTCTCTCAAATTACTTCATCCAGACCTTAATCTATACTCAGTTACAACCAGCAGCCTTTCCTAATTTTTTCCCTCCTTTCTTTTATTTCTAAATTTTTATTTTTAAAATAAACTTAGTAAAAGACAAATACCAGTGTTCCCTGTGAATTGTCTTGCAAGGACGTTTTTCTTTTAGGATATTCCTACTATAATTTTACTCAATTAATAAACAGTACACACCAGACATATTAAAAAATCAAAACAACAAATGCCGACTCAAAGGAAGTAGTAAAAGAACAAACAAACCCAAATTTAATAGAAGGAAAGAAATAATAAAAATCAAAGCAGAAATAGAGACTAAGAAACCAATAGAAAAGGTCAGTGAAACTAAGAGCTGGTTTTTTGAAAAGATAAATAAAATTGATAAACCTTTAGCCAGACTTCTCAAGAAAAGAGAGGAGCCAAATAAATTGGAAATGAAAAAGAAGTTACAGTCAGTACCACAGAAATCATGATATTACTATGAACAATTATATGCCAATAAAGTGGACAACCTAGAAGAAATTGTATATTTCTAGAAATTTATCCATCTCCCAAGACTGAATCAGGAAGAAATACAAAATATGAGCAGACAGATGACCAGTAATGAAATTGAATCCGTAATTTTTAAAAACTCCCAACAAAAGTCCAGGATCAGATGGCTTCACAGGTGAATTATACCAAACATTTAAAGAGTTAATGCTTTTCTTTCTCAAACTATTACAAGTTTGAGAGGAAGGAATGCATCAGAATTCAGTCTGTGTGGCCGGCATCACCCTGATTCCACAACAAAAGACTGTGAAAAAAAAATAAAAAATACAGGCCAATATCACTGAATGTAGTTGCAGAAATCCTTAATAAAATACTAGCAAATCAAATTCAACCATATATTAAAAGGATCATACACCATGATCAAGTGGATTTATCCCAGGGAGGCAGGGATGGTTCAGTATCTGCAAATCAGTTGTTGTAATATACCACATTAACAATTGAAGAATAAAAATCATATGATCATCTCAATAGATACAGAAAAAACGTTCGACAAATTTCAACATTTATGAAATTCTCAATTCACTGACGTATGAATGGATAAAGAAGATGTGGTATAGGCATAGAATGAAATATTACTCAGCCATAGAATAGAATGAAATCTTGCCATTTATGACAACATGGATGGACCTAGAGAGTATTATGGTAAGTGAAATAAGTCAGATGGAGAAAGACAAATACCATATGATTTCACTTTTTTTGTGTGTGTGGTAAGTTCTGGAATTTATTGTAAAATGAGATTTTTCTAACCACAAAACTTATCTTTATGTTTAAGGCTTTTCCTATACGTTGCTTTATTCAAAAAATATTTTTGACGTTAAAATTAATTTGAATAGTATTTGGTCAAATATGAACAACTACAGCAACAAGGCTGCACTGTCTATGAATGTGAATATGTGAAGAAGAAACATCATTTACTAATTTGTAGAAGATGAAAAAGTTAACATATGATTTCACTTATATGAGGAATCTAAAAAATGAAGCAAATGAACAAACATAACAGTCATAGATTCACAATAGACAGGTGGTTGCCAGAGGGAAGTGTGGTGGGGGAATGAGTGAAATAGGTGATGGAAATTAAGAGATACAAACTTTCAGTACAAAATACATGAGTCAACGTGATGAAATGTATAGTGGTGAATATAGTCAATAATAGTATAATATCTTTATGGTGGTAAAGGTCAAAATGTACAAAGTTTCAGTTATAAGTAGGTAGTAGGGATGTAATGTACAATGTGATTAATATAATTACCACTGCTTTATGTTATATGAAAATTGTTGAGTAAATCCTAAGAATTCTCATCACAAGGAAATTTATTTTTTCTATTTAATGCTGTATCTATATGAGATGATGGATGTTCACTAAACTTATGGTAATCATTTCCTGATTATGTAAGTCAAATCATTATGCTGTACACCTTAAACTTATGTAGTGTTATATATCAATTACCTCAAACTGGAAGTGAAAAACAAAGCTGAAACAAAAACCAACCAACCAAAACTAAGAAAGCCTTGAACACTTAGACTCAAATCTAACAGAAAATTGTCGTGATTATTTGAAGGAGGGGGTGGGCAGAAGATTTGACACTGAAGAGAAGAAAGGTGTCAATTAGTAAAGTGCCTTGAAAGTCATGCTAAGGAGTTTAGACCTGATGTTTAGTAATGGGCAACCACTGCGTGCTTCTGCATAGGGGATCCAAAGAATGAACTGTGCTGGAGAAAAATATTCAGATTCTTGTCGATAAGACAAGAGCAGGAGCTTAAAAATTTCATGGAGAGATTAACTTGGTAAGATTGCACCAGAAAATGAGCGGGTTTGGATAGGAAAAGCCATGGCTTTTTCTAATAACTATATTTAGATTACTTGAATTTCCAGTGAATGTAGTTAAAGGATAAAGATAGCCTTGTGACCTGAGTGCTATAATATATAGAATTTATTATTATCTTGCTCCAGAGCCCCAAAGTATTTTCTTATGCATCAGATATAACAGTGCAAAGAATGAGAATGATTGCTCATTTCATTTTTTGTCAGAACCTAACTTTCAAGAGATATGTGATATTTTAAAGCATTTTCCAGTTCTCATTTATGTTTTGTTACAGTTATGTATTGTTAGGACATAGATTATTGTTGACGTTAACTATTTTGTACTTATCATAGATGCATATATTTCAGTTATATGGATTGATTAGACTTATTTTAAAAATTGCCCTTCGCATTAATGAGTCTTCCTTGGATGTGATTAAAAAAAATGAACCATTTGAACGATTGGTTGTTTCTCCCCCTCCCACCTCCCCCAACCCCAGTCTTTTCTAGCACTGGTGAACCTGTTATCTTATCCTGCTGTTTATGAGCTTGTAGGCAATCAGGGTCTTCCTGATAAAGAAGAATATTCTCTTCGTGAAGTCCCAACGAGGGTTATTGTAAGTCATTTTCTTTTAATCTTTCACTCTTATAGTGCCGCTTTTTAAGATCTGTAGTAAAAATGCAATTTAACAGAAAAAAAGGTATACTAAATCACATTTAAAGACTGTTTGATTTATTAACCTATAGAATGTTAGCTTCTGAATTATCTGTAAATGGAATCTTTGATCTAGCTGTCTAACAGTGGTGGCACCTATTGAAATAACAAGGTTAAGGCTTCGCAACTAGGAAAGAGATTTGGCATATATAGAAGTACGTGTATGAATTATTTTTAGGTGACTTACGTTAATAAATTGTATCTAAGGAGTCCAATGCATTTTCTGCCTATATTTTAAATGAACTACATATTACTGCCCCATGAGGGCAGTATATACATATTTATTTAATTTGAGACTTATTTTATATTCATACTCTAAGATGGGTAATTTGTTTTAATCATTCAGAGACATTTAGTTCCTCATCTTTGGGTAAGTTTATGAATTGAACACACATAAATATGTGTATATATGCATTAGTAAAGAATTATTTTGTTCTGAAATTCTGTTGTTAATCATTACTTTTATTTCTGGTCACTTTGTCCTGTGTGTTGTCTTTTTTTTTTTTACGGTTTTGACATTTTGAATTCTTCTAATTCTTTTGACCCTAAACATTTTATTTTTTTAAACTTTCTCTACTTTGGGAAATTTTTTATGATTTATGTGAATGAAATATAAAGATAGGTATTTTTATCATTAAACTTTTATATTCTTGAAGTGTTCCAATTTTATCTTATCCTTGTATCTTGGCACTTCTCTTTTTTTGCTTGTTTAATTTTTAAATTTATTTTTTTATACAGCAGGTTCCTATTAGTCATCAATTTATACACATCAGTGTATACGCGTCAATCCCAATCTCCCAATTCATCCCACCCCCACCCCCACCCCCCCGCAGCTTTCCCCCCTTGGTGTCCATACGTTTGTTCTCTACATCTGTGTCTCAATTTCTGTATCTTGGCACTTCTTAAGTAGTTTTATAATTAGCCATTTATGCGCCTGTCTTCCCTACTATACTGTGAGGGCCTGAGAGCAAGTAGGATATCTTAGTCATATTTACATATAGAACATAGTAGATATCCAGTGAATGGTTTTTAAAAGTATTTCTAATATTATTACCTTTATTGAAATCTGTTATGGAACACAAGTACAAATGAATTATTTAATCTAGCACAATCACTTGGATGTTTGTTCTCAAGTTTTCATGGATGTTCTACAGTGCATAGTCAGAAATATCTTTCCACTTATGTTAGGATTGATCTTTTAGTTTTTTTAAATAAATTTATTTATTTATTTTTGGCTGCATTGGGTCTTTGTTGCTGCATGCGGGCTTTCTCTAGTTGCGGTGAGCAGGGACTACTCTTCATTGCAATGCATGGGCTTCTCATTGCGGTGGCTTCTCTTGTTGTGGAGCATGGGCTTTAGGCACGTGGGCTTCAGTAGTTGTGGTGCTCGGGCTCAGGAGTTGTGGACTGTGAGCTCTAGAGCACAGGCTCAGTAGTTGTGGCGCACGGGCTTAGTTGCTTCGTGGCATGTGGGGCCTTCCAGGACCAGGGATCGAACCCTCATCCCTTGCATTGGAAGATGGATTCTCAACCACTGGACCACCAGGAAGTCCTGCTCCTCTATCTTTGAGATTACTCCTTAGTGGTACGTAGAGCTCTTACTCATGCCTTTTTACAGTTACATAGTGCTCTTGTGTGGATGTACTAGAGTTTATTTATCCAGTTGTCTATTGGTGAACCCTTGGTTTCTTTCAGTCTTTTACTATTATCAATTATGCCAAAATTAATAGCCTTGGCTTATCTTGTGTTTACCAGTATGTCTGTAATTTTTTTTTTTTTGTATTGCTGCATAACAAATTGCTACCAACTTAGCAAATTAAAACACCCACTTATTATAGGTCAGAAGTCAAGTACTGTGCACCTGGGTTTTCTGCTCAGAGTATTAAAAAGACTGAAATCAAAATGTTGGCCAGGCTGAGTGCTTGTCTGGAGGCTCTGGGGAAAAATCCACGATAACAAATTCGTTCTTGTTATTGGCAGAAGTCAGTTTCTTATAGTTGTGGGATTGAAGTGCCTGATCTGCTGGCTGTTAGCCAGGGGCTGCTTTCAGGGCTTTGTCGGATTGTTCCCTCCATGTCAGCATTGAAGAACTTCACTCATGCTTTGAATCTCTCTGACTTCCTCTTCTGTGACCAGTCAGAGAAAACTCTGCTTTTAAGTGTCTCATGTGATGAGATCAGAGCCACCCTGATAATCTCCTCTTAAAATCAACTAATTAAGGGCTTTAATTACATCTGCAAAATCTCTTCATAGCACTACCTATTGATACATTAGTGTTTAAGGGCTGAGAATCTTGGGGCCATCTTAGAATTCTGCCTACTACTGATTTTTGGGCTGGATTTCTATAAGTGGGATCCCTGCATTGAAAGGTAAATTCATATGTAATTTTGGTATGTATTGCTAGGTTTCCAACCACAGGGAGTAATTCTTCTGCATTCCCATCAATAAGATATTACAGTGCTTGTTTCCTGACAGGCTCATAGAAGATAATGTGGTTGGTGGTTTAGATATTTGTCTGACAGGAAAGAAGTGTTGATTTATATTTTTCTCATTATGAGCAGAATATCTTTTCATGTGTTTAATGTCCATTGACGTTTCTTCTTCTCCTAGTGGTCTTTCAACTTATTTTTGCTTTTTTTCTATTTGTGTTATGTTTCTCAATTTTAAGAAATTCTTTATACTTTAAGAATATTTGGCCTTCACTCTTCATGGTTTCCTATTGAATATCTACCAAAATTCTAAGCCCTGGAACAACTTCCAACTTGTACTTGTGTATATTAAAGATGAATGACACAAAATATTCTTTTCCTCTGACAGATATATTTTTCAATTGCTTTTCTATTTCTTTTCTATTTATATACATTGTATATTAGGTTGGACCCCTTTAGTTATTGGAGAAACTCAATTTGAATTAGTTTAGGCAAAAAAGGAATTGACTTACCATCTTGCAATAAAATCAGGGACAAGTGGAAATAGAACTTTGAATTCAGTCAGGTCGACATCTGTCTCTCTTGCTTTCCCCACTCCCTTTCTTTTTATTGCTCTCCATTTTGACTTTATTGAAAGGCATATACATAGTATAGTGGTTAAGAGTTTGTATTCTGAAGCCAGACTGCCTGGATTAGATTCCTGGTTCTGCCTCTTACAAGCTGTGTGACCTTGGACAAGTTTGACCCATTTTCTCCTCTGTTAAAAAGAGGGCAATACTGCTACTGTCTCAGAGTTGTTGTAAGAATTAAGTGAATTGAACTCAATTAAATATAAAAGTTTAAATCACTGACTGGCAGATAAGTGCTATATAATTGTTTGCTGTAATTATTATTAATATGTTCTTTTGCAGATGGTGTCCTCTATAGAAGAACACATGGGAGGGACTACCTGTCATTCCATACTGACACGTTCACCATCTCCCCTTGTATTAGTTTCCTAGGGCCACCATAACAAATTACCACAAAGTAGGTGGCTTAAAACAACAAATTTATCCTCTCTCAGTTCTGGAGGCCAGAAGTCTGAAATCAAGGTGTCAACAGGACCACATTCCCTCCAAAGTGTCCAGGGGAGAATCCTTCCTTGCCTCTTCTCATTTCTGGTGGTTTCAGACATTTCATAGCTTGTTACTGCATCCCTCCAATTTCTGCCTCCATCTTCACATGGCCGTCTCCTTTTCTTTCTTAAATCTCCCTTTGTCTTTCTCTTATAAGAACACTTGTCAATAGATTTAGGGCCCACTTGCCTAATACAGGATGATCTTATTCTCAAGATCCTTAATTTCATTACCTCTGCAAAGACCCTTTTTCCAAATAGGGTAACAATCATAGGTTCTGGGGATTTAGAACATGGACATATCTTTTTTTTTAGAGGGAGTCACCGTTCAACTCACTACACCAGCAGAGTGGCATTTTCCTCTACCTCCTGTCTATAGACTGAATGTTTGTATACCCCGCAGATTCATATGCTGAAACCTCATTCCCAGTGTGATAATATTTGGAGGTAAGGTCTTTATGGGGTGACTAGTGCCTTATTAAAAACCCTAGAGAAACCTCTCACCCCTTCTGCCATCTGAGGACACAGCAAAAAGATGACTGACTGTGAACTAGAAAGTAGGTCGTCACCAGACACAAAATCTCTGGCAACTTGATGTTGGACTAACCAGCCTCCAGAACTGTGAGGAATAAACTTTCTGTTATATATAAACCACTCAGTCTATGCTATTCTATCACAGCATCCAGAATGGACTAAGACACTCCCCACTTTGAAAAATCCCAAGGGAGGACCTTAATAGACTGAGTTTTGTTCATGGATGTTTATGGACTAACCAATCACAAACCACTCCTAATAGTGCAGGTATAGGAGTATTGGCATTATGGTTGACATATTCCTCACTCTTCACTTGGCCCTTTCTTAAGTAAAAGGGATCAGATAGCACAAACCCAGCCATTGGGACAATTGTAAACGGAATAGGCATATTCCTCTTTGTTTTTCCAGTCGTGGTTTCATTCTGGCTTACTAGATTACTGAACATATTCCCAAGCTAGACAATATGCTTTTAAAAAAGCACAGGTTCCAGACTCCTTTTTGAGTCCCAAGCCTTACTTGCACTAACTTATTTCTCAGAAGCTGTTGCTTAATTTAGGAAACTGATTGCCTTATTGACACACATTGTGGTGCTTACAAACTGAATTTCTCCATAAGGTGGGCTTCCCGGGTGTTTACTTCCCTAAGTGGTGATCCATCAGTGTAATCCTCTTTGAAGAAGAATTTATTTACTGTAACATTTGTTCTCTGAAAATGCATTATCATTGATAGATAGCTGCTATTAGCTTGTTGGTAATACATTCTCTACCTTGTATTCTTACAGTATCTAGTACTTAGATTCAGAACTAGAACTTTGGAGTCACAAGGTGTCATGTACTGTTTTGAAATGAGTGTCCAGCTAAGTAGCAGCCAACAAGGGCAGATTGTTTAAGATAGCAATCTTTTCATTCTTCATTGTTAGGCAGTTTATTTAATATTTGCTGATTGTAAACTCTTTGTGCTAATATTATTTACACATTTTACAAGATGTTTGTAGAATGGTAAATGCATTCCCTAAGTGTTCCATGTAAACTTTCAGTTGGTAAGTTCATACAAAATCCAGTTTTTACTGTGTCTTATTTAGTATTTTTCAGATGTGATTTTTAGATCCATTATTTCCTCCTCCTTACAGTCTTATTTCCTGGCCTCTTACATATTTGATATGTTTGTACTATCATCTACATAGACCTCAGGAAATATTATGTGACTTTATTCCCTAGCATAACCATTCTTCTTTTGCCCTGTTGGTTACAGAAATATCTTGAATTTAAACTCGTGGAAAGTAACAAGTTTCTTGATCAGGAAAATGATCAATGAGAGAGACAAGTATTTGCTATGAATAAATTTCTTAGGCCTGAACCCAAAGATATGCACAAAAGCCAGGTCTTATAGAAAGAAAGGCTTTTAGAGAATGCTCAAAATTTTGTGATAGGCTTAAATTGTCAGTGCTTGGAACAATTGATGGCACCTAGGCATCAGGTTCTCTCTGTACTTGCATCAGTGATTTTTAAGCATGGTTACCCATTGCAACAACTGTGGGAAGCTTTTACAAGGATGTTAATGCCAGAATCATACCCCAGGGATAGTGACTTAATTGCTTTGGGATAGAGCTTGGGCAGCTATTACACTTACTTTTTTTTTGGCTGTGTTGGGTCTTTGCTGTGCATGGGCTTTCTCTAGTTGCAGCGAGCGGGGGCTACTCTTCGTTGCGGTGCCCGGGCTTCTCATTGTGGTGGCTTCTCTTGTTGTGGAGCATGGGCTCTAGGCGCGTGGGCTTCAGTAGTTGTTGCATGCAGGCTCAGATGTGGCTCGCGGGCTCTAGGGAGCAGGCTCAGTAGTTGTGGCACACGGGCTCAGTAGTTGTGGCTCACGGGCTCTAGAGCACAGGCTCGGTAGTTGTGGTGCACGGGCTTTGTTGCTTCGTGACATGTGGGATCTTCCCGGACCAGGGCTCGAACCCGTGTCCCCTGCATTGGCAGGCAGATTCTTAACTACTGCGCTGCCAGGGAGGCCCTATATTTACTTTTTAAGTTCTCTAGGTGATTGCAGTGTTTGCTCAGGGTTGGAAACCACTGCTTTACATGAGCAGAGAATGTCTATTAACAAAATCTCAAATAATTCCTAGATAAAACTATTTAAATCCACTGTTCATGCTTCACATTTTTAGAGTTCATATTTGTTTTTCAAGGTAGTTTACATTTTTAGCAGTTTAAACAGTATTTAACTGGCTGCAATAAACAGCTTTGGGTAAACATTTGATTCATTTCAGGAATGTTTACACGTCTTGATGCTCATACCACACCCAGACCAATTAATTTAGAATCTCTAGGGGTGAGATTTAGGCTTAATTTTAAAAAGTTTTTTTTTAAACAGCTCCCTACATTCAAATGGAAAGCCGAGTTTGAGAACCACAAATCTAAATAAATAATTGTTGATTTGATTTTCTTTAAATGGTTTCAGCCAAGAACAGTCTAAGTCTCTTTTACAGGATATTATTGACAGACTTATAATTTTGAATTCTGAAGCCAAGATTCGTTCTTTATTCAACTATGAACAATCACACATCTTTGGTCTAAGGTAAGATGCTGAATTTCACTTGATGTTTTCTTATTGCAAAAACAGTTAAGGATATGTTCTATATACTTTAAAAAAGTATTTAAAATAAGCTAATTTTTAAAGCATGTTTAAATGTAATTTGTCTTTCTGTAATATTACAAAGTAAATTATAGTCACTAGATTTTTACATTATGGCCTTTGCCACATTTAGGTTCTGTATTATCACAGTGTATTTCACTTTTGCTCGATTCATTAGAGGCATCCTGTGGACTATTCAGTTTACTCAGGAGTCAACTGGGGCTTCCCTGGATTGGTGTTGGATTGGACTCCTGCCATAATGTAGTCTTGAAAGAGGCCTAGAAATGGATGATTTATCTTGCCCAAATGTTGCTCCTCAATGTTAATCATACTCTTTAACCCAAGGTTTAAATATTTTCTGGTTGAATTTATATTCCTTAACATTTAAAAGCAGCTGAATTAAAGAAAATTTTCACTTTCATAGGTTCATGATTTCCTTTCTACTAGCAAAGTAACTTTTAAAAGTATGAGGGGGAGGGAGTCAGTGAGAATGTTCTACCTAAGAAATAAAGCAATTACTTTTCTAAAATTAGATTTCTCTAATGGTAGTGTATATTATAAGTCTTAAGCCTTTTTTTTTTACATTCATTAATAGCTGAGTTTCATTTTTGGATTTATAGTTCAAAGAAGGTAGGAAAAAAAGCTGCAGCTATTATAGTTCTTTGTGGTGGTATGCTCTTTATCTCAAAACGTACTTTCACATTAAATTTTAACTTTCTGTGAATAGCATCAGATAATCATATAGCAAGAAGTGATGAGGAATTCTGGGGAAAACCTATCAGTAGAATCTCCTTTTGCATAGCAAGTATGTTTCTGAGTTTTCTAATTATAGAACATAGATTTTGGTCTCTTGTTATTAATATGTTGAGTAAATTTTTTTTTCTGTATGTTTTCTTTCTTTTATAGAGTAATATTTTCTTCTGGTGTTCTTCTGGCAAAATATTTAGCAGTAGGATTTTAAGTCATGTAAAAAGCAATCCAAGAAGTAAAATGCTCCTGGGAATAAAATATATTAATTTGCATAGTGTATGCTTTCTCATAAAGTCTAAATGGAAACTAGAAAATTTGCCATCCCATTGTAGATACCTATAATAGCCGTGCAATATAGTGGTCAGCAACGTGGACTCTGGAGTCAGTCTACCTACTGTTTACTAGTTTTGTGAAGTGAGATCTCAGTTACCCATCTGTAAAATGGAGGATAACTATATACTTTTCCTCACAGAGTTACCATGAGACTTAAATATGAAAAATTAGAAGGGCTTATAGCAGTGCTTGGCACATAGCAAGCACTATAAAAATGTTAGTAATAGATATAAAGTAGCAGTACTTCGTTTCTTTATATCTGTCTACTTGCAGTATACGGTTTTTGAGTTTTACTTAGGAAATAAATTGACTTCATTTTTTCAGTATCTCAGTAGTCTTCCACATCTGCCAAGAAATGTGCTGTTTACAATATCAGCATTCAGACAAAGAAAATGGCAAAACCACTTTTTGAGGAAAAGTTTGTATTTTAATTTTATGTGTCTTTTAACAAATTTTTCTTTGACAAGAAATTTCATGGTATTTTGAAGTCCATTCTTATAATACTCAGTTGTATTTTTAAGTTATGCATCTCAAGTTAACTTTCATTTTTTAAATGAAACTTTCACTTTTCTATGAAAGTTTACTTTCATTTGTCTATGAAAGTTTACTTTCATTTGTCTACTGTTTCAGTCTAGCATTGGTAACTGAGGTCCAGTGGTGATAATTTAAATCATAGCTTAGTATTATATAAATCTCATGTTTCTATGTATTTCAGATTTTTGCCTGTATCATTTTCTTTCACTCCCACAGTTTTTTGTTTTTAATTGTACCGTTCCCTCCCAGTAAGTCATCTCATTAATGTGTTTGATTCCTACATTTAGCATTGCTTTGTTCCATTCACTTTATTTTTTTTCCCCTTGCTTCAGAAATCTAGACTAGCATGATGGTAAGTTTGATACAATTTCTTTAGGTTTAACGCAGCTCTTAGATGAGGCTAATTTGGGGCTTAAGGAAATGTGGATTTTCACATTCAACAGCATCACATTCTATTTAAGTTTCTGAATTTTTATTTGCCAAGATCTTCTTACAAATCTTATATTGTAAATGACTAATATACAAGAAGCTTGCTCCTTTGATTAGCCCTCCTATCCTCTTTGTTTCCACTTCCAACCTGTCCTTTTCTACTACTGGTATCAGTGTGCAGACATGCCTTCACATGTCCCATTTTACAATGAAATGAAACAAAACACACGCACGGAGAAACTCCTTGACATCACATCTCTCTGCAGTCACTGTCCTATTTCTCTGCCTCTTGCAGCAAAATGTATCTATACAAACTGTCCCTACTTGCTCACCTCTGCTTCCTCCTCAGCCCCCTTAGATTTGACACTGACTTTACAGTTCTGTCAGAACTGCACATCCTACTCATCTCAAGGTCACTTATAACTTTTATGCTGATGAATCTAGTGGATTCTTCTCTTGATTCTCATCTTACTGTAAGTAACATTTGACATAATGGGCCATTTCTATGTGAAAGTTCTTTTAGCTTCTGTGATACTACATACTCCTATGGCTGCAGTTTCTCCTTTTCATTCTCTAAGCAACCTCTGAATGTTCGAATACTCAGGACTTGGTCCTGGGTCCACTTTTTTTCTTTACACGCTGCCCCTAGTTCATCCACTTATTCCTTTGCCTTTAAGTATCATCTGTATGCCAACGGATGCCCCAATTTATATCCCCGATCTAAACTATCATTCTGAGCTACCAGACTCATATATATGACTGCATCCTGATATCTCAATTCATACATTTCTCAGATATCACAAACTTGTCTAAAATTGAACTGTTGGGTCTTCTCCCACAAAAACAAAACAAATCTTTCATTTCCATCTTATTAAGTGGCCCAACTATCTATTTAGTTGTTCAATATTGAGTCATCTTAACTTTCTTTCTTTGTGTTTCAAACAATAATTTGTCTTTATTATAAAAAAATTAACCAATGCAGGAAATTAAATATAATAAATTAAATGAAATTCCTCCTAACTCTGAAAGTGATATTATTAACACTGAGGAAAATCATTCTAGATGTCTTATATGCATATACAGACAGAAGAATAGCTATATGGAAATATTTTATAAAAATGGAATCATAATATGGTTTCTATTTTAAATTCTAAATGAATTTTATAGAAAAGGAAAAGAAACCCTAGTGAAACAGAAGGAATTGCTGAATTTCAAATAGCTGTTTTTTCACTCCAGAGGTAATTATTTCCCCAGCATTTCCTAGAGCTTAAGAACAAAGATTATATAAAACACTTCAAGTGGTTTGAGCATTATAATTCACTTTTAGACAGTATGCTCTGTGCTACATGTGGGAGATGTAATAATGTGTAAATGTGATGTGGTTCTCATTCTCTTTAACTTGGCTACCTAGTGAGGAATTGGATTTTAAGATAATGAAAAATGTGAGGTAATTAATGCAGAAGAGAATAGCATCTTTTTTTTGCGGTACGCGGACCTCTCACTGTTGTGGCCTCTCCTGTTGCAGAGCACAGGCTCCGGACGCACAGGCTCAGTAGTTGTGGCTCACGGGCCTAGCCGCTCCGCGGCATGTGGGATCTTCCCGGACCGGGGCACGAACCTGTGTCCCCTGCATCTGCAGGTGGACTCTCAACCACTGTGCCACCAGGGAAGCCCGAGAATAGCATCTTTATAAAGCTCTCCATCTTCCCATTTTAAATAACTGGCAATTCCAGACTCTATTATGGGCCTTTCAAGGAGCTCCAGAATATCTCCACCTTTCCTGTGTATAATATTTTCCACCTTACTCAGCCTGAACTAATGCTCTGAGTAAGTTAGACTTATCTCCCTCAAGCACAGTGTTTATTATTGCCTCTATACCTGTTTGTCTTGAATATTGTCTTCACTTTTGCTGTCTTTGTACAAATTTGGATCATCCTTCAAGGAAAAGCCTGCTTCATGAATTACTTTCTCCATGACTTATTATAAGAACACTCTGATAATTTTCCTGAATGTCCTTTGCCTTTTTTGTCATTCACACATTCTTAATTTTATTTCTGTCTCTGACTAAAACTTAAACTTCCCAAGGGAGTATCATTTTCTTTTACTTTCATGTCCGCCACATTGCCAAGTACTTTTTGGTTATTTGTTTAACATTCATTTGCTAAATCTGTTGATTAAAAACAGTTGCCTGGAAACTTTTTTAAAGAAAGTTGTACATTTATTATATGCTGCGTGCAAATTATTTTCTTGAACACCTGTCTTTCAAGGGCACTAATTAAGGCACAGTGAGGTTTTTGTCCTCGATAATTTGAGCTATAATTAACATGACGTATTAATTTCAGATGTGTAACATAATGAGTTGATACTTGTATGTATTGTGAAACGGTCACCACAAAAGTCTAGTTAAGATCATCATCATACATAGTTACAGGAATCTTTTTTTTCTTGTGATGAGAACTTTTAAGATCTACTGTCTTAGCAGCTTTCAAATATGGAATACACTCTTCACCCATTTTGCGCACCCCCCCGCCCCCCGCCGCCCTTGGCAATCACCAGTTCTCTGTATCTGAGTTATTTGTTTTTTTTAAAATAACATGCTTATATACTATGTCTTGATTTTTGAAATTTAGATTTGTTCTCTTTTTTGAATACTTTTAAAATTTTTATTTGGCTGCGTTGGGTCTTAGTTGCAACACTTGGATCTTTGTTGAAGCATGTGGGATCTTTGTCGCAGCATGCGGGCTCTTTAGTTGCGGCATGTGAACTCTTAGTTATGACATGTGGGATCTTGTTCCCTGACCAGGAATCAAACCTGGGCCCCCTGCCTTGGGAATGTGGAGTCTTAGCCACTGGACCACCAGAGAAGTTCCTGATCTCCTGTCTTAAAGAATTTCGAGTCTTAGGACTTAGGTTTCCTCTGCTCTCCCTCTCTCCCTGCTCTATAGTTTCATAACAATCTTGATTAAATCACTATTGAAAGTTTACATTATTGTGTCTATATAAATATTATTCATTTATGGGCCAAGTAGTATGCTATGACTATTTCCTTTTTCCTACTTTATTTTTTCTGAAGTTAACAATTGCGTGGCTTTTTCCCATTTACTTCATTTTCTGTGTATCTACTAATGTATTTCCAGACTGTCCTAAAAAAAAAAAAATACGTCTGCTGCTGCATAACACTTGTATAGTGCTCATTATGTCCCAGGTACTGGTATTAGTTTCACATTTAAATCTCTTAATTTTAGAACCACCCTATCAAATAGGTACTCTAATTAGCTTCATTTTTTTAAATGACTCAGATGAGCCACAGAAGTTAAGCCTTTTAAGATGACACACCTAGTAATTAATGAAGCTGGTATTTGGACCCAGATGGTCTGGTTCCAGAGAATATAATGCCTGACCCATACATTGCATTGTTTTACAACAGGCGTCCCCAACCCCTGGTACCGGTCTGTGGCCTGTTAGGAACCGGACCGCACGGCAGGAGATGAGCAGTGAGCGAACCAAACTTCATCTGTATTTACAGCTGCTCCCCATCGCTCGTATTACCGCCTGAGCTCTGCCTCCTGTCAGATCAGCGGCAGCATTAGATTCTTACGGGAGCTCAAACTGTACTGTGAACTGTGCATGTGAGGGATCTAGGTTGCGTGCTCCTTATGAGACTCTAATGCCTGAGGCGATCTGAGGCGGTGATGCTAGTGCTGGGGAGCGGCTGCAAATACAGATTATCATTAGCAGAGAGGTTTGACTGCACAGAGACCATAATAAATCAATTGCTTGCAGACTCATATCAAAACCCTATCAGTGAGTGGCAAGTGAAAACAAGCTCTTGGCTCCCACTGATTCTGCATTATGGTGAGTTGTATAATTATTTCATTATATATTACAGTGTAATAATAATAGAAATAAAGTGCACAGTAAATGTAATGCGCTTGAATCATCCTGAAACCATTCCCCCCACACCCCAGTCCATAGAAAAATGGACTCTCACTCTCTGGCACACCTATTGTCTTCCACGAAACCAGTCCCTGGTGCCAAAAAGGTTGGGGACTGCTGTTTTGCAACATAAATGTCAAGGGCCTTATAACCATTCTGTCCAATTATATTTTATAGTCTCAAGGTTTTTACATTCTTGAAGGCAGGGACCATGTCCTGTTCATATTTGTGAATAATAAACTAAAGGACATCAGGTAATATTTTATCTTTTGTTCTTATATCACCTGTGTTTGTACTGGAGGATCTTTTAGCCTTATATATCAGCCTTCCTGGGATTTCCCTTCACCGTCATCCTGGGAATTGCTTCTTCTCTCTTCTAAGTTGGATTCTCTTTTACCTGGGATTTAATTTCCTATTTCTTGGTTTACTCCCATTTTTTTTTTTTTTTTTTTTGCGGTACGCGGGCCTCTCACTGCTGTGGCCTCTCCCATTGCGGAGCACAGGCTTCCTGAACCGGGGCACGAACCCGTGACCCCTGCATTGGCAGGCGGACTCTCAACCACTGTGCCACCACGGAAGCCCCTACTCCCATGTTTTGATGGAGATAACTTTTTCAGAAAGGATTGTGGAATGGAGGTATCCACAATATAATGTCAGGAGCTACAAAACAAATGGGTAAATTGTAACTGATTTAGTAGGTCAGCAAAGCTAAAAGTAAATTGGCAGGGAATGCCCAGAAGCAACTTTTTATCACAGTATTCTAGAAACACTAGGAATTAGAGACACCACTGAAAATGGAGATGAAAATAGAGGATTAGGTGTGAAAGTCTAAGATTTTCAATAATAGGATTAGTTCAAATTATAAGATTTAGATATGCCCTCACATTCTCTCAATTCCTACCCACTCAGCCTAGGTTACTGTTCTTCCCAACTTCAGCAGAACATTGGAGGTTTACCTTCTGGAAATCGTGAATCAGAGACAAGTGCGGCTAAGGGAAGGGGTATTGTGTTGAAAAAGATTAAATGTTATTATCTGTCAGTTCAAGAGATATATTATCATTCAATTTCCTCTCCTCTCCAAATTTGTTTTTCTTAGCATTAATAAGGCATTATTTTTCCATCTGCTTAGTTTTCCCCTATGTATCTACCAATAGTATATCTCAAGACTTTTTCTGCAAAAGCATAATAATAATAATGTCAAATATAGCAGTGCTTACTGTGTGTCAGGTATTATTCTAAGCGCTTGGAGGATTGGTTTAAGAAGATTGGTGGAAGAGGTATTTAGATGATCCTCTGAGAATACACTCAGATTGAGGGAGTATTTTTGACTCATGTCAATGCTCTGATCTCTCCTTCTGCAAAGGAGGTAAAATAATCCCTTTTGTTTGGCTCAGCCTCTTTCCTCAGCTACCCTAGTGCTTACTCAGCTGGGCTTATGAGCAAAGTAGACATGGTGGCAGGGGCTAGACATTGTTTATCAAATAAGGATGAAAAAACAGGAATATTTATTTAACAAAGAGAACATGGATTTGCTCCAAAATGTTAGGAGACCATGTGTGTATCTTGTATTGCCCCTTGCTAGAAGCTCCGTATAGTATCTAATCAGCCATTAAGTTTGAACATTGAATCTGCTGGATTAAAGGCTCAAGTGATAGAGTTTCTAGATTTGGAGCCTGCCTCAGATCTTATTCTAGCCTCTAGGTCACATAAAGTTGATAGTTAGGGGTTACATGATATAAATCAGAGAAGCATACCCAAATACTGTAGGTGTTGCTTCTAAAACTCAGAGGCTAAAATCGTACATTATGTCACTTCCTGGTGGTAAATAGTATAAGATTTAATAATACATCATGTATATTACATGTGATTTCTTGACATTCTAGGCCACTAGAACTCAGAAACTTCACTGAGATGCCAATGAAATGTCCCAGTTTTTTGGATCTCTCACTGTCTGGCACACCTATTTTTTTTTTTTTTTTTTTTTTTTTTACTGAAACATGTAGAATGCCAGATACTTCTTTTTCACCTAGGCCCAGTTAACATATCATCGGTAGAGTAGTTTTTCATGACGACCTGAGGGATGATAGGACAATCAAGGCTGCCCTGGACTAAATTTTGTTAAAATGAAAGATGTATTACTGTCCATGTTGGGTGAAAGCAGACCGCTCCTGGTATTCACATTGGCCAAATTAGCAGTATCTTCTCAGTTAGAGGCTTTGTTAATTTACTCTCCTAAGGAGACTTCATCCTGATTATGTCTTTTGTTACATATAATTAACAGATACACTAAGGCAGGAAACATGTGCAGGCTGAGCAGTGCAGCAGAAAGTGTCTAATAAAGATATAGGGACTTAGCCTTCAGTGCCTGAGGTGAGACGAGAAAGCTGTTATTAGATGTTATCAGTAAACCTGACTCAAATAAGGCAGTAGATTTTTTTTTTTTTTTTTTTTTTTTTTTTTTGCGGTACGCGGGCCTCTCACTGTTGTGGCCTCTCCCGTTGCGGAGCACAGGCTCCGGATGCGCAGGCTCAGTGGCCATGGCTCACGGGCCCAGCTGCTCCGCGGCATGTGGGATCTTCCCGGACCGGGGCACGAACCCACGTCCCCTGCATCAGCAGGTGACTCTCATCCACTGCGCCACCAGGGAAGCCCAGGCAGCAGATCTGATTGAATATCACCACAGGTATACAAATTCTTTCATGGAGTTACTACAGGGGCCTGGATCCTTCCCCACTTTAAATAGTCATGTCATGCCTCCAAAAGCTTTGCGGTAGGCAGACAAACTCTTATGTCTTCACCACCTTCAAACAACACCATATCCCTGAGTGCTAGACTGTTTGGGTTCTTGGGAACCATAAGGCTATGATAGTGTCTGTAATATTTGCACATTGCTTAGGATTGTATGAAATAGAGAATGAACAGCTAAGGTCTGTGATTACTGTCTGTCTTTTGGTGTACAGAAACTTCTCTTATTTTGATAAAAGTAACCTATAACACCTAACAACCTGAGGGGGTTTGTGCCTGGGGTAGGTAGACTCCATCTAATTCTAACTGTGTTCTGAGAGAGAGATACACATACATATTCACAAACACTTTGAAATTTCTTCTGTGAAACTTACTGTTGATATCTTTACATTAACTTTATTTTTAATACTTTATCTGTCCATAAAAAACTGAAAATATACCATTAAAGCACTTATCCAGTAATGAATTTGGATTCATCTTGGATAATTGTTGATTTTCTTTGGAATACTTCTTGATATAACTAACTTTATGTTTGAAATAAGCAGCAGATTTTTTTCTTAACTCTGGGAAATTTGGGTTGGGGCCAACAAAACTTCACAATTTGTTACTTGTAAGCCTAATAATATGTAAGTTTTGAGACATGTTTTTATGGTCACTTTTCAAAACTTAATGGATATAAAATAATCTGCACACAACACTCCAATTCACTTTGTAAACCTAGCCTCATGGTTAGACTAAAAAGATGGTCTTACTCAACTGGCTTTTTCTTCCATGTTTACTGTAGCTGCTAGCTTATACACATATGCTGATATAATTAATGGAACATTAAGATCTGTTTATTAGATGATTAGATGATTGAGTAGTAAATGGCACTCGTTATCAAGGCTTTTATGCATAATTATTAAAGTATGCATTGTTTTATTGGTGTTTTCGATTTGTTCATTTATTGCACACATGTTTATATTTCTTATAGATATAATGCTATACTTTTTCCCATTATCCACCCAAGCATGACACAAGTTTTTTATGAAATATTAAAAATATAAATCCTGCATAAAATATAAACATAAATTTAGCAAAGTGTTTTAAAATAAATGTCTACATAAAATCCCAGTCAAGTAAACAAAGAGAACTTACTAGTACTATGCATTTGTTGATCATGACTGCCTCCCATCTCCCTAATGGGTAACCACTATTCTGACTTTTATGGTATTTACTACTTTATTTTATATTTTTACTACTTAGTTATGTATTTCCAAAAAAATACACTTAATTTTGTTGCTTTTTGGGCTTTATTTTAGTGGTAGCATAGACTGTATACTCTGTGACATCTGACCTTTTATATGTAGCATTATGTTTCTAAGGTCAATATTTATTGCTATATGATATTCCATAGCATGAGTATACTGTGTTTTGTTTATATATTATGCTACTAGCAGACGTTTGAGATACTTATAGTTCTCTAGTTTTGGCTATTATAAACAACTACACGTGGAACATTAGCTACGTATCTCTGTGTGCATATATATACATAATTTTTTTGTGTGTTACAGAAAAGGTATCTAAATATTCAAAGGTATGTTTTTGAACTTCCTATTCTATTCAGTTGGATTTTGTTCATCCTTGTACAAATATTAGATTCTGTTAATTACTATAGCTTTATAATACGTTACAATAATTGATAGGGTGATTGTTCCCACTTGGTTCTTTTCCAAAAATATCGTGGCTACTTTTAGTCCTTTTTTTTCCATACAAATTTTAGAATCATCTTGTCACCCAAACCAGCCCACTGGGATTTTAATTATCCTTGGATTGAATCTACAGATAAATAGTGAGTGAACTGACATCTTTATACTGAGTTTTACAATCTGTAAACATTGTATATATCTCCATTTTAAGTATTCTCTAATTACTCTCATTAGGACATTGGGGTTTTTTTCATAGGTCTTATATATCTTTTGTTAATTTAATATTTGTAGCCTTATGTTCCCCAGTATATACTACAGTATGTGGCAATATCACCCAGTGGTTTAAGAGCATGGACTCTGGAACCACATCATCAAAGTGATTTTAGACAAGATTCGTAACCTCTCTATGCCTCCATTTCTTTGTATGTGAAATGGAGACAGTAACTCTACCTTCCTTGGAGTTATTGTGAGACTAAATATGTCACATAAATTTAGGACATGGTAAGCACCATATCTGAGATAAATGTCTGAGACTGTATAGATAAACCAATTATTAATTCATTTAACTATTCTCCTTTAAATGCTTTTAGGTTGTTAGTGGAGCCATTTTGTTGAACTCTTACCACAAACTTTGTGGCTTAAAACATCACACACTTACCTTAGTTTCTCTCTATTTGGTTCTCTCTGCTTGGTTCCTTGTTCATAGTCTTACAAGGCTACAATCAAGGTGTCAGATGGGGCTGTGATCTCTTTTGAAGCTCAATCAGGAAAGTATCTGTTTCCAAACTCACAGATTTTTGGCAGGATGTAGTTCCTTATGGTTTTAGGACTGAGGGTCATGTTTTCTTGCTGCTTAGAGGCTAGAGCCCTCGCAGCTTTGTTAATTGAAGTCTGCCCTCAATTCTTAGAGGCTACCTGTAGTTCCTTGCCACATGGGTTTCTCCAGTATGGCTGCTTGCTTCTTCAAAGCCAGCAGAGTAGAGAGACTCCAGCGAGAATGGCATACTGTTCTTCAAACATGCCAGTCATGCTCTCAACCTTCAGTCCCTTGCTCAAGCTGTTTGCTCTGCCTTGGAACGTTTATCCCTCAGATAGCTCCATGGCTTGTTTCTTCATTTCTTTTAGGTCTTTACTCAGGTGTCACCTTCTTGCTGAGGTCTTTCCTAACTACCTTATTTGAAATTGCATACAGTGATCTATCCCCACTGCTCTCTTATTACAGCTCCTTATTCACTCCCCTGCTTTAGTTGTATCCATGCTGTGATTTTGTTGTTGTTCACTGTCCCCCTCCTCTAGTATTTAGCATTCCATAAAGACTGGGATTTTTGTGCATGTGTGTTCAGTGAGGTATCCTTGGCACTTAAAACAGTAATAGGCACTTAGTAGGTATTCAACCAATATTTCTTAAAATCAAGTAGATTGAATTTTATGTCATGGGGAAGGGTAGTTTCCAAATAAACAGTTTTATCATCTTCTGATAATGAACATCATTATTTCCTTTCAGATAGCATTCCTCTTTTTCTTATCTTTTTTGCATTGGCTTAAACTTCTAAAACAATGCTAAATAATGGACAGTTTTGCTGTTTTCATGACCTTATGGGAATGCTATTTTTTGGAGGACAGGGAGTAGAGAGTGGATGTTGAATCTTAGATTAAGTAGCTTTCAAGCATCTGGTCAGATGATTATATATTTTCTATTACATATAGATGTCATGAATTATATCAGGAGATGTTTCAATATTAAACTATCCTTTTCTTCCTGGAATGAACAGTGCTTGATCACAGTATGCTATTCTTTTAATTTACTGCTGGATCAAACTTGCTAACCTTACATTATTCCTAGTATTTGTAGGATTTTAAAAGTCTTACATCATTTGTTAAAGTTTCTATTTATTCATTCTCTAACGAGAATTCAGTCCAGGCATGGATCTGCTTTCAGAGCTACTCTAATTCACCTTGGATCGTCTAATTGTCCATCTAGAGTCTATAGACTCCTCTTTTCAAATCATAAACTAGAGGATGTTGAGGTTATTTTCATTACCTGTTCACTGATTTAGTAACCTAAAGAAAGTAGAAAGGTTACTAGGTCCTCCCTAAACCTTTATAACTTAAAGCCTTATTACCTAGTTGGTGACAACTTGATCCTTCTTATCTTTCTAACAAAACATCTGAAGTCATCCTTGGTATCTTTCTTCTTTTTGCTCCACATATTCCGTCCACCAGGAAATTCTATCTGCCTTTGACATATTTTAAATTCCTCTATATATTTGCATCTGTTTGAATTTTCTTTTGTTTATTCATGCCATTACTACACTTTTAAATTTTTCACAGCTTTGTAATGCGTGTTACTATCTGGTGTTAGACCTCCTCCCAGTATTGCTTCATTGTCCTGCTGGTATTGAATGTTGCTGTGGGTATATCTGAGAACAGCTTGATTCCCTTCCCCCCAACCCCAACTCTGTTAGTGACTTATCTTTTTCCCTGTATACCCCAGCGGTTCTTTCTCTAAGTCTAATAGCTCTGTCTCAGTGTTGACTCTTTTGGTTCAGTTTACCCTGGGCATGCTGTCATGGTTGCTTTTCTCGTGGAATTTGACTAGTATCTCTAAAGATGTATCCTGTTAGGTTATTTCTGTTTTCTCTTCAAGAAATCAGTAGTTTAGGGCTTCCCTGGTGGCGCAGTGGTTGAGGGTCTGCCTGCCGATGTAGGGGACATGGGTTCGTGCCCTGGTCCAGGAGGATCCCACATGCTGCGGAGTGGCTGGGCCCGTGAGCCATGGCCGCTGAGCCTGCTCGTCCGGAGCTTGCTCGTCCGGAGCCTGTGCTCCGCAACGGGAGAGGCCACAGCAGTGAGAGGCCCGCGTACCGCAAAAAAAAAAAAAAAAAAGAAATCAGTAGTTTAAATTCTTTATTTTCATTATGTTTTTCACACTCTCATTCTGTTCCCTGTATCATTTATTGTGCTTTTAGCAGCATCTGTTCTTTTTTGCTATTTCTAATTGTGCATTAATTTCTGTGACACTTTTGTTCTTCTGCTTCTTTCCTTAGCTCTGCCAGTTCATGTTTTATCTTTTCTGGTTGTTTTGCTGTTTCTTCCCTGTGCTTATACAGCTCTACTTTGTGCAAAGAGCTTATTGGAGACTACTGCTTTATTAAACTTTTCAGTTGAGAGATAATTGCAATATAATATTCTGTAAGTTATACAGCCTGTTGATTTGATACATTTATATAACTTAAAGAATTCACGGACAATTACTTGGTCATAGTTTTGGAGTGTATAATGGCTGCCCTGTGTGTTTGTATTTGCCATCTGCTCATCCTGTTATTTCCTCCTTTTTCTTGGAGCACCTTTGTATGCGTCCTGTGGTATTTGTTTTTGGAGGAGTGTGAGTTCTTTCATCATCAGCTGTTTACAGGAGGCTCGTGTTGAAGAGAAGTTATGGTCATGTTCCCAGTTAGTTGAACTTTTTCTGTGGGCCTGAGTTTTCGGTCTGTGTATGTTTTTGTGTTGTCCCTGCCAATCTCACTATACATGTAGTCAGTTTTAATTATTAATAATTGTCTCTATAACCTGTAACCAATTACTAATAATTGATTTGTCTGTGACTCCATGTTCTACCTTGTTTCTTCTATTACTACGAACCATAATAGGACCAGGGATCTTCCTGCCTCTGTCTCGTGTATCCTGTTTCCACTATCGTAAACAGAGAGTTTCATCTGAGTATACTCCTCATTTCTGAAAGTTTTGTTTTTATGAATTTTTTTGAGAAATTAATTCTGTTGTTTTTCATGGGCAGCCATAACATCCTTTCTCAGTTTCTTTCCTTCCCATAGTGGTCTTTGCCCAATTTTGATTGCCCTTGACTGTCTTTTAGCTCATTTTGTGGCTAAACATTTTTATGATCTTTTCCTTCCTTCTCAATCCATGGGGTTATTTCTAGGCTGAGAAAAGGGAAATACCAACTTACACTACCATCTTTAAACTAGAAGTCTAAGTATTCTTTTCATTTTATCTAGCACAAATGTTCTTACTTTTATAAGCTAAGTATGGAACATTTCACTAAATTGATAGTAGATTTTCCCTTAGTTTTGGATACATTTGGTTATTTTAGCCAGGTTCTGGGGAGTGATATTGAATTGCCATTTTTGACTGTTAAATGCATCCACCAAACATTTTTCTATTTATGGATGCTATTGACTAGATAAAACATGTGATTGCACCAAAATTCAGAAACTGTAAAAGATATACTGTGAGAAGTATATTCCTTCCCTTCAGTCTGTCAGATTCCAACCACCCCCCCACCCCACCCAGCTAACAACTCTTACCAGTTTCTTTTTTGTCTTTAGAGAGGGATTCTACGTAGAAACAAATATGTACTTAAATATGTATTCAAATGGTTCTCCATTTTGGTTCAAATGCTACCACTATGCATGTCTTGTGCCTCTTCTTTTTTACTTAACATACCTTGGAGATAGTTCCTGTGTGACTCAAAATGCATTTTCACAGTTTTTGGTTGAATCATGATCAAAACAAAATCTTCACATTCATTTTATTTTTCTTTTAATTTATAACTTCCTTTATCCCCTCTTTTTTTATGAACCATTTTTTCCCCAGAAGAAATATATAATGTGTAGTATTCTCCAAATTCTGGCTTTTGTGTTGACTGTTTCCCTCTTGTGGTGTCTTTTTACATATTTCTCTGAGCCTTGTATCAGTATAAACTGATAATGAGATATCTAGGATTGGTTAGTTTCAGGTTCCATTTTTTTGGCAAGAATATTTTGTAGATGGTGCACTCACTGTACATCCTCTTGCATCACAATAGGAGCCACATGATTTCTACTTTTAGTAATGTTAAGATAGATCATTGTGTTTTGGTGTTCTCAGCTTTATCTGACAATTATAAAGTTAGCCATTGACATTTCACCTAATAAATATTTCCTGGATTGGTAGCAAGATGATTCTGTCATTCCTTCTGTATTTAATTGAGTAAAAAGTGGTGGCAATTTGTAGTTTTTATAGATTTGCTAATGTTCCCTAATTAATTTTTAAATTAAATATCAGTTGAGAATAAAATTTATTATTCCTAGATTTAGATAAATTCTTAAACTAGATTAGAAATAACCCATGGTCTTTAAATGATATTTCAATTAGAAAATTTTTTGAGGTCAATTATTCAAAATGATTAAAAATATATCTGAAATAACTACCTGATTTTTCTTATAAAATTTTTATTTCCATGTCTCTTGGTTTGAGACACTAAGAAAGTTTCTAAACTTTTAGGATATATTTTTGAAAATCTACTTTTATTGTTCCTTTTTATTTAGGTTATTAAGTGTGGTATGCTGTGATCTAGACACTCTTCTCCTATTGGAGGCTCAGTATCAAGTATCTGAAATGTTACTAAATGCTCAAGAAGAAAATACCTTAGAGACCTCTGACAGTCACAGGTAAAAAATAATAATAATAATAAAATAATTAAGAGACAATAACAGCTTTCTTTACAGATGTTCTGTTGAGGCAGTAATTTTCTGTACAGTTTATTTAATGTTTTTCCATTATCTGAATTCAGTAGATTTAAATAAGAGTAAAAAGCAATAAAGCATAAATGTCACAGTTAAAAAGATTGTAGACAATGTTCTTGGAGACAGCTTACAGAGTACTGCTTTCTAAGTTTCTGTTTAGTTTTTTGTTTTTTAGTTAAGTCCTAACTTTATTAAGTTGTATCAGCTTTAAATTCAGACTCATGTGAAAGATGACCCATTAAACAAAACGTTTGATTTTTGTGTCCCTTATAGAGGCAATTTTTACTTCATTCTCTTAATTATGTTAGCTCATAGTTATAAATTCTGATTATTGCAAAACGAGGTTATGGTAATATCTTGAAAACTTTTTTCTATTAATATGTCATACTTACCATTACCTTGATTCTGTTGACATATCTTGAACACACATTCAATAGCTGACATTGTTTTTGTGTCTGTAATTTTAAAAAAGTGTGCCTCCACTCTAGCTAGACCTTGGAAAAATAGTACAGAATACCAGGCCACATTACTGAATACTCTAGGTTTGATATAGAAGGATAGTATTAACAGCTGCAGGAAGTGTGGAGGATACAAAGTGAAGAATTTGAATTAAGTCACTGGGTCTAGAACTTAAGGGAACTTTGACTAAGAATGTGGTTTCCCAGGTGGCGCAGTGGTTAAGAATCTGCCTGCCAATGTAGGAGATACGGGTTCGAACCCTGGTCTGGAAAGATCCCACATGCCACGGAGCAACTAAGCCCGTGTGCCACAACTAGTGAACCTGCGTGCCACAACTACTGAAGCCTACACGCCTAGAGCCTATGCTCCACAACAAGAGAAGCCACGGCAATGAGAAGCCCACACAAGGCAGAGTAGCCCCGGCTCTCTACAACTAGAGAGAAAGCCTGTGCACAGCAACAAAGACCCAACACAGCCAAAAATAAATAAAATGAATAGATTTAAAAATGTGATAGAGTTGGTGTGGAAATAATGCACATCTTAATCCCATTTCTTTATAACATGTGACATTTATCAAGGAAATATTCTTAATCTCATTCATCTCATTATATGAATTATATCTCCAATTCTTTGCTCTGTAGCTAAGAAAGCTGTAAGATAAAAAGTGAATTTATTTTTCAGACTCTTTTATAGAAATTGTATTGCTTTTTTCTTCTACATTCCACTGACATGATCTTAAAATAAAATCATATTCAATTAAGGCAGTAACAATTGATATAATTATTTTTCAGAGATTTTATAATTGATAGCTTATCAGTGGAGAGAAATCATGTTCTTGTTAGAATAAATCTTATTGGTGGGCCAATGGAACGAATTTTACCTCCAAGGATACTAGAGAAGGTAAGTGGGGTAAAGAGGAGGGGGGAATGTTTTTCTGACATTTTGAAGCAAGGTAGCCAGCTCAAGTGACAATAAACAACTTCTGAATATCCACATCACAGAATTGAACTTTTGTTACTAGAAAAACTTTAGGATGCAAGTAAACACTTTCTAATGAAAAGAGCATTCTTCAAGGCAAGGTATCTTGAGTGGTAGTTTGTGTTGCAGAGTAGGATATTCTTTTATTAAAAACTTGTCATTCTCCTTGTGTGTCTTTGAACACATATTAAAATTTTTTCACTTTTAATATCTTTCCCCTTCATGATACCTGATTTTTATTAGATGGCTAATTCTTACTGTGTTTCATTGGCTATATTGAGTACCTCTCGTTTCATCAGTATCCATAGAGTCTGGTTTTCTCTTGAAGGGTTTTTTTGTTATTTTTACTGTGGTTTGTTGTTATATTAAGTACTTCACTCCAGGAATGGTGAGCTAGAAATGATTGACAGCATAAGAGAAATAGTTTTGTGAGCAGTCTAGTTGCTACAACAAGTTATCATATTTGTCTTTAGTACTTATTTAATGTTCTTTCTATATTTCATTTTAGTTAGTATCCATTAGAGTGTTGAATTATAATGTCAGATAGCTTTTGGCTAGTTATGCTACAACTCTGGAATTTATGAAACAAAAGCCAATTTAAGTGATATTTCAGAAAGTCTTAAAATTTAATATTAAACTACTTCCTAAAGTCATCTGTCTTCTTTTTTAGGGTGATGATCCATATCCTTGGCCAATGTTTTCATCATACCCTTTACCAAACTGCTATTTGTCAGACGGTGTTACGAGAAATACTGATCTAAAACAAGGTAAAACATTTACCATCAAGTGCCATGCTTTACTGCTTTTTATTTTTGTTATAATTTGAAAAAAGATAAAGTATTATGAAGGGAGATTAATACTATTTTTCATTCAGCTTATATACCTGAATCCATATATGTCTGTTTCTTTGTAAGTTTTCATGATTTCACATGTTCCTTACTAAATGAATATTTGTATGATGCTTAATAGTTCTTATCAGAACCTTTTTTTTGATTTAAAAAAGGGAATTAGTGATTTTCGATGAATTAATTCTCGATACGTAGAACTTTATTCCACAGATTAATATTCTTTAATATCTGTGTGCCATACGTAAGTCCTGTGTGCTCAGGACTTAAAATATAAATGTTATATAAATATAATAAAATAAAAATTCTGATATTTATGACCTTTTAGGGAATACATTCAAGTAATTAGACAATTGTATGGTAGTACCGTGTGATAGGAGCTAAATATATAGAAAAATGTGTAGCCTGCTAGGGTAGCACATAAGCAGATGCTCTTCCAAAGAGCACTGAGTTTAAAGTGAGAAGTGAAGTAGGTGTTTTCTGGGTATTAGAAGAGCGTTTTTGACAGAGGAAACAGCAGTGAGACTAAAAGGAGCAAATTATATTAAGAAACGTGAGTAGTTCAAGGATGTATGAGATTTGGACTGTGAGGACAAGAGTGACCAGAGATAAGTCTTAGGCAGGTAAGCCAAGTTCAGCCGTAAGACCAGGGTACCTCAAGTTCAAGTATTTAGACTTTATCATAAGAGCAATAAAAATTCAAGCGGTTTTTAGACTTGAGAATTCTAAGATGAAATATGAAGATTTTAAACCATTAATTTGAGAAGTTAAATCTTAATATCAACATGATCTCCCTGTACTATCAAACTTGCATTGGAAAGAAATAACGTATATAATTCATTTCATGTAGGTTAGATTCCACAGAGTGGTTGTTGAAAAATAAGAAATTTTTCTTCTGTGTGAGGCTTCATAAGCCACTTAACTTTTCCCGGTGTTTACTTGCCTTAAATCAATCAATAGAGGCCATCAATTGATACATGTTTTTATTTCTATCCAGTGTTTAAGATATACACTATGTATCTCACAATTGCATAGAGACAAATTTCTATTTGTTTTCTGTCTACTTAGGTTAGGGAAAGAGAATGTGAGGGATTTTTAGAAGTTTTTAATATTTGTCTTTTTAATACACTTTTAAAATTTTGCCATATGTTTTTCTCGTGTGACCTAATTCAGAGATGTGGGAGCAATATTAAGTATTTTTCAAGAAGAAACTCTAAAAAGAATATCATTTTGGACTCTTACCACTGACTTGGCGTCTTTCAGTGAACCCAGTCTTTTATGTCTTCCTCTCCTACTTTCAGTCTTTTTAATCAGCCTTTATATTTTGTCATTCTGTCTTTAGGTTTCATTATGTATTCGCCTACTCATTCCTTTATTCAACATGTTTCTTGAGTGCTGATTATCAGGTACTTCACTAAGCACCGGATATAAGATGATGTATAGCATATGATCCATTCTTCGTGCCTCAACCATTCAGCCCTTTTCCTTGTTACCATATAGCATCATTACCTTTGCTAAATTTCGCTTGGAAACAAATATATCTTTTCTTTTGAACAGCAGATTCATTCATTGTCAGTCTTACTTTGTGACTGCCATATTAGATAGTTTGTTTCTTCGAAGTATAATAGTTTTATAAAAAGCATATGCTTTATTTTAAAATGACCAAGGCAGACAAATCAGAAAGTAAGATTAAATGGATAGTTCCCTGAGAAGGAAAAAAAAAAAAATCAATTCCTAGGAATTGGTGCTCAGAGGAGTATAATTTTTTTCCCTGCTCTACTTTTATAAGTGGTTTAGAAAAGGGAGTAATAATAGCTTATCTGTCTAGCCCAGAAGATAACTGCAGAATGGTTATTAAGCTCTAGTAAGCCTGTAATGCTGCCAGGCAGTCATATAGTGTGTCCACAGGTCCATTTACTCTCCTAGTCTAGATGACTGTTTTCAAATATTCTCTTTCATCATACCTTCCTAACCTCTTCCCAATCTTTCCTATCAGATGATAACTCTGTTTCCTTTTTTTTTTTTTTAAACTGAGGAAATAGAAACAGTCAGCTTCCATGTGCTCCTGATACATGTCAGCTCACTCGGCTGCATCTGTGCCAATTTAGATTTTGTATTACTATGAATAAAACTGCAAATGTTAATTACAAAGTCCAGTTTCTCCATTTGTGCCCTGCATTCCATCCTCTTTTTTGCAAAGATATTGCTTTTAACAGTTCTCCCTTTTTCTTTATTGCTTTTTTTTGTGGGTGGGGGTTGGGTGTGGATCTCCACTATAGCTTTCCTACAGGACAGTAAGCATGCTGTTAATTTTTCCATATTTAAAATATCTTCTTTTGAATTTACTTTCCCCTCTCTACAATCCCATTTCTGTCCTCCTCCTGCAAAATTCCTTGAAGGAATTGTCTAATCTTAATATTGTAGTTATTCTCTTTCCATGCTCTCTTGAATCCACTTGAAAGCTACTCAGGCTTTCACTCTTACCATTCTACCATGATTAAATTGACAGGTCAGATCTCATCCTCATCCTACTACACCTAGCATTAAAACTTAAAATGTTTGGGGCTTCCCTGGTGGTGCAATGGTTGAGAGCCCACCTGCCGATGCAGGGGATGCAGGTTCCTGCCCCGGTCCGGGAGGATCCCACATGCGGCGGAGCAGCTGGACCCGTGAGCCATGGCCGCTGAGCCTGCGCGTCCGGAGCCTGTGCTCCGCAACGGCAGAGGCCACAACAGTGAGAGGCCCGCGTACCGCAAAAAAAAAAAAAAAAAAACAAATAAAACTTAAAATGTTTGATGCCTCTCTTTTTTGAAACATTTTCTTATTTGGCTTTCAGAAAGTACATTACCTAATTTTCTTCCCCCCTGCTGCATTTCTGGCAAATTCTTCATCTCTTTTGTTGGATCTTTCACATCTCTCCAACCTCTAAACTTTGGAGTGCCCCAGGTCTCAGTTCTTTTTTTTTTTTTTGTCTGTACTTATTCTTTTGGGGATTTTGTCTAGCCTTATGACTAAGATACCGTAAGATACCGTCCAGTACACTCTGATTTATATCTTAAACCCATATTTCTACTTGACTGTGTACTCATATCAGTTTACTTGACATCTTTACTAGGATGGTTAATAAACATATCAAATTTAACACGTCTGAGACAAATTTCTGATACTTGGTGTTCTTCCTCATTTCAAAAAGGACAACTTTATGCTTCCAGTTCTTTAGGCAATAAACCTGAAGGTTTTCTTTGACTCCTTCTGTCTTCATAACCCCACATCTACTGTGTCAGCAAATGCTCTTGATCCTTCATATCGGAAATAAAACCACTTTTCACTCATCTACTACCGCCCTCGTCTCTCACCTGTATTATTGTAGTAACCTGTTCAGTTTGTTTCCAACACAGCAGCCACAGGAATGGCTACTGAAATGTGGGTTGGATCATTTAACTCCTCTACTTGAAACCCTCTCATGACTCCACTATAGCCTACAAGGCCCAACTCATTCGTGCCTGCCTTTCTGTCACATGTTCTGTTTTAATTTAGTACAATTTCAGTTTTCTTTATTTAACTTCATATTTTCCCACCATATTGGACAGCAACTTCTAGCTGCCCTTCTGTTTGTACCTAAAACACAAGTGTTTGAATAAGACATTATTCTCAGTTTAACAGCAGTACCTAATACTTCCTCCTAATAGTGGTCCTGGCATTATTGTGGTTCTTGTTAAGCAGGAGAGAATGATCTAGGTACCAGTCAGTGGATAGCCAAAGAGGTACCTCAGGAAGCGATTTTGCATAGGTACGTACTGAGTCAAATATGAATCAAATATATGTCGTTCTGGTATTGCCGATGTATCACTCACCCTATACTCGTAGAAGAATGGCAGAAAATGGGAGAGGAAATCAGAAGCACGTCTGATTTTGATAGTACGTAAGAGAATACAGTGATGATATCTCTGTAACCTCAGTGAGAATAATGGAGCCAAACGTATTTCTAGCAGATACAAGTCTAAATTGAAAGTAATGTTCCTGGTTAAGCTGTTCAATGTTAAATATTAATTATGCATTTAAAAATACTGTTTAAGCAGGCTTCCCTGGTGGCGCAGTGGTTGAGAGTCCGCCTGCCGATGCGGGGGATGCGGGTTCATGCCCCGGTCTGGGAGGATCCCACATGCCACGGAGTGGCTGGGCCCGTGAGCCATGGCCGCTGGGCTTGTGTGTCCAGAGCCTGTGCTCCGTGACGGGAGAGGCCACAACAGTGAGAGGCCCGTGTACCGCAAAAAAAAAAAAAAAAATACTGTTTAAGCAATACTTTAAGATACAAATAGCTATTTTAAAAGCAAGCATTCATATACTTGCTTTTTAGATTTAGAGGTAATAATTCACTGATTCTGATAGGTGTTATTCTAGTCATTTGCACTTCAATATTTGGGATATCATTTCATCGTTGTGGAAAAAATATCACTGTAGTTGTGTGCACATGGTGACATTCACCTAATTTGCCTCCCAGCTTCTAGATTTATCCTTCTTGCTACACTTAGCATTTCCTCATCTGTTAAATTGCCTCTTGTTAGTTCCTTGGCATCAGTGTTAGCTATTAGATGATTTATCTTCATCTGTGAATACGAATCTTGAGACATCATTTGGTTCAGTTATTTTTCTTTGTATTCATTTTTAGGGTCACCATATTAAAATGTAAAAGCCCTTTAAAAGCTGATTAATATTATTTATGTACATATGTCACATATGTGAACATACCTAAATCATCATACATAAAAATCTATTCCAAAATATCATCTCTCTGTTATCTGAGAGTCGAGAAAAGTAGGAAGAAATGTGTTAGTATGGTAACTTACTGTTCCTGTGCAGAAGATAAGAAAGAGGGAAGGGGAGTCGGAGAAAGAAGAGTTTGTATGGTGGTTAAAACCAAGTACCTGTTAGCATGCACTACTAGAGATTAACTCATAATTCCTTTCCCATACGAAGCAGGAAGATTGTGAGATAGCAATCTGTTTTGTTTTGTTTTTGTTCTCCTAAGCTAAAAGTAGATCTCCCAGGAGTTAAAACATTCCTAGCCACTAGTATATGTTCCATTTTGATGTGTTCAGGATGGGTACTTCTTTCTCTAAGGAGGAAGGGGAATTCAGTACTTCCATACTGGGAAATAAAAATAGCTTGAGGAGTTGGATAGTGTACTCTGGGTATTGAAAGCATCAGAGAGAAATATCTTAATAAAATGAAAAATAAGCTCTTCTTACTTCCCTTTCTAGCATCTTCCATTCACTTTATTTTTTATTTTATAATGTTTATTCAGGCTGAATTATAAAAATCAGCAGTCTAGATTATGCCTGTATCCTATATACCTTACTACTGTAGAATTTCTATCTTTATCAAGAAACTGTTTGGAAATATATTTACTTCGTTGGGGCTGGTGTCTTCAAAGTGGAGAGTAAGTTGGTGGTGGTGGTGGTTTTTGGTTTTTTTGTTTGTTTGTTTGTTTTTTGTTTTTGTTTTTGTTGGTCATTGCCTGTGTGTTTCTAGTATTCCTAACAGGGCCAACAGAGTAGCAGAAGCACAGCAATAACTCACAAGGTTACTGACTGCCAGGCCATTGGCAATGATTGCTATTCTTTGATCTTAGAAATTCACATGGCTGCTCATTGAAAGCTTCAAACGTATTAGTAACTCCTGATGTGAGTAAACTTGAATGTTCCAAGAACTCCACAGTAGTCACTCTTTACTCATACAAACCTCTGGAGGCCCTTCCTTTGTGCTGTCTAAGAAGTAAACAGAGTGAAAGCTAATAACAAATATGTTACTTTCCCATTCTTTCATCTTGCTTCTCTTTTACTTCATCTCTTGTCTTTTCTCTTTCTTATGGTAATTATCCTATATATTCTGCATCAATCATAAAGGTCTTTGAAAAAAAATTTTTTTTTTTTTTTTTCCGGTACGCAGGCCTCTCACTGTTGTGGCCTCTCCCGTTGCGGAGCACAAGCTCCGGACGCGCAGGCTCAGCAGCCCTGGCTCACGGGCCCAGACGCTCCGTGGCATGTGGGATCTTCCCGGACTGGGGCACGAACCCGTGTCCCCTGCATCGGCAGGCGGACTCTCAACCACTGTGCCACCAGGGAAGCCCTGAAAAATTTTTAAAACAGCTTCATTGAGATATAATTAACATACCATACAATTAACCCATATAAAGTATGCAATTGACTGCTTTTTATTATATTCAGGTATGTGCAACCATCACCACAAATTTCAGAACATTTTCATCACCTCAAAAAGAAACCCAGTATCCTTGCTTTCCCCTCTTTCCTCACCCAGCTCTGAGCAGCCACAAATCTTTCTGTCTCTAGAGATTTCTCTAGTCTGAGCTTTCATATGAATGGAATAATATAGTATGCGGTATTTTGTGAAACAAACTTGGATTGTTTCCACCTTTTGGCTGTTATAATAATGCTGCTACAAACATTCCAGTACAAGTTTCTGAAAGCACCAAATCCTAGCCACTAGGCCACCAGGGAACTGCAGGTACAAGTTTCTGCATGAACATGTTTTCTCTAGAATGTTATACCTAGGAGTGGAATTGCTGAATTATAT
This sequence comes from Phocoena sinus, assembly GCF_008692025.1. Classification (NCBI taxonomy): domain Eukaryota; kingdom Metazoa; phylum Chordata; class Mammalia; order Artiodactyla; family Phocoenidae; genus Phocoena; species Phocoena sinus. The sequence goes on from NC_045774.1 coordinate 40,211,526, forward strand.
GTTAACTCTGATAGTTTGAGAAACTGCCTCACTGCCTCACTGTTTTCTAAAGCAGCTAAACCATTTTACATTCCCACCAACAGTGTATGAGAGTTGATGTTTTCCACATCTTCATTTGTTATCTGATATTTTTGATTCTAGCCATCCTACTGGGTGTGAAGTGCTATTTCCTTGTGGTTTAATTTGCATTTGCTTGCTGACTAATAATGTTGAGCATCTCCTCATGTTCTTTTTTTAAATTGAGGTATAGTTGATTTATAATATTATGTAAATTTTAGGTGTTCAACATAGTGATTTACAATTTTTAAAGATTATACTCCATTTATAGTTATTGTAAAATATTGGCAATATTCCCTGTGTTGTACAGTATATCTTTGTAGCTTATTTATTTTATAGACAGTAGTTTGTACCTCTTAATCCCCTGTCCCTATCTTGTACCTCTCTGATTCCCTCTCCCCATCTCCCCACTGGTAACCACTAGTTTGTTTTCTGTATCTGTGAGTTGTTTCTTTTTTGTTGTATTCACTAGTTTGTTTTATTTTTTAGATTCCACATATAAGTGATACTCTTCATGTTCTTATTGGCCATTTGTATATCTTCCTTGGAGAGATGACTATGCAGATCCTGTGCCCATTTTTCAATTGGGTTATTTGTCTTTTTATTTTTGTATTTTTTATATATTCTTAGTATAAGTCCCTTATCAAATATATGATTTAGAAACTTCTTTCATGCCTTAAAATACATTGTTTGTGCTTCTGGGCCTCTGCTCTTGATATTCCCTTTTCCTGGAGTACTAATTCCTACTCTTCATTTGGGTAATTCCTTCTAAACCTTTTGAAGCTTAGTCTGAATGTTACTTCTTCATAGAAGTAATTTCCACGTTATGTAAAATAGACTTCTTCCCTTGCTTCTCTCTCTGGCTCCCTGTTTATTTCTCTAACAGCACTTATAGTTTACCTATGAAGTTTACTTATGTATTTATTTTTTCACTGGCTGCTACTCTAGAATGTCACCTCCATGAACATTTTTGTCTAAAGTAGTAGGCAATAATAAATATTTATTGAATGAATGGGGGAATTAATATTGGATTTCTTCTCCCTTTATTTTTCTAATCATCAAACTCTGTCTTCCAAATCTTTGTCAGAGGGTACTGGGAATTCCTTCTAGGCTAATCTGAAGTAAGTTTAGAAATTTTAATTTATACCTGGAATAACCTCTGATCTGACTCAGTTTTTAGAGAATGAATGGCTTTGCAGTTAGAAAGCTCCTTGAGCTAGACTTCTACATATATCATTCACGAAGGAGTCACTTTTATTATTCTTATTTTATCATTTACAAAGTACTACTTTACCCATATATAGCACATGAAAGGTATGCATTGTTAGCATTACATCTCATTTTTTCACAATTGAAAAAAAAACCGAAAAAATGCACAACCTTTATTCTGTGATTACATCCAATTTAATCTTTTATAGCTTTCAGTGTCTTAACTCTACCACTTCCTCTACTGCATTTCTACTTATCTCATAGGAAATTGATTTTCTGACTGGCAAAAACATTCTGTTTCAAGTACTGTATAAAAGAGTAAGTTCCATGGTGATAATCATTCCCTTTAATGGAAAGCACCAAATAATGTTAAAATCGTTACTCTCAGATTATTCAGATATTGTAATTGGATATTTTTAGGTGACTTAATACATATATGAGAAAACAGGTCATTTTAAATCTTATATGAGAGATAAATCTCACTATGGTATCTTTTTTTTTCTTTTTGCCTGAACATGAAGTTGTTTTTCTTTCTACAAATTAAATGAGAAAAAGAGGGAGATTGTCATAAAAAATTGAAATGAGTTCTAGATAGAACTTGCTTTTCACACTTTGTAATTTTTCAGCTCTGAGTGAACTTTGTATAAAATCTATGTTGAATCGTTAGATTCTGTGTGTTGATCAAATGCTTACAAGGACCATGTGATGTTCTTAGGTGAAGATCAGGAATCTAAGTCACTGTATTAAATCTGTATTGTTTGCATAGATTTGATACTTTATAAAGGCACAAGTGAACATTCAAACCATTGGCAATGTTTATTAAAACATATTATGTGTTAATATGTTGGGGGGTGGAAAAGGCTTTTTGCTAAGTATTTTTATATATGTCTACTTTGAATGTTTCATAGTTGGAGCCTACTGTTTATCGAAAGTTAATCATTGCAATGCATTTTGGTCAGTAAGAAAACAAATATGGATCAAGTTTCTAAATTAGAGATGGAGCTGTAGAACAACAGTACCTCTGGGGTTATTCAGTGTTGAGTGAATGAGCAATAAAGTTGATAGCTTTTGTAGTTACAGTCTTAGGATGCCAACATATTCTAGCTCTCAAGACATGCTGATGTTATTTTAAATTGTTTGCATTAAAAGATGTTGAAATTTAGCCTTTTCAACTACAAATAGTTATTTTGCCATTAGAATAATATCCTTAATTTTAAAAGACAGTTTTCATTTCTCTATATTGATTTTGTTTACCAGATTTTTATTTTTATCTTACTGGGTTTAATTCTTTTTTTTTTTTTTTTCGGTACGCGGACCTCTCACTGCTGTGGCCTCTCCCGTTGCGGAGCGCAGGCTCAGCGGCCATGGCTCACGGGCCTAGCTGCTCCGCGGCATGTGGGATCCTCCCGGACCGGGGCATGACTGGGTTTAATTCTTTATTCACTGATGCTGCTCCTTGCTGACACTTTGGTAATTTCTGTCATTTCAGACATTAAGTTCATGCCCATGTCCCTACGAATTATCTTCATGTCTTTTTAACTTACAAATGGGATGACAATCATTATATAATCCTAATAGTTAGATTCAAAATTGGAATATTATCTACATAGTAAGTAGAATTGAACTTAAGAGGAGAAAAGGGAGAATGAGATGACCTATAATGGCAACTACATTTTAATAAAAGAATGAAAATTGCCAAATTAACAAATGAGTAGACTAGGTTGCTTCTATTTCTAGTCTGATAAATTATGTGAGATTTAGGATTACCACTCTTCCTCCAATCAACTAAAAATAGAATCCCATGGGAAAAATTGAAAGTGCTTTGAAAAATAATATGATACTACATGAAATGTAATGCAACATGATGATGGGTATTCTGATTTTAAAAGCCTTTTTGTATTATGTCTTACACATATAGTCTATAAATATTTTTAGTGATGAATTCTCCCTTTTATTAAATATTTATCTAGGCCTTTATGTCAAGTCAGACACTTTTTCTTTTTTCTTTCTGTATTGTTTCTAACCTTGGAATTAAAATTTATTTTCTGCAGGTAAAGGTAAATGGCTTTGATTTGGCATCATCCTGTTAACTGAGAATAGGGATATAAGATTATGGTTTCTTTCCAGTGTAGTAAATCTTGAGCTGCAGCTGTTGAGATACTTCATTTAAAAATCAGAATAAGTATTTACTTTTGAATGGTAAAACTCTTCATGTGCTTCTTACTTTCATGTTTGCAACAAACATGAATGGCAACCAGCAGAAATAGATCACCTGCTAGTTTAGGTGCAGGTAATAAGGGAAAACTAATTCCTTATTTTTTTAAAAAAACTTTTCACTAATTTCTCTTATAGTACATGCTTAATTATCACATATTAAAAGGAAAAGTGATATGATAATTCCAAAGTGAGGAATAATCTATATAACATATAGATGTCATGGGTTTAAGAACTCACAGTTCAAACAAAATAAAGACATGGAAGAATTTAGATACTCTCACATTTAGAAATGTAGGGAGAACTAATATTAAGCATCTGTCTAGTTGCTTCTTGGAGACCACTACAGAGTCTTCTTATTTGTTGTATTAAGAGTAAGCTGGAATAATTGTATTAATCTACATGGAAAAAGAAAAGATAAGCAGAAAACACAAATTGGAAGCAAATATTTCACAAATGAGCTTCAGTCTAATAGAAAGAAGGGTGACTTTCCAAATTAAGCCTAGGAATCTGCTGCTAGTTAGTTTATGAAACCTTCCATTTATTTGTTTCTTTTGTAGCAGTTGTTTATGATATTCTGTATAAAATGGGCATTTAAAATGTCTGATATCCTTGGAAAGAAGTGCTAAAAGTTTTCTGTATAGATTTTCTTTGCATTTATATTAAGCTTACATTTTTCCTCCCCTTGAAATTGAGGTTCTTTTTACGTTATTTATAGTATAAGTATAATCTTCTATATAATAATCTTTTGAGAAATAAATTATACAATGTCATCAAGTATGAAAAGATTATGGTGCTTACCATAACAAAGAATTTGTTGACTCTAATTGAATTTTGTAAACATGAAACTTGATGATTTTCCTTTCTTCCATTTTACTCAGTGGTAGTAAGTGCTTAATTGCTTGTTGCCAGAGGGAGCTGTCCTGTGCATTGTAGGATTTTTAGCAGCCTCCTGGTCTCTGCTCACTAGATGCCCATAGAACTCTCTCTTTGCACCCACCCCTCCCAGCTGTGACAGCCAGAAGTATCTATAGACAGTACTGAAATATGGGGAGCAAAACTTAGTCCATTTGAGAACTATAGCTATAGATTCGTTTTTCTATTCTAGCACTTCATACAAATAGAATCACATAGGATACTTTATTTGTGCTTGCTTTCTTTAAGCATAATGGTTTTGAGATTCATCTAGTTTGTTACATGTACCACTTGGTTGTATCATTTTACTAAGTAGGATACCAGTGTAGATAACTACGATTTGGTTAAACATCACTTTTTGTTTGTATTTTCTTAAAATCCTTAAAAACAACTGCTTTAAAATTTTGGGCTGCTAATTGTATCACCTCAGTCCTTTCTGAGTCTTTGTATTAACTGATTTAACTACTGGTTATGAGTTGTTTTTTCCCCCTTTCTCATGTTAGTAATTTTTAATTGAATATTCAACATTATTAATTTTACATAGTTGAGTGCTAGATTTTGTTGTCTTTAAAGAGTAATGGACATTTTTGGGCATGCAGTCAAGTTACTCGTGGATCAGTTTGATCATTCAGGGCTTTCATTTTTTGTTAGGGTAGGTGCAAAGTTGTCTTTATGGCTAATTTAACTCTGTTACTAAGGTGTGACTCTTCTGGTCTGTGGAACACTCTGGTAATTAAGGAGGACGCTTCACATTCTGTTTGGAACTTGGACATCTTCTAACCCTGTGTATCCTCTGGGAATTGTTCATTTTACAGCTCTCAGCTGTTCTTTACCCAGTCTTGTGGAGCTTCACTCTTCAACTGCACAGCTGATTCTTTGCAACCAACTTGACAAATACTTATACAGATTTCTGGAGTTCTTCCTTTGTTCATCTTCTTCAGTACTCTGATCCACAGATTTTAGTCTCCTCAGCCTCTCTGCAATTTGACTTCTGTCTCTTTAACTCAGCCAGACCTCCAGGGCATCCCCCTTCCTGCACAGTGATCTTGAAAGTGATTCCAGAAAAAAAACAGGGCCCAAGTGTAAAAGTTACCTCATTAGTTTCCCTTTTCTCAGACATGACGGTCCTGTACTGCCTGTTGGCCAGTGTCTGAAAACTGTTTGGGTATATTTTACCCATTTGTCAAGTTGTTTATGGCAGGACGGCAAGTCTGTTTCTAGTTTCTCCTTCATGACCAGAAGCAGGACTCTGGTTTTTATTTTTTTGTGTGTGATTATAAACATAGAAATTTTGGCAAACATGAAATTCTGTGTATCGTTCATGCTTGTTCTACTCCCCAAATCACTGATTCAGAGTTACTGTATTCCTATGGTACCATTCCTTTGATTCCGTTTCCCCTTGCCTCATTCTCCATGGCCAAGGGCTTTTGCTGGAGTAAGATTATTAGCCTCTCTCTGGACTTCCTCACTTATTCTGTACAAAGTTAGGAAAGAAAAATGTTTGGTAGGTGAATTTTGGAGAAGGAATGGAAAATCTTAGATTAGCCTACTTAAAGGCTGTATTTCCAAGTTAGCCTACCATTTTATTTTTTCTGTTTTTAAAAAATTTTTTTAAGTTAGCCTATCTTTAGATTATACTCATACCTTTCCTAACAAGAGCAGTCAGGAGAGGCCTTTGGTTGTCTGTCATTGTCTGTAATTGAATATATTCAGTGCAGGGGAGATACTTGTAAGTCTATGTGGCAGGAGATCCAAGTTATGGTGCCTAATTTAGCTGTTATAGTACTAGCACTGATATTTTGAACTCCATTTATCTTCTCCTGTCTACTTTTCATTTGGTTCCAAATTTAGAGGGGGGGGATAAAGGAACTGTTTCCCTCAAACTTGGTAACATCACAGATACAAATTTTCAATAAACATATCAAATCACTAAATATTTTTAGCCGTGACGTTGCATATTGAAGAGCTCACGCTTCCACTGAGAGCTGAGGGAAACGATAACCAGAGGTTATGAGCATACAAAGTTGTCTCTCTAGGAGTCTTGCAGGCACTCTGTCTCCAGCTCAGCATTTGTTTATTGTCTCAAATCAAATTTCCAGGTACTAAATTGGGCCCTTTAGCCTTTCTACCAGTTGGTAGATTCAGATGCATACCACATTTGCTGCTTCAGAATTGTTTACAGTCTAGTGCCTGTGCTCTTTTCCTTAGAATGAGATGAAAAAGCAAAATAGAATAGCAAATGTGAAGGGAGAGAGACAGGAGAGCAAGATGAGGCTGTAGAGCCGGAGGGAAGAGGCAAAAGGTAACAGGATTTTTAAAAAGCAGGTGGGCTTCCCTGGTGGCGCAGTGGTTGAGAGTCCGCCTGCCGATGCAGGGGACACGGGTTCGTGCCCCGGTTCGGGAAGATCCCACATGCCGCGGAGCAGCTGGGCCCATGAGCCATGGCCGCTGAGCCTGCGCGTCCGAAGCCTGTGCTCCGCAACGGGAGAGGCCACAACGGTGAGAGGCCCGCGTACCGCAAAAAAAAAAAAAAGCAGGTAATTTACAGAAGAGCTGTATGGACATTCTCTATTTGAAGGAGATGGTGGTGGTTATAAAAGGCAGGCTTACACATGGATAGAAAGAATGACACAGAAGGAAACAAAAATGAAAAACAAACTGCATTTGTCTTTCCAGTCATGTGCCACTAGTGATTTTTTTATAGCAGTATAACTGACTCTTAACAGTATTATATTAGTTTCAGGTGTACCACATAGTGATTCAGTATTTTTATAGATTATGCCCCATATAAAGTTTTTTTTTTTTTTTTTTTTTTTAAACATCTTTATTGGGGTATAATTGCTTTACAATGGTGTGTTAGTTTCTGCTTTACAACAAAGTGAATCAGCTATACATATACATATGTTCCCATATGTCTTCCCTCTTGCGTCTCCCTCCCTCCCACTCTCCCCATCCCACCCTTCCAGGCTGTCACAAAGCACCGAGCTAATATCCCTGTGCCTTGCGGCTGCTTCCCCCCAGCTATCTACCTTACTACGTTTGTTAGTGTGTATATGTCCATGACTCTCTCTCGCCCTGTCAAAACTTACCCTTCCCCCTCCCCATATCCTTAAGTCCGTGCTCCAGTAGGTCTGCGTCTTTATTCCTATCTTACCCCTAGGTTCTTCATGACATTTTTTTCCCTTAAATTCCATATATATGTGTTAGCATACGGTATTTGTCTTTTTCTTTCTGACTTACTTCACTCTGTATGACAGATTCTAGGTCTATCCATCTCATTACAAATAGCTCAATTTCATTTCTTTTTAAGGCTGAGTAATATTCCATTGTGTATATGTGCCACATCTTCTTTATCCATTCATCCGATGATGGGCGCTTAGGTTGTTTCCATGTCCTGGCTATTGTAAATAGAGCTGCAATGAACATTTTGGTACATGACTCTCTTTGAATTTTGGTTTTCTCAGGGTATATGCCAAGTAGTGGGATTGCTGGGTCATATGGTAATTCTATTTGTAGTTTTTTAAGGAACCTCCATACTGTTCTCCACAGTGGCTGAACCAATTCACATTCCCACCAGCAGTGCAAGAGTGTCCCCTTTTCTCCACACCCTCTCCAGCATTTATTGTTTCTTGATTTTTTGATGATGGCCATTCTGACTGGTGTGAGATGATATCTCATTGTAGTTTTGATTTGCATTTCTCTAATGATTAATGATGTTGAGCATTCTTTCATGTGTTTGTTGGCATTCTGTATATCTTCTTTGGAGAAATGTCTATTTAGGTCTTCTGCCCATTTTTGGATGGGGTTGTTTGTATTTTTGTTATTGAGCTGCATGAGCTGCTTGTAAATTTTGGAGATTAATCCTTTGTCAGTTGCTTCATTTGCAAATGTTTTCTCCCAGTCTGAGGGTTGTCTTTTGGTCTTGGTTATGGTTTCCTTTGCTGTGCAAAAGCTTTGAAGTTTCATTAGGTCCCATTTGTTTATTTTTGTTTTTATTTCCATTACTCTAGGAGGTGGGTCAGAAAGGATCTTGCTGTGATTTATGTCATAGAGTGTTCTTCCTATGTTTTCTTCTAAGAGTTTGATAGTTTCTGGCCTTACATTTAGGTCTTTAATCCATTTTGAGCTTATTTTTGTGTATGGTGTTAGGGAGTGATCTAATCTTATACTTTTACATGTACCTGTCCAGTTTTCCCAGCACCATTTATTGAAGAGGCTGTCCTTTCTCCACTGTACATTCCTGCCTCCTTTATCAAAGATAAGGTGTCCATATGTGCGTGGGTTTATCTCTGGGCTTTCTATCCTGTTCCACTGATCTATCTTTCTGTTTTTGTGCCAGTACCATACTGTCTTGATTACTGTTGCTTTGTAATATAGTCTGAAGTCAGGGAGCCTTATTCCTCCAGCTCCTTTTTTCGTTCTAAAGATTGCTTTGGCTATTCGGGGTCTTTTGTGTTTCCATACAAATTGCGAAATTTTTTGTTCTAGTTCTGTGAAAAATGCCAGTGGTAGTTTGATAGGGATTGCATTGAATCTGTAGATTGCTTTGGGTAGTAGAGTCATTTTCACAATGTTGATTCTTCCCATCCAAGAACATGGTATATCTCTCCATCTATTTGTATCATCTTTAATTTCTTTCATCAGTGTCTTATAATTTTCTGCATACAGGTCTTTCGTATCCTTAGGTAGGTTTATTCCTAGATATTTTATTCTTTTTGTTGCAATGGTAAATGGGAGTGTTTTCTTGATTTCACTTTCAGATTTTTCATCATTAGTATATAGGAATGCCAGAGATTTCTGTGCATTAATTTTGTATCCTGCTACTTTACCAAATTCATTGATTAGCTCTAGTAGTTTTCTGGTAGCATCTTTAGGATTCTCTATGTATAGTATCATGTCATCTGCAAACAGTGACAGCTTTACTTCTTCTTTTCCGATTTGGATTCCTTTTATTTCCTTTTCTTCTCTGATTGCTGTGGCTAAAACTTCCAAAACTATGTTGAATAAGAGTGGTGAGAGTGGGCAACCTTGTCTTGTTCCTGATCTTAGTGGAAATGCTTTCAGTTTTTCACCATTGAGGATGATGTTTGCTGTGGGCTTGTCATATATGGCTTTTATTATGTTTAGGAAAGTTCCCTCTATGCCTACTTTCTGGAGGGTTTTTATCATAAATGGGTGTTGAATTTTGTCGAAAGCTTTCTCTGCATCTATTGAGATGATCATATGGTTTTTCTCCTTCAATTTGTTAATATAGTTTATCACATTGATAGATTTGCGTATATTGAAGAATCCTTGCATTCCTGGAATAAACCCCACTTGATCATGGTGTATGATCCTTTTAATGTGCTGTTGGATTCTGTTTGCTAGTATTTTGTTGAGGATTTTTGCATCTATGTTCATCAGTGATATTGGCCTGTAGTTTTCTTTCTTTGTGACATCCTTGTCTGGTTTTGGTATCAAGGTGATGGTGGCTTCGTAGAAGGAATTTGGGAGTGTTCCTCCCTCTGCTATATTTTGGAAGAGTTTGAGAAGGATAGGTGTTAGCTCTTCTCTAAACGTTTGATAGAATTCACCTGTGAAGCCATCTGGTCCTGGGCTTTTGTTTGTTGGAAGGTTTTTAATCACAGTTTCAATTTCAGTGCTTGTGATTGGTCTGTTCATATTTTCTATTTCTTCCTGATTCAGTCTTGGCAGGTTGTGCATTTCTAAGAATTTGTCCATTTCTTCCAGATTGTCCATTTTATTGGCATAGAGTTGCTTGTAGTAATCTCTCATGATTTTTTTTATTTCTGCAGTGTCAGTTGTTACTTCTCCTTTTTCATTTCTAATTCTATTGATTTGAGTCTTCTCCCTTTTTTTCTTGATGAGTCTGGCTAGCGGTTTATCTATTTTGTTTATCTTCTCAAAGAACCAGCTTTTAGTTTTATTGATCTTTGCTATCGTCTCCTTCATTTCTTTTTCATTTATTTCTGATCTGATTTTTATGATTTCTTTCCTTCTGCTAGCTTTGGGGTGTTTTTGTTCTTCTTTCTCTAATTGCTTGAGGTGCAAGGTTAGGTTGTTTATTCGAGATGTTTCCTGCTTCTTAAGGTGGGCTTGTATTGCTATAAACTTCCCCCTTAGAACTGCTTTTGCTGCATCCCATAGGTTTTGGGTCGTTGTGTCTCCATTGTCATTTGTTTCTAGGTATTTTTTTATTTCCTCTTTGATTTCTTCAGTGATCACTTCATTATTAAGTAGTGTATTGTTTAGCCTCCATGTGTTTGTATTTTTTACGGATCTTTTCCTGTAATTGATATCTAGTCTCATGGCGTTGTGGTCGGAAAAGATACTTGATACAATTTCAGTTTTCTTAAATTTACCAAGGCTTGATTTGTGACCCAAGATATGATCTATCCTGGAGAATGTTCCATGAGCACTTGAGAAAAATGTGTATTCTGTTGTTTTTGGATGGAGTGTCCTATAAATATCAATTAAGTCCATCTTGTTTAATGTATCATTTAAAGCTTGTGTTTCCTCATTTATTTTCATTTTGGATGATCTGTCCATGAGTGAAAGTGGGGTGTTAAAGTCCCCTACTATGAATGTGTTACTGTTGATCTCCCCTTTTATGGTTGTTAGTATTTGCCTTATGTATTGAGGTGCTCCTATGTTGGGTGCATAAATATTTACAATTGTTATATCTTCTTCTTGGATCGATCCCTTGATCATTATGTAGTGTCCTTCTTTGTCCCTTTTAATAGTCCTTATTTTAAAGTCTATTTTGTCTGATATGAGAATTGCTACTCCAGCTTTCTTTTGGTTTCCATTTGCATGGAATATCTTTTTCCATCCCCTTACTTTCAGTCTGTATGTGTCTCTAGTTCTGAAGTGGGTCTCTTGTAGACAGCATATATAAGGGTCTTGTTTTTGTATCCATTCAGCCAATCTGTGTCTTTTGGTGGGAGCATTTAGTCCATTTACATTTAAGGTAATTATCGATATGTATGTTCCTATTTCCATTTTATATATTGTTTTGGGTTCGCTACTATAGGTCATTTCCTTCTCTTGTGTTTCGTGTCTAGAGACGTTCCTTTAGCATTTGTTGTAAAGCTGGTTTGGTGGTGCTGAACTCTCTCAGCTTTTGCTTGTCTGTAAAGGTTTTAATTTCTCCATCAAATGTGAATGAGATCCTTGCTGGGTAGAGTAGTCTTGGTTTCAGGCTATTCTCCTTCATCACTTTCAGTATGTCCTGCCACTCCCTTCTGGCTTGTAGGGTTTCTGCTGAGAGATCCGCTGTTAACCTTATGGGGATTCCCTTGTGTGTTATTTGTTGTTTTTCCCTTGCTGCTTTTAATATGCTTTCTTTGTATTTAATTTTTGACAGTTTGATTAATATGTGTCTTGGCGTGTTTCTCCTTGTATTTATCCTGTATGGGACCCTCTGTGCTTCCTGGACTTGATGAACTATTTCCTTTCCCATATTAGGGAAGTTTTCAACTATAATCTCTTCAAATATTTTCTCAGTCCCTTTCTTTCTTTCTTCTTCTTCTGGAACCCCTATAATTCGAATGTTGGTGCGTTTCATGTTGTCCCAGAGGTCTCTGAGACTGTCCTCAGTTCTTTTCATTCTTTTTTCTTTATTCTGCTCTGCAGTAGTTATTTCCACTACTTTATCTTCCAGGTCACTTATCCGTTCTTCTGCCTCAGTTATTCTGCTATTGATCCTATCTAGAGTGATTTTAATTTCATTTATTGCATTGTTCATCGTTGCTTGTTTCGTCTTTAGTTCTTGTAGGTCCTTGTTAACTGTTTCTTGCATTTTGTCCATTCTACTTCCAAGATTTCGGATCATCCTTACTATCATTATTCTGAATTCTTTTTCAGGTAGATTGCCTATTTCCTCTTCATTTGTTAGGTCTGGTGGGTTTTTATCTTGCTCCTTCATCTGCTGTGTGTTTTTCTGTCTTCTCATTTTGCTTATCTTACTGTGTTTGGGGTCTCCTTTTTGCAGGCTGCACTTTCATAGTTCCCGTTGTTTTTGATGTCTGTCTCCAGTGGCTAAGGTTGTTTCAGTGGGTTGTGTAGGCTTCCTGGTGGAGGGGACTAGTGCCTGTGTTGTGCTGGATGAGGCTGGATCTTGTCTCTCTAGTGGGCAGGTTCACGTCTGGTGGTGTGTTTTGGGGTGTCTGTGGCCTTATTATGATTTTAGGCAGCCTCTCTGCTAATGGGTGGGGTTCCTGTTTTGCTAGTTGTTTGGCATAGGTTGTCCAGCACTGTGGCTTGCTGGTCGTTGAGTGAAGCTGGGTGCTGGTGTTAAGATGGAGGTCTCTGGGAGATTTCCGCTGTTTAATATTATGTGGAGCTGGGAGGTCTCTTGTTAACCAGTGACCTGAAGTTGGCTCTCCTATCTCAGAGGCAGAGCCCTGACTCCTGGCTGGAGCACCAAGAGCCTTTCATCCACACGGCTCAGAATAAAAGGGAGAAAAAGTAGAGAGAATTAGTAGAAGTATGAGGAAAGAAAGAAGGAAAGGAGGAAAGGAAGGAAGGAAGAAAGAAGCAAAGAAGGAAAGAAAGGAGGGAGGGAGGGAGGGAGGGAGGGAGGAAGGAAGGAAGGAGGGAAAGAAGGAAAAAAAGACAGAAAGAAAGATGATACAGTAAAAATAAAATAAAGTATAATATAGTTATTGAATTAAAAAATATTTAGAAAAAAAAAAAAGGGACGGATAGAACCTTAGGACAAATGTTGGAAGCAAAGCTATACAGAGAAAATCTTACACAGAAGCATACACATACACCTTCACAAAAAGAGGTAAAGGGGGAAAAATCATAAATCCTGCTCCCTGAGACCACCTCCTCAATTTGGGGTGATTCGTTGTCTAAAGGAGGGAGGGAAGGAAGGAAAGAAAGAAAGAACGAAGGTAAAGTATAATAAAGTTATTACAATTAAACTTAATTATTAAGAAAAAGAATTTTTTAAAAAAAGTCATGGACGGATAGAGCCCTAGGACAAATGGTGGAAGCTAGAGTATACAGACTAGATGTCACACAGGAGCATACACGTACACCTTCACAAAAAGAGGAAAAGGGAAAAAAATCATAGATTTCGCTCCTAAATTCCACCTCTTCAATTTGGGATCATTCCTTGTCTATTCAGGTATTCCACAGATGCAGGGTATATCAAGTTGATTGTGGAGCTTTAATCCGCTGCTTCTGTGGCTGCTGGGAGAGATTTCCCTTTCTCTTCTTTGTTTTCACAGCTCACAGGAGCTCAGCTTTGGATTTGGCCCTGCCTCTGCGTGTAGGTCGCTGGAGGGCGTCTGTTTTTTCGCTCAGACAGGACGGGGTTAAAGGAGCCGCTGATTCGGGGCCTCCGGCTCACTCAGGCCGGGGGTTGGGGGATGGGGGAAGGAGGGGCACTGCGTGCGGGGCCGGCCTGCGGCGGCAGAGGCAGCGTGACGTTGCGGCAGAGGCCGGCGTGACGTTGCACCAGCCTGAGGCCCGCCGTGCGCTGTCCCGGGGAAGTTGTCCCTGGATCCCGGGAACCTGGCAGTGGCGGGCTGCACAGGCTCCGCGGAAGAGGGGTGTGGAGAGTGACCTGTGCTCGCACACAGGCCCCTTGGTGGCGGCAGCAGCAGCCCCAGCGTCTCCCGCCCGTCTCTGGGCTCCGCGGTTTCAGCCGCGGCTCGCGCCCGTCTCTGGGGCTCGCGCTTCCCGCCGCGGCTCGCGCCCGTCTCGGGGGCTCGCGCCCTCAGCCGCGGCTCGCGCCCGTCTCTGGGGTTCGCGCTTTTAGCCGCGGCTCGCGCCCGTCTCTGGAGTTCCTTTAAGCAGCGCTCTTAAACCCCTCTCCTCGCGCACCAGGAAACAAAGAGGGAAGAAAAAGTCTCTTGCCTCTTCGGCCGGTGCAGGCTTTTCCCCGAACTCCCTCCCGGCTAGTCGTGGTGCACTAACCCCTTCAGGCTATGTTCAAGCCGCCAACCCCAGTCCTCTCCCTGAGCTCCGTCCAAAACCAAAACCCGAGCCTCAGCTCGCAGCCCCGCCCGCCCCGGCGGGTGAGCAGACAAGCCTCTCGGGTTGGTGAGTGCCGGTCGGCACCGATCGTCTGTGCAGGAATCTCCCCGCTTTGCCCTCCGCACCCGTCGCTGTGCACTACTCCGCGGTCCCGAAACTCCCCCCTCTGCCTCCCGCAGTCTCCGCCCGCGGAGGGGCTTCCTAGTGTGTGGAAACTTTTCCTCCTTCACAGCTCCCTCCCACTGGTGCAGGTGCCGTCCTTATTCTTTTGTCTCTGTTTTTTCTTTTGCCCTACCCAGTTACGGGGGGAGTTTCTTGCCTTTTGGGAGGTCTGAGGTCTTCTGCCAGCCTTCAGTAGGAGTTCTGTAGGAGTTGTTCCACGTGTGGATGTATTTCTGGTGTATCCGTGGGGAGGAAGGCGATCTCCACGTCTTACTCTTCCGCCATCTTCAAGGTCCCCCCTTTTTTTCCTTTGTGCTTCATCTAATTTCACTTGCTCACAGGATACTGCATGAAGAGGCCTCACACCCGGCACTTCAGACCAGAGTTGCCAGGGCGAGACGGCTGTGCCGGCGCCTCAGCTTGTGCACGACTGCCCCATATAAAGTTTTTATAAGATATTGGCTACATTCTCTGTGCTGTAATTTTATCCTTGTATCTTACTTTACACCTATGGGGGGTGGGGCAAGATCAGTGAAGGGGATTAAGAGGTACAAACCATTAGTGATTCTTAATAGGTTCTAGATAGTTTGTTCTTGGGAAATAAGTAATGTAGATATTCTAAATGGAAACTATAAAAATTCCATTTTAATGCTGTTCAGTTGTCTTTTACCTAACTTATATTGAGATGCATTTAACATTAATACTCTGCTGTTAATAATATAATTTTCAACAAAATTATCAGCTTTGATATTTCTTGTTTAAAGGTTTTGAGAATCTTTATTAAAAATAATAATTTTCTCCTTTGACTAAATCAGTTTCATTTTTCTCTAGATATTGCTTCTGATTGAGGCCATTTATGGAATATTACAGAATCATTCTGGTCTTGATACTTAAAGAGAATAGATTAGATTAGTACTAAATATCAGAATTATACACTCTTCCAACAAAACAGTTCTTTCCGGTTTGTGTGTATATTAGTGTGCATATGTTTGGTATAATTATATACTCATGATGATTGTATGAAAGAATATGTCTGTAGCTTTGATATGAGAAGGTTTTTTAGTGACCTAATTGTCAAATGTGGAAAGTTGAATAAATTATGATTTATATACTTAATCATATAATTTTATATATGATGACCATGAGGACTGTGTGAGGATATGTAGCTGCTTTTTTAGGACTAAATAAAACCAGTTTAGACCATTGGAATATGTATGTCTTTTTTGTTGTTGTTGTTATATACACTTCTTATGTATGTCTTGATTATGCTCAATTACACTCCTATCTGTGTATATATAGTATATGCATACACACAGGCATACACACACACACACACACACATGCTTTATGACATGTAAGTTTCATGAGGGCAAGTGACCTTGTCTGTCTAGATAAAGTAAAATACTTTTTCTGGAAATTGTAACTGTTTACATAAGTAAGTTGAATACTTATTTTTCAGTGTATCTAGCATGTTTTGTTAACATAACAAGTCATCTTTCTTATTAGACAATGATCTTGGCAAACTTCTGTTGCACTTCAAAATGTCTGATAAGCAAACTGAGTGGATAGAAAACTGCCGAAGACAATTTTGCAAAATGATGAAGGCCAAACCTGATATAATCAGTGGAGGTGGTGAGTATGTTTTAATTTTTGTGAGTTTTTTGGCTTGAAGAGTATATTAGCAGAAGCTGTGTTTTCCTGAAGACTAATACTGGCATATCATATCTAGAATACATGATATTAATTCCAGAAGTCCATTGACTTCTGAGAAATTTGTGGTCCTGGAGAACAAAAATTAAAATTTGAGAAATTACTCAGCTTTCTTTTAGTACTATTTCAGAGGCCTTGGAAGCTAAATCTACCTTTGCCTAGGTAACAGTTTGCTTGGTTTCACCAGCTTTCACCTAGCTATACCATACTGCTATGTTTTTGGAACTTTATTGAATGTTTTGACATATTTTGAAACTCCGCCACATCTAGCCAAATAAATTTAGTGACTTTTAAGGAAATTTGGGTGTGTGTGTGTGCGGATAACTATGTTGTCTAAACCAGCAAGCAAGTTGTTTTATGTTCAGATATTTATATGCGTGCATGCTTCCTAAAATTATCATGTTTTAATTAACATTATCTTAAATAAAGATAGTCTAAGAAAAAGTTCTAATGTCAGTATAAGCTAGATTTCTTGAAAGCTCTAATTTGAGAATGATTGTCCTCTTTATCAGCCATGCTTTATGGTTTTCATGTTTGTATCATTTGCTGTAAAATTAAAAATGGGAAATAAAAATAAGTTTATATTTTGTTGGAGAAATTATATTTTCAGGGAATATGATATATATGGGCAAGAAATCAAACATTATTCTCCAAAATTTTAGTGTAAAATGAGCAGTTCACCTGTTTCATACGCCCCCAAATATTTTAAAAATAGGTATTAGAAATATATATTTATCACTGGTTGCATAATAGAAAATATTTAAAATAGGTTTTGCAAATGCAAAAAGGTACAGAACAAAATGAGAAAGCAGCAGCTTGGAATATTGTTCAGTTTAAACACCCTAAGTAAAGGTGTAGTTTTCTGAGTTTCTCTCTTACAGGGATGGTGATAAGACAAGAGAGAAATCACCTG
Source organism: Phocoena sinus (assembly GCF_008692025.1). Classification (NCBI taxonomy): domain Eukaryota; kingdom Metazoa; phylum Chordata; class Mammalia; order Artiodactyla; family Phocoenidae; genus Phocoena; species Phocoena sinus. The sequence continues at coordinate 40,228,696 of NC_045774.1, forward strand.
TTCGGTCCTATCCATGACTCAGAAACAACATAAACAAGTAGAACATTACCATTAAAACTGTGTTCTATTTGGAATCTGGGGCACTTCCCACAAGATTTGACCTTAGTTCTACATTACTCTGATACCGTGTCCACTGTTAGATTTTGAGCTACTTTCAAAAGTAGATCTTGACCTCTCTGCCCAGCAAGGTCTAGTAGGTTACACAAAACTCAGTTACTTTTAACAGCAACTTTATAAGATAGTCTGCATTTTATGGATAAGGAAACAAAAGCCAGGAAATGTTAGATAACCAGCTCAGTTCACAGTGGCAGACCCAAGAAGTGAATTCAAGCAATCTGAATCCAAAACTCATGCTTAGTATCAGTTTGCAATACTACCTCTTTGCACCTTCTCTTCACTACCTAATATTTTCCACGTGGGAGGCAAACAATATTTATTAAGTAAACCCAGGTGAGCGTGATACTGATTGAGATAGAAGATGATAAAAGTTTTTAATATCTCCAGTCTCATAGCATACTTGTTTTCTGTCTATAAGCTAAGATGAACTAATTTGGGGGGTAAGCTGCAGAAATACTAAACAAATAACTGCTTTTGTAAGGCAGGCATGCTTATTTGTCTGTGTGCATGCACATGTACGTCTGGCTCTATAATCTGGTTCAACTTGGGTTTTTTTTTTTTGGACATCTTTATTGGAATATAATTGTTTTACAATGGTGTGTTAGTCTCTGCTTTATAACAAAGTGAATCACCTATATGTATGTGTATATACATGACTCTTTTTGAATTATGGTTTGCTCAGGGTGTATGCCCAGTAGTGGGATTGCTGGGTCGTATGGTAGTTTTATATTTAGTTCTTTAAGGAACCTCCATACTGTTCTCCAGAGCGGCTGTATCAATTTACATTTCCACCAGCAGTGCAAGAGGGTTCCCTTTTCTCCACACCCTCTCCAGTGTTTGTTGTTTGTAGATTTTTTTTGATGATGGCCATTCTGACTGGTGTGAGGTGATACCTCATTGTAGTTTTGATTTGCATTTCTCTGATGATTAGTGGTGTTGAGCATCCTTTCATGTGTCTGTTAGAAATCTGTATATCTTCTTTGGAGAGATGTCTATTTAGGTCTTCTGTGCATTTTTGAATTGGGTTGTTGGCTTTTTTGATATTGAGCTGCATGAACTGCTTGTATATTTGGAAATTAATCCTTTGTCAGTTGCTTCATTTGCAAATATTTTCTCCCATTCTGAAGGTTGTCTTTTCGTCTTGTTTATGGTTTCCTTTGCTGTGCAAAGGCCTCTAAGTTTCATTAGATCCCATGTTGAACAGTAGTGATGAGAGTGGGAAACCTTGTCTTGTTCCTGGTCTTAGGGGAAGTGGTTTCATTTTTTCACCATTGAGGATGATGTTGGCTGTGGGCTTGTCATATATGGCCTTTATTATGTTGAGGAAAGTTCCCTCTATGCCTACTTTCTGGAGGGTTTTTATCATAAATGGTGCTGAATTTTGTCTAAAGTTTTTTCTGCATCTATTGAGATGATCATATGGTTTTTCTCCTTCAGTTTGTTAATATGGTGTATGACATTGATTGATTTGTATATATTGAGGAATCCTTGCATTCCTGGGATAAACCCCACTTGATCATGGTGTATGATCCTTTTAATGTGCTGTTGGATTCTGTTTGCTAGTATTTTGTTGAGGATTTTTACATCTATGTTCATCACTGATATTGGCCTGTAGTTTTCTTTCTATGTGACATCTTTGTCTGGTTTTGGTATCAGGGCGATGGTGGCCTTGTAAAATGAGTTTGGGAGTGTTCTTCCCTCTGCTATATTTTGGAAGAGTTTGCGAAGGATAGGTGTTAGCTCTTCTCTAAATGTTTGATAGAATTCACCTGTGAAGCCATCTGGTCCTGGGCTTTTGTTTGTTGGAAGATTTTTGATCACAGTCTCAATTTCTGTGCTTGTGATTGGTGTGTTTAATTTTCTGTTTCTTCCTGTTTCAGTCTCGGAAGGTTGTGCTTCTCTAAGAATGTGTCCATTTCTTCCAGGTTGTCCATTTTATTGGCATAGAGTTGCTTGTAGTAATCTCTCATGATGCTTTATATTTTTGCAGTGTCAGTTGTTACTTCTCCTTTTTCATTTCTACTTCTATTAATTTGAGTCTTCTCCCTTTTTTTCTTGATGAGTCCGGCTGATGGTTTATCAATTTTGTTTATCTTCTCAAAGAACCAGCATTTATTTTTATTGATCTTTGCTATTGTTTCCTTCATTTCTTTTTCATTTACTTCTGATCTGATCTTTATGATTTCTTTCCTTCTGCTAACTTTGGGGGTTTTTTTTGTTCTTCTTTCTCTAATTGCTTTAGGTGTAAGTTTAGGTTGTTTATTTGAGATGCTTTATGTTTCTTGCAGTATGATTGTATTGCTATAAACTTCCCTCTTAGAAGTGCTTTTGCTGTGTCCCATAGGTGTTGGGTCATTGTGTTTTCATTGTAATTTGTTTCTAGGTATTTTTTGTTTTCCTCTTTGATTTCTTAGTGATCTCTTGGTTATTTAGTAGTGTATTGATTAGCCTACATGTATTTGTATTTTTTATAGATTGTTTTCCTGTAATTGATATGCAGCCTCATAGCATTGTGGTCAGAAAACATACTTGATACAATTTCACTTTTCTTAAATTTACCAAGGCTTGTTTTGTGACCCAAGATATGATATATTCTGGAGAATGTTCCATGAGCACTTGAGAAGAAAGTGTACTCTGCTGTTTTGGCAGGGAATGTCCTATAAATATCAATTAAGCCCATCTTGTTTAATGTATCATTTAAAGCTTGTGTTTCCTTATTTTGTTTCATTTTGCGTGATCTGTCCATTCGTGAAAGTGGGGTGTTGAAGTCCCCTACTATGGTTGTGTTGCTGTTGATTTCCCCTTTTATGGCTGTTATTATTTGCCTTATGTATTGAGGTGCTCCTATGTTGGGTGCATAAATATTTACGACTGTTATTTCTTCTTCTTCGATTGATCCCTTTATCAATATGTAGTGTTCTTCTTTGTCTCTTGCAACAGTCTTTGGGTTTTTTGGGGGATTTTGGGCGGGGTTTTTTTTTGTGGTACACAGGTCTCTCACTCTTATGGCCTCTCCCATTGCAGAGCACAGGGTCCGGATGTGCAGGCTCAGCAGCCATGGCTCACAGGCCCAGCCGCTCCGCAGCATGTGGGATCTTCCCAGACCGGGGCACGAACCCATGTCCCCTGCATCAGCAGGTGGACTCTCAACCACTGCCCCACCAGGGAAGCCCTAGTCTTTGTTTTAAAGTCTATTTTTTCTGATATGAGAATAGTTACTCCAGCTTTCTTTTGATTTCCATTTGCATGGAATATCTTTTTCCTTCCCCATACTTTCTGTATGTGTTCCTAGCTCTGAAGTGGGTCTCTTGTAGACAGCATATATATGGGTCTTGTTTTTGTATCCATTCAGCCAGTCTATGTCTTTTGGTTGGAGCATTTAACCCACTTACATTTAATGTAGCTATCGATATGTATGTTCCTATTACCATTTTCTTCACTGTTTTGGGTTCGTTATTATAGGTCTTTTCCTTGTCTTGTGTTTCCTGCCTAGAGAAGTTCCTGTAGCATTTGTTTTAAAGCTGGTTTGGTGGTGCTGAACTCTCTCAGCTTTTGCTTGTCTTTAAAGGTTTTAATTTCACTGTCGAATCTGAATGAGATCCTTGCTGGGTAGAGTAATCTTGGTTGCAAGTTTTTCCCTTTCATCACTTGTAATATGTCTTGCCACTCCCTCTGGCTTGCAGAGTTTCTCCTGAAAGATAAGCTGTTAACCTTTTGTGGACTCCCTGTATGTTATTTGTTGTTTTTCCCTTGCTGCTTTTAATATTTTTTCTTTGTATTTAAGTTTTGATAGTCTGATTAATATGTGCCTTGGCGTGTTTCTCCTTGGCTTTATCCTATGTGGGACTCTCTGCGCTTCCTGGACTTGGTTGACCATTTCCTTTCCCATGTGAGGGAAGTTTTCAACTATAATCTCTTCATGTATTTTCTAGTCCCTTTCTTTTTCTCTTCTTCTGGGACCCCTATAATTCAAATGTTTGTGTGTTTAATGTTGTCCCAGAGGTCTCTGAGTCTGTCTTCAATTCTTTTCATTCTTTTTTCTTTATTCTGTTCTGCGGTAGTTATTTCCACTATTTTATATTCCAGGTCACTTATCTGTCCTTCTGCCTCAGTTATTCTTCCTTTGACTCCTAGAGAATTTTTAATTTCATTTATTGTGTTGTTCATCATTGTTTGTTTGCTCTTTAGTTCTTCTAGGTCCTTGTTAAACATTTCTTGTATTTCCTCCATTCTGTTTACACGATTTTGGATCATCTTTACTATCATTACTCTGAATTCTTTTTCAGGTAGACTGCCTATGTCTTCTTCATTTGTTTGGTCTGGTGAGTTTTTACCCTGCTCCTTTATGTGCTGTTTGTTTCTCTGTTTTCTCATTTTGCTTTTCTTACTGTGTTTGGGGTCTTGTTTCTCAGGCTGCAGGTTTGTATTTCCCATTGTTTTTGGTGTGTGCCCCCAGTGGCTAAGGTTTGTTCGGTGGGTTGTATAGGCTTCCTGGTGGAGGGGACTGGTGCCTCTGTTCTGGTGGATGAGGCTGGATCTTGTCTTTCTGGTCATCAGGCTCGTGTCCAGTAGTGTGTTTTGGGGTGTCTTTGACCTTATAATGATTTTAGGCAACCTCTCTGCTAATGGGTGGGGTCATGTTCCTGTCTTGCTAGTTATTTGGCATAGGATGTCCAGCACTGTAGCTTGCTGGTCTTTGAGTGGAGCTGGGTCCTAGCATTGAGATGGATATTGCTGGGAGAGCTTTCACTGTTTGATATTATGTGGAGCTCGGAGGTCTCTGGTGGTCCAGTGTCCTGATCTCGGCTCTGTCACCTCAGAGGCACATGCCTGACACCTGGCCAGAGTACGAAGACCCTGCCAGCCACACAACTCAGAAGGGAGAAAGAAAGAAAGAAAAAATAAAAGTAAAGTTATTAAAATAAAAATTTAAGTAATAAAAAAAGAAAAAAAAAGCAAGAAGGAAGCAACCAAAGAAAAAACAGATACAGCAATGATAAGCGCTAAAAATTATACTAAAAAAAAAAAAAAAGGACAGGCACAACCCTAGGAGAAACGGTAAAAGCAAAGCTATACAGGCAACATCACACAAAGAAGCATACACATACACACTGACAAAAAGAGAAAAAGGAAAAATATACATCTCTATATTAAAAAAAAAAAAAGGAAGAGAGCAGCCAAATCAATAAGCATATCTACCAATTATAATAAATTCTAAATACTGACCTAAGATAAACATGAGACCAGAAACAAATTAGCTGCAGAAAGCAAAACCGAAGTCTACAGTTGCTCCCAAAGTCCACCGCCTCAATTTTGGGATGATTTGTTGTCTATTCTGGTATTCCACAGATGCAGGGTACATCAAGCTGATTGTGGAGATTTAATCCGCTGTTCCTGAGGCTGCTGGGAGATTTCCCTTTCTCTTCTTTGTTCGCATAGCTCCTGGGGTTCAGCTTTGGATTTGGCCTCGCCTCTGCGTGTAGGTCGCCTGAGGGTGTCTGTTCCCACCCAGATAGGACAGGGTTAATGGAGCAGCTGATTAGGGGGCTCTGGCTCAGTCAGGCCAGGGGAAAAGAGGGGTACGGAATGGGGGGCGAGCCTGCAGCAGCAGAGGCCAGCATGACGTTGCACCAGCCCGAGGCGCACCGTGTGTTCTCCCGGGGAAGTTGTCCCTGGATCACGGGACCCTGGCAGTGGCGGGCCACACAGGCTCCCGGGCGGGGAGGTGTGGAGAGTGACCTGTGCTTGCACACAGGCTTCTTGTTGGCGGCAGCAGCAGCCTTAGCATCTCATGCGCATCTCTGCTGTCCAAGTGGATAGCCTTGGAGCTCGTTTAGGTGGTGCCCTGAATCCCTTCTGCTCGCACACCCTGAAACAATGGTCTCTTGCCTGTTTGGCAGGTCCAGGCCTTTTCCCAGACTCCCTCCTGTCTAGCTGTGGCGCACTAGCCTCCTTCAGGCTGTGTTTACGCAGCCAACCTAAGTCCTCCCCCTGGGATCTGACCTCCGAAGCCTGAGCCTCAGCTCCCAGCCCCCACCCGCCCCTGCGGGTGAGCAGACAAGCCTGTCGGGCTGGTGAGTGCTGGTCGGCACCGATCCTCTGTGTGGGAATCTTTTCGCTTTGGCCTCCGCACCTCTGTTGCTGCGCTCTCCTCCATGGCTCCAAAGCTACCCGGCTCCGCCAGTGAAGGGGCTTCCTAGTGTGTGGAAACTTTTCCTCCTTCACAGCTCCCTCCCAGAGGTGCAGGTCCCACCCCTAATATTTGTCTCTGTTTTTTACTTTTTTCTTTTGCCCTACCCAGGTACATGGGGAGTTTCTTGCCTTTTGGGAAGTCTGAGGTCTTCTGCCAGCATTCAGCAGGTGTTGTGTAGGAGTTGTTCCACATGTAGATGTATTTCTGATGTATTTGTGGGGAGGAAGGTGATCTCCATGTCGTACTCCTCTGTCATCTTGAAAGTCTCGGTCAACTTGGGTTTTAAATATAAGCAATCTACAGTTATCAAGAACCAAAGATTTTAAAATTATCATTACCTATGCTGCATGTTCTCCCCAAAATCTCTACCTAAGACTCTGCAGTGCACAATAGATACCATGTACCTTCATTAATATTTTTTCATAATTATAATATTGAGTGAATGAATTCGTCTTAATTTCTCTATAAATTATACGATCTGAATCCAAAAGGAGGTAGACAAAGGAAATTCAGTTAACAAGAAACTTATTGAGAACCTACTTGTTGACTCCCTGTTCTGCTCCCCACTATGGGCAGCTACTGTCCTTTGTAGGTAATGGTAAGGAGGGGGCGAACAATCCATCAGTAGTCTTCCCAAATTGATTTAAACCCAGGGCATCTAAACAGCTATCAGGAGAGAAAATTTCCAACTTTCTCTGGCTTGAGCTCCTGCTGTTTCCAGAGTTTTCTTTTCCGGGTTTTAGCTTTTAAGAACAAGTGAGACAATGTAGATGTGTAATTGCCTAACATTCCTGCACTCACTTATAATGAGTCACTCGGAGAAGTGATAGATTATATGACCCAGAGCTCACAGGCCGAAGTTAATTTTTTTAAAACATGAGTTAGATTTTTCCTTTTCATGACCTTATTTTTGGTCTGTGTGTATTTTCCACCCTACCCCCAACTATATCTGAGACCTTTTTCCTAGCATAGAACTAACGAGGACATGTTCCCTGAACCTCTATAAATTTCCTTCATTTTCATGTGTTTATTTCATTCAGCTCTGGGAGAGAACATAGTTTCTTGTCAGGAAGGTCTCTGTAGGTCTGATTGACTTCTAGTTTCCCCTGAATTTACTAACCTAGCCTCTTGTTGTCTATCCATTCTAAACATTGGATTCCATCATCAATTGCACGTTTAATTTCTTCTACTCTTATATCTGTCTTTGTAGAGTTGTCTCCGTATAAAAAGAAGCTTCTATTTCTCACATTATCTTCTAATCATTGTTTCCCACTAATCTTTTATTTGTGACCTAATAATTAAATATACAATTTTAAATATGTTCCAAGTATGTTCTTCCTATTTCTGTTCTCTAATATTGATAATATAGTTTATAACTGGAATTCTAGTGTAGGATTCATATAATTTGAGTTGGTCACTAGATAACATGTACAACATGTGTGATAGACAGTGTTGGAAACTGGTATGCTTTATAACTATAATACATTTTGTATAACTGTATACTTCAAATGCTCAAATTATCACAACTTGGACTCTTAAGAGTTTTTGTTTAAGCTGGCCTCTTTGTCCTTTAAATTTTAATTTATTTTTTCTGTTTTCCTCTGAAAGAATCCTGGCATAGTAACAGCAATGAGGTCATCTAGACTCACTTTTTCGGCTCCTAAACATAGTTCAAGGGATTCTGGTTCCTTTCAGTGGGGAGAATAACATTAGGGGCAAAATTTGAGCAACAGTGTGCATTAGGTGCCTCCACATAATCACTTAGGATAAGATGACATGAGTCAAGTGTCCTCTTTAAAAAAAAAAAAAAAAAAAGTGGGGGCTGTATTTTTGTTTCAAGTTTACTTCTGGCTATATATATTTTTTAATTTTCCTCTGAGCATTTAATCTAGTTTTCTCATTTTGTCCTGCCATTTAGATTTTATCTATATGAGATGCCATGGAAAGTATTAAAATGTATTCTTCTTGCATTCTCTTTTCTTACTGCTGTCACTAGTATATACCTAGTACAGTAATTGAAAGAAACAGCCTGGTTCCCTTTGACTTCTCTCTTTCTTTCATCCTCTGACTCTCATGTACTTGGTTACCATGTCTTAGAGTTTATTCTTAATTTTTTTTTAATCTTTCTTTCTCATCCATGTCCTCTGCTACTACTTTAATTCAAGTATTAACCATTTAGCAACTAAATTATTGTGTGAAATACATGATCATTTTAGGAAAACTAGAAATTATAAACAAAATGAAGAAACTGATATTTACCTGTAATCTCTGAAGGATAAGGTTAGCACTAAGTTAATTTTAGCCAAAAAGATTTAATACCTACCATACTATTTTCTTTTGCCATTTCACTCAATACAGTATTGTACAGAATTTTCCATGTCAGTGAAAGTGCTTATACAAAGTAATTTTTTTAAATATCTTTTTTGGAGTATAATTGCTTTACAATGGTGTGTTAGTTTCTGCTTTATAACAAAGTGAGTCAGTTATAAATATACATATGTTCCCAAATCTCTTCCCTCTTGCATCTCGCTCCCTCCCACCCTCCCTATCCCACCCCTCTAGGTGGTCACAAACCACCTAGCTGATCTCCCTGTGCTATGCGGCTACTTCCCACTAGCTATCTATTTTACATTTGGTAGTGTATATATGTCCATGCCACTCTTTCACTTTGTCAGTCTACTCATTTATCTATGGATCTGATTCCTATAACACTTTCCTTTATCTCAGTTGGCCCCCTGGGATCCTAGCCAGTTACTGTTTCAAATATACAGTAATGAGACCAAAATCTTTAATAATTTAGGTTATCTGATAATATCAAAGCACTAGTAAATCACTTAAAAAAAAGACATATACAGCCTGCTATAAGCAGAAACAGAGACATTAAAGCTCATGAAAGAAAGCATAAGAGGTGCTATGATGATAAAAGCCTGAGGCCTGAAAGGAGGATCCCTAATGGCTGATGCTAAAGGGGCAAAAGCATCAATTCCTTTGTTTTTCCACTCACTTTAACCTTGTGAGCACCATCATATATCGTTATTGGTCTAGCCTTAATTGCATTCTTCGTGTGGTATTTGCCCATCGTGTGATTCTTTTACCAAAGCTCCTTTTTTCATACACCCTCTTCTTGGCATAATTAACCAAGGGAAAGAGGAATTCAGCACAATTTCTAATCCATCACCTTCTGAATCCTTCTGCGCTTCAGCTATACCATAACAACTCAAAGTTGTTTTGTACCCATGGACTTTAAATTGGCCTGTCTTCTATCTACTTATGGTTATAAAGCAGTTGTACTTGATACAAGCAGATAATTCTCTAAGACTCAATATTAATCACATGAATAATATAAGAATAAAGAATGATTTCAAATAGGCTAAGAATAAAAAATTTTTTACGTGTGATTGTCTAATTTATATGATGGAACTTACATCCAGCCTTTAAGGAGTCTAAACATTCATAATGAAAAAAGTACAGAGATAATTTCTACTTTTAAAAGATGGAGTAGATGATCTTTCCCTTTTCCCTCATCCTGTGTACAGCTAAGATTTCTGGATATCATCTTATGTTTTATATGTGACTCTGGAAGATGGAGAGAAGGCAGACTGGCTAGGGACCTTGGGACCTAAGGAACAACTCAGAGGTGATGTTTCTTGGGTTTTCTTTTTGCCTTGTATATCCTAGGCTGAGTAATTAAGATTGCCAACAGATGCAGGAAGAAAAATGAGGGCTGGGCAGTAAAAGCCTGCTCTCTCTAACCAAAGGACCAGGAAAAGGGCAGTCTACCAAGACAAAATTTGTAGATAGTGACCACTTTAATCCAGACAAACACCACTTTAGAAAATATTGCCAACAAGACTTGGGGTTCAGCCTGGACTTCCATTCTCAGCTGCCAGTAATGAGGCACCCCTGCCTCTCCCTGGTAGGATGGTATCGGAGGAGACCTAGGTAGAGAGTTAGGAATTTCACCATCACCCAATGGTAATAAGGCCACCGTCTCTCCTTCCCCTCCACACATGTATTTGTTTCACACATGAAACAAATTTTAAAATACAAAGTGTCAGCAAAGAAATATATAAAGAAAACCCAAAAGGAAATTTTAGAACTGAAGAATTCCATTCCCAAAATAGAAAGCTCAATGGATGGGCTCAACAATAAAATAGAGGGGACAGAGGAAAGAATCAGTGAACTTGAAGATATTAAGAGAGGAAATAGACTGAAAAATTTTTAAAAAAGATTGAATCCCAAAGTCCTGTGGAACCATAACAGAAGATCTAACATTTGCGTCATTGGAGTCATGGAAAGAGGTTGGAGCTACAAATGTATTTGAAAAAATGATGGCTGAAAACTTTCCAAATTTGGCAAAAGACCTAAGCCTGTGGATTCTAGAACCTCAAAGAGGGTAGACCCAAAGAAGTCCACACCAAGACACAATACAGTTGACCCTTCAACAACACAAGGTTGAACTGTGTAGGTCTACTTATACACAGACTTTTTTTCAGTAGTAAATACAGTACTAGATGATCTGAGGTTGGTTGAATCTGTGAATGAGGATAAGGAGGGCTGACTATAAATTATATTGGGTTGGCCAAAAAGTTTGTTTGGTTTTTTCCATAAGATAGCTCCAGTGGCACTTAGTTGTCTTTAACTTCATTCGAAACAATTTTGTTAGACTGTATTGTGACAGCTGTCACATCAGCGTGCATTGAAAAACAAAACTTATCAAAACTGATGAATTTTTGTGTAGCCATTTTCATATTGAAGATGAAAGAAAAAAGCCACATCTTCGGCTTTATTTCACAAAAGGTAAAAACCCAACCAAAATGCAAACAAAGATTTGTACAGTGTATGGAGAAGGTGCTGTGACCGATCGAATGTGTCAAAAGTGGTTTGCGATGTTTCATGCTGGAGATTTTTTTCTGGACGATGCTCTAGGGTCTGGTAGCCCAGCTGAAGTTGATAGCAATCAAATCGAGACATTAATTGAGAACAATCAACGTTATACCACACGGGAGATAGCCGACATAGTCAAAATATCCAAATCAGGCGTTGAAAATCATTTGCACCAGCTTGGTTATGTGAATCGCTTTGATGTTTGCGTTCCACATAAGCGAAAAAAGCCTTCTTGACAGTATTTCCACGTGAGCTTCTCTACTTAAATGTAATGAAAACATTCTGTTTTTAAAACAAATTGTGATGGGCAACGAAAAGTGGACCCTGTACAATAATGTGGAACGGAAGAGATCATGGGGCAAGCAAAATGAACCACCACCAACCACACCAAAGGCTGGTCTTCATCCAAAGAAGGTGATGTTGTGTATATGGTGGGATTGGAAGGGAGTCCTCTATTATGAACTTCTTCCAGAAAACCAAACGATTCCAACAAGTACTACTCCCAATTTAGATCAACTGAAAGCAGCGCTCAAAGAAAAGCATCTGGAATTAGTCAACGGAAAATACATAATTTTCCATCAGGGTAATGCAAGACTGCATGTTTCTTTGATGATCAGGCAAAACTGTTAACAGCTTGGCTGGGAAGTTCTGCTTCATCCTCCGTATTCACCAGACATTGCACCTTCAGATTTCTATTTGTTTTGGTCTTTACAAAATTCTCTTCATGGATCAATTTTCAATTCCCTGGCAGACTGTAAAAGGCACATGGAACAGTTCTTTGCTCAAAAAGATAAAAAGTTTGGGGAAGATGGAATTATGAAGCTGCCTGAAAAATGGCAGACGGTAGGGGAACAAAATGGTGAATATGTTGCTCAATAAAGTTCTTGGCGAAAATGAAAAATGTATCTTATTTTTACTTTAAAAACCGAAGGAGGACGGGTGCGGAGGGCAAAGCGGGGAGATTCCTGCACAGACGATCGGTGCTGACCGGCACTCACCAGCCCGAGTGGCTTGTCTGCTCACCCGCCGGGGCGGGCGGGGCTGCGAGCTGAGGCTCGGGTTTTGGTTTTGGACGGAGCTCAGGGAGAGGACTGGGGTTGGCGGCTTGAACATAGCCTGAAGGGATTAGTGCACCACGACTAGCCGGGAGGGAGTTCGGGGAAAAGCCTGCACCGGCCGAAGAGGCAAGAGACTTTTTCTTCCCTCTTTGTTTCCTGGTGCGCGAGGAGAGGGGTTTAAGAGCGCTGCTTAAAGGAACTCCAGAGACGGGCGCGAGCCGCGGCTAAAAGCGCGAACCCCAGAGACGGGCGCGAGCCGCGGCTGAGGGCGCGAGCCCCCGAGACGGGCGCGAGCCGCGGCTGAAAGCGCAAACCCCAGAGACGGGCGCGAGCCGCGGCTAAAACCGCGGACCCCAGAGACGGGCGGGAGACGCTAAGGCTGCTGCTGCCGCCACCAAGGGGCCTGTGTGCGAGCACAGGTCACTCTCCACACCCCTCTTCCGCGGAGCCTGTGCAGCCCGCCACTGCCAGGTTCCCGGGATCCAGGGACAACTTCCCCGGGAGTACGCACGGCGGGTCTCAGGCTGGTGCAACATCACGCCGGCCTCTGCCGCAACGTCACGCTGCCTCTGCAGCCGCAGGCCCGCCCCGCACGTAGTGCCCCTCCTTCCCCCATCCCCCAACCCCCGGCCTGAGTGAGCCGGAGGCCCCGAATCAGCGGCTCCTTTAACCCCGTCCTGTCTGAGCGAAAAAACAGACGCCCTCCAGCGACCTACACGCAGAGGCAGGGCCAAATCCAAAGCTGAGCTCCTGTGAGCTGTGAGAACAAAGAAGAGAAAGGGAAATCTCTCCCAGCAGCCACAGAAGCAGCGGATTAAAGCTCCACAATCAACTTGATATACCCTGCATCTGTGGAATACCTGAATAGACAAGGAATGATCCCAAATTGAAGAGGTGGAATTTAGGAGCGAGATCTATGATTTTTTTCCCTTTTCCTCTTTTTGTGAATGTGTACGTGTATGCTTCTGTGTGAGATCCTGTCTGTATACTCTTGCTTCCACCATTTGTCCTAGGGCTCTATCCGTCCATGACTTTTTTTTTAAAAATTCTTTTTCTTAATAATTAAGTTTAATTGTAATAACTTTATTATACTTTACCTTCGTTCTTTCTTTCTTTCCTTCCTTCCTTCCCTCCTTTAGACAACGAATCACCCCAAATTGAGGAGGTGGTCTCAGGGAGCAGGATTTATGATTTTTCCCCCTTTACCTCTTTTTGTGAAGGTGTATGTATATGCTTCTGTGTAAGATTTTCTCTGTATAGCTTTGCTTCCAACATTTGTCCTAAGGTTCTATCCGTCCCTTTTTTTTTTTTTTTTTTCTAAATATTTTTTAATTCAATAACTATATTATACTTTATTTTATTTTTACTGTATCATCTTTCTTTCTGTCTTTTTTCCTTCTTTCCCTCCTTCCTTCCTTCCTCCCTCCCTCCCTCCCTCCTTTCTTTCCTTCTTTGCTTCTTTCTTCCTTCCTTCCTTTCCTCCTTTCCTTCTTTCTTTACTCATACTTCTACTAATTCTCCCTACTTTTTCTCCCTTTTATTCTGAGCTGTGTGGATGAAAGGCTCTTGGTGCTCCAGCCAGGAGTCAGGGCTCTGCCTCTGAGGTAGGAGAGCCAACTTCAGGACACTGGTCAACAAGAGACCTCCCAGCTCCACATAATATTAAATGGTGGAAATATCCCAGAGACCTCCATCTTAACACCAGCACCCAGCTTCACTCAACGACCAGCAAGCCACAGTGCTGGACAACCTATGCCAAACAACTAGCAAAACAGGAACACAACCCCACCCATTAGCAGAGAGGCTGCCTAAAATCATAATAAGGCCACAGACACCCCAAAACACACCACCAGACGTGAACCTGCCCACTAGAGAGACAAGATCCAGCCTCATCCAGCACAACACAGGCACTAGTCCCCTCCACCAGGAAGCCTACACAACCCACTGAAACAACCTTAGCCACTGGAGACAGACATCAAAAACAACGGGAACTACGAAAGTGCAGCCTGCAAAAAGGAGACCCCAAACACAGTAAGATAAGCAAAATGAGAAGACAGAAAAACACACAGCAGATGAAGGAGCAAGATAAAAACCCACCAGACCTAACAAATGAAGAGGAAATAGGCAATCTACCTGAAAAAGAATTCAGAATAATGATAGTAAGGATGATCCGAAATCTTGGAAGTAGAATGGACAAAATGCAAGAAACAGTTAACAAGGACCTACAAGAACTAAAGATGAAACAAGCAACGATGAACAATGCAATAAATGAAATTAAAATCACTCTAGATAGGATCAATAGCAGAATAACTGAGGCAGAAGAACGGATAAGTGACCTGGAAGATAAAGTAGTGGAAATAACTACTGCAGAGCAGAATAAAGAAAAAAGAATGAAAAGAACTGAGGACAGTCTCAGAGACCTCTGGGACAACATGAAACGCACCAACATTCGAATTATAGGGGTTCCAGAAGAAGAAGAAAGAAAGAAAGGGACTGAGAAAATATTTGAAGAGATTATAGTTGAAAACTTCCCTAATATGGGAAAGGAAATAGTTCATCAAGTCCAGGAAGCACAGAGGGTCCCATACAGGATAAATACAAGGAGAAACACGCCAAGACACATATTAATCAAACTGTCAAAAATTAAATACAAAGAAAGCATATTAAAAGCAGCAAGGGAAAAACAACAAATAACACACAAGGGAATCCCCATAAGGTTAACAGCTGATCTCTCAGCAGAAACCCTACAAGCCAGAAGGGAGTGGCAGGACATACTGAAAGTGCTGAAGGAGAATAGCCTGCAACCAAGACTACTCTACCCAGCAAGGATCTCATTCACATTTGATGGAGAAATTAAAACCTTTACAGACAAGCAAAAGCTGAGAGAGTTCAGCACCACCAAACCAGCTTTACAACAAATGCTAAAGGAACTTCTCTAGACACGAAACACAAGAGAAGGAAATGACCTATAGTAGCGAACCCAAAACAATATATAAAATGGAAATAGGAACATACATATCGATAATTACCTTAAATGTAAATGGACTAAATGCTCCCACCAAAAGACACAGATTGGCTGAATGGATACAAAAACAAGACCCTTATATATGCTGTCTACAAGAGACCCACTTCAGAACTAGAGACACATACAGACTGAAAGTAAGGGGATGGAAAAAGATATTCCATGCAAATGGAAACCAAAAGAAAGCTGGAGTAGCAATTCTCATATCAGACAAAATAGACTTTAAAATAAGGACTATTAAAAGGGACAAAGAAGGACACTACATAATGATCAAGGGATCGATCCAAGAAGAAGATATAACAATTGTAAATATTTATGCACCCAACATAGGAGCACCTCAATACATAAGGCAAATACTAACAACCATAAAAGGGGAGATCGACAGTAACACATTCATAGTAGGGGACTTTAACACCCCACTTTCACCCATGGACAGATCATCCAAAATGAAAATAAATAAGGAAACACAAGCTTTAAATGATACATTAAACAAGATGGACTTAATTGATATTTATAGGACACTCCATCCAAAAACAACAGAATACACATTTTTCTCAAGTGCTCATGGAACATTCTCCAGGATAGATCATATCTTGGGTCACAAATCAAGCCTTGGTAAATTTAAGAAAACTGAAATTGTATCAAGTATCTTTTCCGACCACAACGCCATGAGACTAGATATCAATTACAGGAAAAGATCTTTAAAAAATACAAACACATGGAAGCTAAACAATACACTACTTAATAATGAAGTGATCACTGAAGAAATCAAAGAGGAAATAAAAAAATACCTAGAAACAAATGACAATGGAGACACAACGACCCAAAACCTATGGGATGCAGCAAAAGCAGTTCTAAGGGGGAAGTTTATAGCAATACAAGCCCACCTTAAGAAGCAGGAAACATCTCGAATAAACAACCTAACCTTGCACCTCAAGCAATTAGAGAAAGAAGAACAAAAAAACCCCAAAGCTAGCAGAAGGAAAGAAATCATAAAAATCAGATCAGAAATAAATGAAAAAGAAATGAAGGAAACAATAGCAAAGATCAATAAAACTAAAAGCTGGTTCTTTGAGAAGATAAACAAAATAGATAAACCACTAGCCAGACTCATCAAGAAAAAAAGGGAGAAGACTCAAATCAATAGAATTAGAAATGAAAAAGGAGAAGTAACAACTGACACTGCAGAAATAAAAAAAATCATGAGAGATTACTACAAGCAACTCTATGCCAATAAAATGGACAATCTGGAAGAAATGGACAAATTCTTAGAAATGCACAACCTGCCAAGACTGAATCAGGAAGAAATAGAAAATATGAACAGACCAATCACAAGCACTGAAATTGAAACTGTGATTAAAAACCTTCCAACAAACAAAAGCCCAGGACCAGATGGCTTCACAGGTGAATTCTATCAAACGTTTAGAGAAGAGCTAACACCTATCCTTCTCAAACTCTTCCAAAATATAGCAGAGGGAGGAACACTCCCAAATTCCTTCTACGAAGCCACCATCACCTTGATACCAAAACCAGACAAGGATGTCACAAAGAAAGAAAACTACAGGCCAATATCACTGATGAACATAGATGCAAAAATCCTCAACAAAATACTAGCAAACAGAATCCAACAGCACATTAAAAGGATCATACACCATGATCAAGTGGGGTTTATTCCAGGAATGCAAGGATTCTTCAATATACGCAAATCTATCAATGTGATAAACCATATTAACAAATTGAAGGAGAAAAACCATATGATCATCTCAATAGATGCAGAGAAAGCTTTCGACAAAATTCAACACCCATTTATGATAAAAACCCTCCAGAAAGTAGGCATAGAGGGAACTTTCCTAAACATAATAAAAGCCATATATGACAAGCCCACAGCAAACATCATCCTCAATGGTGAAAAACTGAAAGCATTTCCACTAAGATCAGGAACAAGACAAGGTTGCCCACTCTCACCACTCTTATTCAACATAGTTTTGGAAGTTTTAGCCACAGCAATCAGAGAAGAAAAGGAAATAAAAGGAATCCAAATCGGAAAAGAAGAAGTAAAGCTGTCACTGTTTGCAGATGACATGATACTATACATAGAGAATCCTAAAGATGCTACCAGAAAACTACTAGAGCTAATCAATGAATTTGGTAAAGTAGCAGGATACAAAATTAATGCACAGAAATCTCTGGCATTCCTATATACTAATGATGAAAAATCTGAAAGTGAAATCAAGAAAACACTCCCATTTACCATTGCAACAAAAAGAATAAAATATCTAGGAATAAACCTACCTAAGGATACGAAAGACCTGTATGCAGAAAATTATAAGACACTGATGAAAGAAATTAAAGATGATACAAACAGATGGAGAGATATACCATGTTCTTGGATGGGAAGAATCAACATTGTGAAAATGACTCTACTACCCAAAGCAATCTACAGATTCAATGCAATCCCTATCAAACTACCACTGGCATTTTTCACAGAACTAGAACAAAAAATTTCGCAATTTGTATGGAAACACAAAAGACCCCGAATAGCCAAAGCAATCTTTAGAACGAAAAAAGGAGCTGGAGGAATAAGGCTCCCTGACTTCAGACTATATTACAAAGCAACAGTAATCAAGACAGTATGGTACTGGCACAAAAACAGAAAGATAGATCAGTGGTACAGGATAGAAAGCCCAGAGATAAACCCACGCACATATGGACACCTTATCTTTGATAAAGGAGGCAGGAATGTACAGTGGAGAAAGGACAGCCTCTTCAATAAATGGTGCTGGGAAAACTGGACAGGTACATGTAAAAGTATGAGATTAGATCACTCCCTAACACCATACACAAAAATAAGCTCAAAATGGATTAAAGACCTAAATGTAAGGCCAGAAACTATCAAACTCTTAGAAGAAAACATAGGAAGAACACTCTATGACATAAATCACAGCAAGATCCTTTCTGACCCACCTCCTAGAGTAATGGAAATAAAAACAAAAATAAACAAATGGGACCTAATGAAACTTCAAAGCTTTTGCACAGCAAAGGAAACCATAACCAAGACCAAAAGACAACCCTCAGAATGGGAGAAAACATTTGCAAATGAAGCAACTGACAAAGGATTAATCTCCAAAATTTACAAGCAGCTCATGCAGCTCAATAACAAAAAAACAAACAACCCCATCCAAAAATGGGCAGAAGACCTAAATAGACATTTCTCCAAAGAAGATATACAGAATGCCAACAAACACATGAAAGAATGCTCAACATCATTAATCATTAGAGAAATGCAAATCAAAACTACAATGAGATATCATCTCACACCAGTCAGAATGGCCATCATCAAAAAATCTAGAAACAATAAATGCTGGAGAGGGTGTGTTGAAAAGGGGACACTCTTGCACTGCTGGTGGGAATGTGAATTGGTTCAGCCACTGTGGAGAACAGTATGGAGGTTCCTTAAAAAACTACAGATAGAATTACCATATGACCCAGCAATCCCACTACTTGGCATATACCCTGAGAAAACCAAAATTCAAAAAGAGTCATGTACCAAAATGTTCATTGCAGCTCTATTTACAATAGCCAGGACATGGAAACAACCTAAGCGCCCATCATCGGATGAATGGATAAAGAAGATGTGGCACATATACACAATGGAATATTACTCAGCCTTAAAAAGAAATGAAATTGAGCTATTTGTAATGAGATGGATAGACCTAGAGTCTGTCATACAGAGTGAAGTAAGTCAGAAAGAAAAAGACAAATACCGTATGCTAACACATATATATGGAATTTAAGGGAAAAAATGTCATGAAGAACCTAGGGGTAAGATAGGAATAAAGACGCAGACCTACTGGAGAACGGACTTGAGGGTATGGGGAGGGGGAGGGGTGAGTTTTGATAGGGCGAGAGAGAGTCATGGACATATACACACTAACAAACGTAGTAAGGTAGATAGCTGGGGGGAAGCAGCCGCAAGGCACAGGGATATTAGCTCGGTGCTTTGTGACAGCCTGGAAGGGTGGGATGGGGAGAGTGGGAGGGAGGGAGACGCAAGAGGGAAGACATATGGGAACATATGTATATGTATAGCTGATTCACTTTGTTATAAAGCAGAAACTAACACACCATTGTAAAGCAATTATACCCCAATAAAGATGTTTAAAAAAAAATAAAAAATAAAAACACTCCAAAAAAAAAAAAAAAAAAAAAAAAACCGAAGGAAACTTTTGGCCAACCCAATACATGATTTTTGACTGTGCAGGGGGTTGGCACCCCAATCCGCCCTTGTTGTTCAAAGGTCAACTGTATAGTTAAACTTCTGAAAATTTAAGACAAATCTTGAAAGCAGAGAGGGAGAAACAACACCATAGCTACAAGGGAAAATCAATGCAAATGACAGTGGACTTCTCCCCAGAAAAGATGGAGGACAGAGGAAGTGGCATGACATTATTCAAGAGCTGAAGGCAAAGAACTGTCAACCTGAGCTCTGTGTTTTTTGAAAGTAGCCTTCAGGAATATTGAGGAAATCAATACATTCTCAGGTGAAAAATATGTCACCAGCAGACCTACCCTAAATAAAGGAATTTTTCTACCTCTGTCATGTGCCTGCAACCTCCTGTTCGTCTATAATTGTACAAACTTTCTTTTAAAAACAAGGAATGAATATAAACTACTTGAGAACATTGAGAAAAATAGTCTGTGCTTATAATTTGTATAAAAAGTGAACATAGTTGGATGTGGTGAGATTGTAAAGTGCTTGAAACACATTAGTAGAGTTCTGACTTCATGGAGGGTAGAGAGATGAGAATTGTAAGTTCTGAATACTGAAGTGTTCAGGAACAAACATCTGGTGGTTACATGAAGGATGGTGATTGGGAAAAAATTGCACGCATAATGTAATTGTCTTGTGATCTGGTGATGTGCCAGCAGTGATAAAAGATGAAAGAATTAAAGAGTGAATCCCGGAGAAATTTTGTATGTTTTCAAACATTGAACTTTTTGGAACCAGCTGCTGTTGTGATGGCAATGCCAGGGGAGAAAACAGTCAATATCCAAGTATCCCTGAATAAGCTGCCTTCAGTTTTTCCTCATCAGTAAAACCCGTGTCCTCTTTTATTATATACGTATTATAAACCTTGGTTTCGTAGTCTACTAATGTCATGGTCCAACCCTAGGGAATAAGTATAATTAAAAGGACATCTCCTAATTTAAAGTCCTTTTGAAATTCCAGGTCTGTCATTTAAAATAAAAATCCATTTAAAACAATATTCTGAGGTTTACTTTCTGGATAGTAATATCCTAGAGTTAATTTACTCTTGAAGTTAAGAAATGTTTTATGTGAATTAATTTCCTTGAGTCACAGATAATGGAATTTTTAGTGAATTGACAGTCATACTGAGACAGCCACTGTAGTAATTATGCAGTTTAGCTACACTTACATTTGGTTAGTTAGAAAGATGATACCAATAAATTGTAGCCATGGCTTCAATTACCATATATGGATTAGTTTTTAACATTGTTCCATGGCTTAGCTTATCCCTCAAAATATTTGGAAGTGCATAGTGCTGTTCATATGGGTTGCTGGGAAAAGCAAAAATATTGGAATCAGCAGAAATTCAGAACCTTCTCTAGGTAGTTCAGTGATGTCATCCTTATATAGGATGCATAGAATTACTTTATAAGCCTCCAATATATTGATCTAATAACATAATTTCATATTTCAAGATCAGTGCTTGCTGGAAAGTAGTATGCTTTGCAGAGTCTGCAGTTAGTCTGGTGACTCTTAAGTTTCAAATCATTGTGTTTTAGCAGCTTCAAAGATGTGTATTTTGTCTTCATTAACATATGTTTAGCTGTCTGATGGCTAAACCTGATTTCAGGCATTGGATTCAAATAACTGTTTAGCAGTGTGCTGTGACTTTTCCCATTAACTCAGCCACTTTGCTTAAATGCATAATTTGTAACAAACATATGGTTGTGCTAAAATGAGAATAATTATAGTTGAATTTTAAATGGACATTTCCACTTAAAATTTTTATATAATCTTTGTTACTAATGTATATCTCACACCTTATTAGGAATGATTGTATCTAAATTTCATCGACACACTGAAAAATTATAATCTCAAGAGACAGCATTAGGTGACTTATAAACAAACATGTAGAAGTTGAAAGCTCTCACCTAAGGGCCATTATTTACATATAGGTTCATAGAAAAAAAATTTTGAAAGATTTCTCTAAGAGTGGGAGAATTTGTGCCTATGTATGTGAAGATAAAACCAATCTAAACAACTATAAGTTTAAATAATCTACAATACTGGTGTCCTTTCTGATCCTCGACTATTGCATTTTCATACTTTTAAATATTCATTTCAACTTGAAATCAGAATATGAATAGAGTTCCATGAATAAAAAATTTCATTTTTATCTTGAGATATAGCTCAAGCTATATCATGAGATGTAGCTTGTTAGGCCTATAGTTGTTGGAAAGCATATGTTATTCTTCTTTGACTTTAGATTTTTGACATGTTTAACACTAATTTTCCTTCATGAATTATATCTTTAAAATGCACTTGGATGTGAAAAAGGGTGCATTCAGTTAATACAGGCCATAGTCAGAATCCTGAATATAACTAGGGCACAATTTTAAAAGGTGACTAAAACTTACTTTCTGTAAGTGTAAGCATATCAGTTACCCTCCAGATATATTACTTTCCAGCAAAAATAATTCTAGATTGCATATTAATTATAATCCACCTGGTTATATCTATTTGGGAAGTAATATATGCAAATACTGTGGCATTATTTATATACTATTACATTGACAGGCATCTTTTCAACTTTTCTTTAAATTAATAAACTTAGAGCAGTTTTAGATTCACAGCAAAGTTGAGTGGAAAGTACAGAAAGTTCTCACATACGTTCTATCCTTACATATGTACAACCCCTCCCCCCCACTATCAACGTCTCATGCCAGAGGGGTACAGTTGTTACAACTGATGAACCTACACTGACATATCATTATCATCAGGAGTCCAAAGTTTACATTAGAGTTCACTCTTGATGTTTCACATTCTATGAATTTTGACAAATGTCATAGTAATGACACGTATCCACCATTGTAGTGTCTTACAGAAGAGTTTCACTGCCGTAAAACTTCTCTGCTCTGCCTGTTCATCCTTCCCTCTCCCCAGCCCCTGACAAGCCTACTTTTGATCTGCTTGCCTTGAACAGATACCGTCTGTTGCAAAGTACATAAAACACATAATATGTCCTGCTTTGAAAGGGATGTGAGCTATGCATTGATTCTGGTCTTGGAGCTCACATGATTTTTTTTCTGCATGTGTGAATGATGATGGTAAGATATTATAGCCTAGTTTGTGATTTTTTTCTGAATTGAAATCATTTAGCAAATTCTGAAGTAATCCTTAGAGGATCTAAAGATAACAGATGATTCTTTTCCAGTTTTATATTGAATAGGTTCTCAGTGAAGCTATTAAAATTTAGTTTACATTGGAAACATTGTTATGAATATTACAATGATGTTTTGAATTGGCCCCCCTTAAGAGCATAACTGTGAAGAAGCTCTGATGACTTTAACATCCTAATTATTCTCTTGTTTATTACAGCTTTAGTAGAATTACTTGAAAAATTTGTCCTTCATCTCTCTGAAAGCCCATCTGAATGCTACTTCCCCTCAGTGGAATATACAGGTACAGTTTAAACATTTTTGTATTTTGGAAAGTGCTCAATGTGCAAATAGATAATGTTTCATAGAGGAGTGTAATTAGACACAAATATGCACAAGGTTTTTTCACCCTAAAAAAATCTCTCCCTTTGTGCCATATACATTCCAGATATCTTTCAGTTTCTTCTGTGCAAATGTCTGGGTTTCCTTGTAACTTTCTAGCTTCGTTTTTGAGCTCTTTTTTTTTCTGTCTACCCATTAAATATTGTTTTTCCTTAAGGCAGTATCTTCCAATGTCTTTCACTCTTCTGTTTTTATCCACTAGGAGATGATTTCCTAGTGATCTCATCTGCTTGTACTGTTCTACCCACCTTATATATTGATGACTTCTAAATATACCTCTTCTACTCAAAGATCTATAAGCTTCATTCTCATATTTCCAGATGCTTAATTGGTAAACATCACCTGGATGTGCTAAAGAACCCTCAAGCTCAAAATGTCCACCTTCTTGTACATCACTGAGATACATCCTCCTCCTACACTGTCTATTTTTGTGGGCAGTGCAATCATCTGTCCATCTAAGCCAGGTTCCCCCCCAGTCACCAAACTGTATTCTGTGTTCTTAATATAGCTCAAATTTATCTACTTATATCTATCTCTACTCTTCTTTATGTTAGTTTAGGCCACCATTACTTTTTGCCTAGGTTATTACAACATTCTCTTTACCTGATGTCTCTAATTGAAGTCTCATTTCTTTTCAGAGGTATTCTTTATGCTGCTTTCAGAGTGACCTGTGAAGTGTAAATCTGACCCGCTCTTTCCTCTACCTCTTAGAAGCTTACCATTGACCACTGCATACAGTTTAATCTTCTTATCATAGTACCCAAGGCCTTATGTTACTCTTCTCCTTTCTTCTCTAGCATCATCCCTTTCTCTCCACGCCTCATATTTGTTTTTCAGGGGCACTAAACTATTAGCAGCATTGCCAACCTCACCCTCTCTTCTCCAAATACACATTCATTTATTCAACAAATGGATATTTTCCTCTGCTGTATAATAGAACTGCTGTAAGCACTTGGACACATCAGTGGACAAAAGAGAAAAAAGTCTTGCCTTTACAGAGTTTACCTTCTGATTGGAAGACAAACAATAAATAAGTAAAAAGATTCAGTATGTCAAGTGGTATGGTGGTAAGTGAGAAATGCAGAGCAGGGAAGGGGTCTAGGAAGTGCTAGTTGGGGGTGGCGGTTCCAGTGTTAAATAGTGTTCAGACCAGCAGAAATTGGGAGCAAGATACATGGATGTTTCCAGAGGGAGAGACTTCCAGCAAGTGACTAGGAAGGAGATTAGTACAGCTCAGAAGGAGTAGGGGGGAAGGATTGTTGGTGTTGAAGTTAGAGAGGAGAGGATGATATAGGTTTTTTGTTTTTTCTTTTTTTTTTTCTTTTGGCCATACTGCGTGGCTTGTGGGATCTTAGCTCCCCAACCAGGGATTGAACCTGTGCCCTCGGCAATGAAAGCACGGAGTCTTAACTACTGGACTGCTGGGGAACTCCCTGATCTAGGGTTTTTAAAGTCATTGCAAGGTCTTGAACACAGGAGTGACATGCTCTGATTTACATTTTTAAAAGATCACTATTGCTGCTGTATCAGGAAAAGACTGAAGAACAAAGGGCTAAAGCAGGGAGATGAGTTAGGAGGCTATTGAAAAGATGAAATGGCAGTGGCTTGGATAAGGATGTCAGTGGAGTTAGAAGTACTTGGATTCTAGGTATATTTTGAAAATAGGACCAACAGAATTGAGTAACAGACTGAATATGGGGTGGGAGAGAAAGGAGTCAAAAGACCCAAGTTATTGATCTGAGCCACTGGAAGGATGGGATTACCAAACACTGAGATAGCGAAGAATGGGTAAAGAATAGGTTTCAGAGAGGAGATTAGGAGCTTGCTTTTATGTTATGTTTCCAATACTTACTACACATTTAAGTAGACATGCTCTGTACATGTTGGCTGTTTGAATCTGGAATTTAGGGAGAAGGTAGGGCTGAAAATACAAATTACTAAATCATCAGCTTAGTATATAAAGCCAATACACATCTCTTTGTCATGTTTTTCTCATATTCTGACTTAATGTCTAATTCCTCACGTGACAGTACACTCCTGTAAGGTAGTTTCCTTGTCTTACCTGTCGTATCCTCTGCACCTAGAGTAACAGTGCCAATAAATGTTTGACAAATAAAGGAAGAAATGGGGCTTCCCTGGTGGCGCAGTGGTTGAGAGTCTGCCTGCCGATGCAGGGGACACGGCTTCGTGCCCCGGTCCGGGAAGATCCCACATGCCGTGGAGCGGCTGGGCCCGTGAGCCATGGCTGCTGAGCCTGCACATCCGGAGCCTGTGCTCCGCAACAGGAAAAGCCACAACAGTGAAAGGCCTGCATACCACAAAATAAATAAATAAATAAAAAATAAAGGAAAAAATGGATAGAAGAATGAAGGATAAAAGCTTTGTATACTGTGTCAACCAGTTGGTTTACTCTATTGTCTGTTAAAATTAAAGCACTTAAGATTTCTGAGCATTGATTTATCTTGTGCCTTAGGACAATGAATTTAGTAACTGTGTAAAGGGTGAAGAACTAAAATTTCCCAAAGGTGAATATCCAGTGCCTGGGGCTCAGTAAATGAAGACACAGTGAAGAAAAAGCAGAGAGGTAGCATAGGCTCATAATAGATCATCATGGGATATTGCCCCTCTTCCTCATAAGGGTAACATGACTTTTCTGTTTGCTAAAGAAACCATCCTTCAAATATGTGTTATTTATTCAAGTTAGACACAATGTGTCAAATCTCCATAAAAAGAAAAAAATTTTAAAGATACATTTTCAGTCTGGCTCAGACTAATTTTTTTAGCTCTGTTATTCATCACTGCCCAAATACATCCTGTGCATTCATATCACTGAACCTTTGTTCCTACTGTTCCCTCTGGAAAAACCTTTTCCTCCCCATGACACCCATATGATAATGTCCAACTGCACTGTGAAGTTGCAGCTAGAATGTCACCTACCTTCTTATTCCCAGTCAGAAGTCCCTCCTCTGTGCTCCTGTTGCATTCACATTAAACTACCATTTTGATATATATTATATTGTATATGGCTAATTTAAATTATTTCATTAGGTCTCAAATGCCTCTGTATCTTTAATATGGCATTTGAGATATTTTTATTGGGTTACATATACATACTGTTACATAGCATCCATATTCACACAGTACATTTGTATAACAATCCTAAATCTATTGGGATTTACAAAAATACATAGGAACATATACCTAATTAAATCATAGTGACATCTAATGCAGATTTGGGAAAGGGATAAAAGTGATCATAAGAAAATGAAAGCAAAGAAATGAGAGGAAAATACAAGGCAGAATTAAACAGAAATTAAGGTAGGTGAAGGGAATTGGTAACTATTGACCACTGCTTGTGAATTAAATAGAGTGCCGAGGCACCTGATGTGCATTATATCATTCAACCCTGTAACTACAGTTGCCCCTTGAACAACATGGATTTGAACTGTGCAGGTCCCCTTACAGGCAGATTGTTTTCAATAAATACATACTACAGTACTACCAATCCATGGTTTGTTGAATCCTTGGATGCCGAACTGGGGATAGAGAGGGCCAGCTGTAAAGTTATACTCGGATTTTTGCCTGCATGGGGTTGGCGCCCTAACCCTTGTGTTGTTCAAGGGTCAGCTGTACTCTCTGAAGTAGGCATACTCATCACATTTAAAATCAGGAAACTGAGGCTCAGAGGGAAGAAAAGAGAAATTGTCAAGAGAATTTTGAGGAAAAGCATCTGTGAAGAAAATTACAACTTTATGAACAAACCTTAAAAAGAGTGTGAAAAACATACAGGGATTAATGATCAAGTCTGTGAGTAAGAAAGGAAACAAGTAAGCAGTGGTGATCATGGAGATTTGCATGGCCAGGGTGGGTATCGGGCTTCCCTTGTGGCGCAGTGGTTGAGAGTCCACCTGCCGATGCAGGGGACATGGGTTCGTGCCCCAGTCCGGGAAGATCCCACATGCCGCGGAGCGGCTGGGCCCGTGAGCCATGGCCACTGAGTCTGCGCGTCCAGAGCCTGTGCTCCGCAACGGAAGAGGCCAGAACAATGAGGGCCGCATACCGCAAAAAAAAAAAAAAAAAAAGTGGGTATCTCTCGTCTTCAGTATGATGGTCTTCAAATTCTGCAGCTCACTTTAGCACATTGTTCTATTGGGTCGTATTTTCTATAGATAATTTAAAATTAACATGTTGTATATGTTATCTGAATGCTCAACAAGGCTGATTGCTCAGTGTACATGCATTTACTACCTCTGTTATATTTCTAAATTATGCTGAGGGAGATCTCAGATGTTGGCTTCGTTGAATGTATTAACTAGACAGATAAACCCTGAATGTGAATTTAAATTCTTTAAAGGCTCCAGCGGAACAGCTATCCACTGGCGTTGTAGAGTACAGATGAAAGTAAAGTGGCTTCCTGTTGATTGATTGTTATCCTTTATCATTTATTTTTTGGCTGGTGGAACAGTGGTTTGCTATTATAAAATTTCACTCTATTTACTTTAAATAACCAAAAACCATGTTTTGATATAAAAGATGTTTCAAAGCAGACACTGGATAGATATATTCAATGTTTTTTCTTGTTTCTTGGAATGAGAAATTGATTGGCTTCTTAAAAATGACAGCTTGCTAAACCCTAAGGTAGCTGAAATTAGAATAACACAGTCATCCATCTGTTGTTAGCTCCCTCAGGATGTCAATCCATTATAAAATTTGCAAATTCTGGAAAAATCAAATTAGTTTGGCTGTTTATCACCTTAAAGAAAGAGGACAAACGGATAAAGTTCTGCACACTTGTGGTTTGTAACTCCATACAAGTATCTTTCCAAATCCTAACAGGCATTAACCATTTGTCAGCTCATTTCCCTGGGATGAGTTGGAGATTTTTTCCTTCTGCATTTGCTTCTTTGAAATGATAAATTAAGTAGTCCTTTCAGGGTGGTAAATATTTTAATTTTATCCTTTTTCTCTTTATGTTATTAATCAAAAGTTTGGAAAAAATATCAGAATATCATTGTTTCACCTTTTGATTAATATATACAGTTAAATATCCATTATACTTCCTTTGGGTATTCAGCAAATATGCTCTTTTCTGTTTTGCATTTATGGAGCGTGTTTGTGAGTATGGTCAATAATTGGCAAGGAGGTATATAATATGAATGACCCTGTCCTCAAGGAAGGGAAATAGGACATATACCTAAAATGATGAATTAAATAATTTGCAGCGTATGGTAAAATAGAAAATAAAGAAATGGAAAACTGACATTTTTCAGCTGGCTACTTTGTTTCAGGCAATGTGCTAGAGCGTTTAAGTATGCTATTTGAATTGAGGTTTTGTCAAATGAGGGGTTGTGTGGTATGTGCCACAGGTGTTCAGTGGAAAGAGTGACCAGTGTTGACTAATGCCATTATGGAAGATTAGGGGAGGAAGCAATGATAGAGCAAGAGGAGTGGCACTAGTGCAGCCTCCTGGGCTATTACAGCTGAAAGAAATAGGAGAGGCGAAGAGTCTGGCAGGCAAGGGCAATTGTATAATCAAAGACGTGGAAAAGAGTAATGCTTTTCTCCAAATAGTGCTGACTATATCACGTGGGATGCTGAGACTTAGGCTAGTTTACTGGTCATAAGGAATTAAATTTTATGGCAGTAAAAATTGAATAAAATGGCTAGATAACCACATGTTTAAAAAGAAGCAACAGAACCTTCAGGCTTACTTTGGGGAAGGAAGAAGGTAGGAGGAAATGGACTGACTGGTTGGTTTCTTTGGGTGGTGAGAGTTCTCTGGCTTTACTGCTGATATAGCAGGGCTTCAAGAGATTCAGTCAACAGCCAAGCTGTAACTGCTCCTCTAATACTGGATTTGTCCCCCAGTGGAGATACGGTTTATTCTTCTGAAAATTTATTTAGTTTCGCACTATTAGCCAAGTGCCAGGCAGAATAGATTTAATTTCTTCTACCACTGCTCTGTGCTAGCTTTCCAAATTAAAAGTAGAACAGAATGTATTACCAAAGTGAGTGATTTCAGTCAACATTCAGTTAATTTTTTCAACTCATTTTGTTTTGAGACTATTATATTTATAATGAAAATGATTGGTTATTGCAAATAATTAATGCTGAGATTGAATTAGGCATTGTTGAGTAAGGTAAGTCTGATGCTATAGGTGTCATTGTTTGGTTGGCCTTTATTCAGTAACTTATTTTATTGTGCTTCACAGTGACTCTGGGGTATCCTTTTGTTTCTTGATTTCAATATACAGAAAATTGTTTGTTTATTTATGGCTGCACTGGGTCTTCGTTGCTCCATGCTGGCTTTCTGTAGTTGTGGCGAGTGGGGGCTATTCTACTTGGCAGTGCACTGGCTTATTGCGGTGCCTTCTCATTGCAGAGCACGGGCTCTAGGCGCGCGGGCTTCAGTAGTTGTGGCTTGTGGGCTGTAGAGCACAGGCTCAGTAGTTGTGGTGCACGGGCTTAGTTGCTCCTCGGCATGTGGGATCTTCCCAGACCACGGCTCAAACACATGTCCTCTGCACTGGCAGGTGGGTTCTTAACCACTGCGCCAGCAGGAAAGCCCCAGAAAAAATTTTTAAGTTCATATCTATTTCCATCTCCACCTTGCTTCTAGTTTGATACGTAAAGCACAATTTTTGTTGTTCATTGGATGTTTGTTCATTTATTCGTTCATCTACTCATTCATTCACTCAATGTTTGTTAAGCACTTATTACATATCCCACACACTATTGTGCACATTTCAGTAAATCACTGGTTACCGGTGATGCATCAGAGTCCCCTGAAAACATCCATTTTTATCATTAAATTTTACTTCATCATTTTGCGCCATCAATTTTATTTCTGAAGATTTTAATTTCTGCTTCATAAATTGTTTTTAGTCCAGATTAAATGTAACAAAGATTATTTCACTGAACTTTTGTAGCCCAAGATCCATTTCTACTTGTCAGGTTGTCATATTGTATGTCAAATACAGATTTAAACATGAAGTCTCTTTTTTAATATATACCTGTGAACCATTTTCTGACTTCATTACTGCTTCAAGAAACTTTTCATTTCTTCTTTTTCTAACGGAATTTTATTCACTCTCAAGTCACCTACATCTGTATCATATTAGTGATTTTTTGAGTGGATATTTGTTTTGGTCTGCTTAATACCTCATATATTCTCCTTTAAAAGTCTTTTTGGAGATTTAACTGATACCTTCTTTAAAGTGAAATGTGTGGAGCAAGGTATCACTGTCCAATTATAACTGTCTCTAAAGTTCAGTTTTATTCCTTTAAGGATCTCAACTTCAATGCACAAGAAGTAAGCTGTAGAGGTCTTCTAAAAAGACAAATGACTGAACAGTCACCTTCCGCAATCTTGTTCAGTAGTCTGGAGTATTTATTTTTACTTTTAAAATGCTCCTCCGAGGATTTTGATATACAGCCACAATTGGAAAACATTATCTGTTGAAATGTGCAGAGTTAAGTTTTTACTCTGAAGGTACAGAATCATAAGCTTTTAGAGGGAATGGACTTGGGAAATTATTCCTACAACATCAGGAAACTTATCTGTCATCTCAGGCCGACAGCTAGGCCACTCTGGAAAGACGCTATTCTTCCATGGTGAAGAACTAAGAACTTGAACCTTATGTAAATATTCAGTGTCATAGTCTTTTTGGGCAAATTCTCTCATCTTGATTCTTGACTTTATTCCATTCTTTACTGTAATGGTAGAAGGTACTCTGATCTATAGAATCCATGACATTGGGAATGCCCATTCTTAGCACTCTTAGTTCACTGCATACTTCTCCTCTATTGTGAAGATATCTATATGTATTCTACTTTCCAAAAGGGAAACATAAGTATTATTTTAAGCATACAAATCTACATATTAACAAAGATATTTCTTATGCTTAATAATCTAATTTTACGTGTACTACATTCTAAGTGTTATCAACTAATCTAACTTAACATTGGTAGTAGCTTATAAAATCACTTTTGTCATTATATCACATTATGATAGTTGATAAGTAGGTCTGTTCCATGGCTTTAGCAATATATAAAGTCAATGTTTATTTTATTGAAACTATTGAAATTTTGCAAAATCAGCCAATGTCACTGACACTACAGCACTAAAGTTTTACATTATTTAAACTTAGGAAACTAAGAACTTGAAATTATGGTGAGCATATGAATGATGATTAATAGTTTTTAAATATTGGTCATTATTTTGTGAGTGAGAATAATTTGTGGTATATGTTTTAGTACCAAGTGATAGAAACCCAAATCAGACTTTTTTCTTTTTTTGTCTAAGCAGAAAAAGAGGCAGAATCATTGGCTCATAGTATTCAGTAATAGTGTAAAGCTGTCCTTAGCAATTTGTCTCCTTTCTATGTCTCTCCCTTTCCTTGTATTGAATATATTGGATTCATTTTTCTCTACTGGAGACACAGAGTACCTCATAGCCCTGTAATTAAAGGCGAGGGCATTGTGGGGGAATACCATCTTCACGCTAGTTTGAAAAATCTGGGGAAGACATTGCTCAGCCTGTTGCTAGGAGAAGGACAAAACTGGTATCCTTCTTCCTTAGGGACAGAAGGTACATCTGTTAGAGTAAGAGTTATGAATAGCAAGGAATTCTAAGCTATATGAACTGTAGCTTAATTGCTATCATTATAGGTGAAATTCAGCAATATTGCTGAGACCGTATTCTGATCTAGATAAGTAAAACTCAGATGTAGCTTATCAAGAAATTAACTGACACCTATCTTTTAAATTTTTAATTTATTTTTCTTTAAGAAATCACCCCTCTAGGCTAGATAGGTGACCAACCAGCCTGGTTTGCCTGGGACTGTGAGGGGTTCCTGGGCCATGAGACTAAGTGCTAAAACCATGCAAGTCCTAGGCAAACTAGGAGAAGTAGGTTACCTTTACCAAGAGTGCTGAAAGATGAATTGTTGCTTTAAAGAGTAGATGTTTGATAACCGTGATGTTTACTTTGTTCTTCCCTATCTCTGCAGATCTCAAGGCTACCCATATTTTAAGGTTCAGTTTAAATGCCACTTCTTCCCAATCTCTGCCTCCTATGAATTCATGTAATTCTTTATCTGCACCACTCTTGTTCCACTTTGTGCTTTAAAACATCTTTGTCAGAGTTATCTATATACACATTTTATCTCTGACACTACAGGCAAAGTTCTTTTAGGGCATGATGTATGACTTATCTTTTATCCCTCATAGATTCTAGTGTGGTGCTCCACACTTTATAAGAAGGGATTTATTAAAAGTAATGAATAAATTCATGAGTTAAGTAGGTATATTGTTAATAATATGAGATGTACCAGTGTGTAATGGGAAAAAAAAAACTGCTGATACAGAATTCAGAAAACCTAGCTTTTGCCCCTCCCTATCATTAGATAACTCTGTGATTTTGGACAATTTCCTTATTTGTGTGTGTGTGTGTATCCGCACACACACTGTGCACACACTATAGTTTCTTCAGGCAAAAATTGAAAGTTTCAGCTAGATCCCCCTTGTTATCTAGTGATGCTTTTGAGTGTTCATGCTTAATTTGGTCATCCAGTGTTGTCAAAGACTAATCCAAACTTTCAGCCTCTCCTGTAGTCCTCTGTACTGTACAACCCCTTCACTTTTGGTAGATGATCACACTTCATACCTCACAGAGAAAATCTGCCTGCGGGAAGAAACTTGTTCAGTCCACCCTCGTACATTGCTGTACATTATATGTAGAATAATATCAATTATTCCTTCCCTGACACTCACGTGTAAATCTTTAAGAAGTAAACAGACATACTTATCTATATTTGTAATTCAAAATCTTATATATGCATTGCTTGATGAAAGTACAGTATTCTAGACTATTTTTGTGTTAACAGCTTTTGTGTCCTGAAAACCAAGTAAAAGTAGATTGTTTTAAAACTATGATTATTTGTTTTGTACTTAATATACTTTTAAATGCTTTTTTTAAGAGAAAAGTTATTTTGTAAAAAGTTTCCTGTTAATTCCTTTGAAAAATGTAACTGACAGCTCTTAAAAGAACAGGATTCATCAGTGTGTTTTCAAAATTTACATTAAAATATGTAAAAATATTGCTTTCATCAATTTTCAATTAAAATGTGATTATTATGCAGAGTTTTATGATGTTTATAACCCAGTGTTCTGTTGTTTATAGCTACTGATGCAAATGTGAAGAATGAAAGTCTTTCATCTGTGCAACAGCTTGGCGTTAAAATGACTGTCAGGTATATTATAGGGAAATATCTCCCTGTGCATTTCTAGAATTTGTTTTGTCTAGCTGATGTGTGCTTAATAGTATTTAATTTAACAATCAACTATTTTGTATGCTTTAAATGCAGAGTTTGTCATTCAGAAAATAATAACTTTGTTTTGAGGATATTGGCATATGATTGAATTACCCTTGCAGGTAAATCAGTTACAGTTCATTACTACTTCATAGGCTAACTACAACGTATTTAAGTCTCTATGACTGTCAGATTTTTTCCAAAAATAACATTTTAAAAATCAGCACATTGGTAGCACAATCATACCATTTTCTAAAATATGTTTAGTTTTTACTGTCAGGATATAGTTATGAGTACAAAAGTACCTTAATGTAGATGCAGAAGTTAAAATGAATAGACCAATTATAGTAGTTTGAATTTTTTGTACTGAAATTATAATTTTCAAAAGAAATGGACAAGCGGAACAGACTGAGAGTTAAGGTCTGAGTCCTTGAACTCCTCTTTTTCTTGATTATTGCATGGGAATCTTGATAGTCCCATTCTGTCTACTTCATTGGGTCATCTTCAGAAGCAAGTGTAAAAAAGATGCATGTGAAAGCTTTTAAAAAAGACTGTTTGGGGCTTCCCTGGTGGCGCAGTGGTTAAGAATCCACCTGCCAATTCAGAGGACACGGGTTCAAGCCCTGGCCCGGGAAGATCCCACATGCCGCAGAGCAGCTAAGCCCGTGCGCCACAACTACTGAAGCCCATGCACCTAGAGCCCATGCTCCACAACAAGAGAAGCCACCGCAATGAGAAGCCCGCGGACCTCAAGGAAGAGTGCTCCCGCTCACCACAACTACAGAAAGCCCACGTGCAGCTACGAAGACCTAACACAGCAAAAAATATGTATATAATAATAATAACAATAAAAATGAAAAAGACTGTGTAAATCCATAGCATTATAACAAAAACTATGATAGTAATTCTAGCTCACCCACCTATATCACATAGGGTATATAACCCATTGGTTATGTTTTGTGACCCTGTACCCGCCTTTTATATTGTAATGACCTATTTCCATTCTGAAATGGAAACCATAGATAATATGAGCAGTCTAGTCACATATATTTTTTTAATTCAACATAATGTCTTACTGTTAAGAGATAACCAAAGTGATTTATAATGAAACATTTGTATACTACTGCGGTGCCAGTAGTGAGACAATAGCTGGCACCCATTTAGAATCGTTGTAGCTGTGGCAGCTACAAATAGACTGATTTTATTTTGGTGCATCAAATATTACAAGAGGGTTGCCACTGGCAAAGTGACTTTGCAAAATGGTGAACAAGTCTTAGTAAAGCTTCAATCAAAGCAAAAGAACTATCTTTCCCTAACTTACACATGGTTTCATTCAGTGTATAATAAAATATATGACTAATATTTTATGATTTTATATGAAACAGAATTAATTTCAGATAATTATAAACAGATTTTTCATCTCTGCAAATGACAGGCAGGACATTTACAAGTTGTTACTGTGCAGGACTGACTGTCCCATGTCTAACCTCCTGGCCCTTACTCAGCAACTATCTGTAGTCCCCCAGTCACTATGACAATCAAAAGCACTCCCGTAAATTTCCAAACTAGCCCCTGGGGGAGGTGCCACCCTCATATAGAACCATCGGGCTGTATGAACTCTAAACTTAACATGTCAACCTAGCCTGTGAACATTCCGTGTTTTAGATTAAATTCAGGAAAAAATGCTTATATTCTACTACTCATCTATAGTACCCATGTTTTGTTCTTTCACAACCATTTCATTTTCCTTTAAAGTTGTTGTATTTACCAGATGAATACTGCTAATTCCAATAGATCATAATTATCAGGTACATATACTGAGTGTTATTCTTTCATAAGTGCTCTGTATAACTAGTTATGCTAAAAGTAGAAATTTGAAAACTTAAAACCATGAGATCTCAAGAGAACTACACTTTGATGAATGTTAAAAAAATGAATTTACAATGCAGGGCCTGACATTTTTTCATTATGTTTTCTGGGCTTTTACAGGTATGGCAAGTTCCTCAACCTGTTAAGAGATGGTGCAGAAAATGATCTTACCTTGGTTTTAAAGCATTGTGAGAGATTCCTGAAACAGCAGCAAGCTTCTGTAAAATCTTTTCTTCATATCCTTTTCGAATAATTGACAGTACTTGAACTCTCTTCATATGTTTTTCAGAATTCTTTGATGGGGTACTTTAATACATTAATAGGAAAAGAATACTTTAACCTATATTAGTGATTTGTTATGATATACCTTTATGGTATTTTATTCTATATTTTAAATATGTACTTCATTAGTCTGAGTAGTAATTATTAAATTTTATTAGTTGAATCTTAAATGAATAAGTAAAGTTATTAGAATGTATTTTCAGTTATATATAAGGAGGTTTTAAAAATAGGTTTAGTAAATCAGTATAATACTCTAGATTTAGTAAATCTAGAATAAGAATAAAACATGCATTTATTTTATTTGAATTGGTTATCTTTCAGAAATAGGGTTTGACTTTAAGAAAAAGTGTATACAGATCTTTTGCATTACTGAATTCTCAACATGTGTGGATTTTTTTTTATACTTGATTATGCTAATAATTTGGCAGACAACGTAAACTAGAGAAAGGATGGTACTATTGTGTTAGTGACTTGAACAGTGTGTTTCCACGGAACAGATAGTTTTTCCTCCCGTTGCTGGTGCTGTTGGCCTCCACTGGGCGTGTCAGCGCACATGTTACATTAAAATAGTCACTGTGCAAGTGATTTATTAATAAAGTTTGATTTTATATCAATAGCTTATAAATTGGTTGAAGACAAAAGGACTAACTATCCTTAGTCTCTCCTTCCTGAGATTGTAGAAATGAATATTTATGGAGTTCTTATATCTCACCATGTTAAGATAAACTATTATAAAAGTTCCTTAACTGTGCTTTTCAGTCTGCTTGCAGGGGAGTTACACTGGCCATGACTGGTTTGTATCTTCTTTGTTCATAATAATGTTGGGGGACAAAGACAAAACATTCCGATTTCTTCAGCAGTTCTCCAGGCTTCTGACTTCTGCTTTCCTTTGGTTGCCAAGACTACATATTTCTGTAAGACTTTTTAGTCTATTTTTAAAGGAGCATTTTAACTTTTAAGGAAAATCCTATTTAAATTCATTGGGATCTTATTATTTTATTTGTAGAGTGCGCTATGTACTCAATATTCGTTTTCTATCTGAATGCAATTTTGAGTGATTCCTTTTGAAGATATAGATTTGGCATTTTCTCGAATACTTGCTGTCTTACCTAATGGTAACTGAATGAGAGATTAGTGATAATAGGTGCATTATTAAATTTTAAACTTGTCATTTAGTAAATTATAAAATTCCATATATAAAAAGAAAACTATTGAATGGATATTTTTATTCTTGCTCTGTTAGAAAGAATCTCTGGTTAAATTATAGTATGAGAAAATAATAAGTTGGAATTGTATCCATATTGTATAGAGGAAAAGCACACTAACTTTATATACATTTTGGAAATCTATGATGAGTTTTGATTAAGGTAGTATAGTGTATTTTTAAAGATTTTACTAGTTCCATGAGATCCAAGTTTAAAGGTAAGTGCATCCCTCTATTAAAGTCTCTGTATTTTGTTTTACTACTGTACTTAGTGCACTTAAGACCTCCAACTTGGGGAAACTGTCCATTAAAACAAGCCATGCTAATGCTTCCAAACCTTTTTCATGACATGTTATCCTGGGACAACAGAATTACACAGTACCCAAGGATAAGTTGTTAAGGGGGCTAGAAAGTATCAATGTCAAGTTAAATGAAAGCATTTATGACATGCTTTTGCAATATGTATTTGTGATAAAGAAAAGAAAGCACCAAGGCATACATTAAGTATTGAAATTTTATGATTTTATGCTTGAAATAGCTGTATGTAATTCCTGAATAATACTTCACCATAATGAGAAATTTGCTCACGTGAATAGCAGGAAGCAAAAGGCAAAAAGCTATGTACTAGCTTTTCTCCAATCAATGGAACTGTTTTCCTTCTGTTAACCAGAGTTTGAACAATTCTTTAAATTGTACGTGGACATTTAAAATATCTTAAAGGTCTTTCACTCTTTCATTTACAAATGTAATGTTGAACATTCTTTTGATAGTAAGTATGGATTTTAAGTCTATCACACATTTTCATGTCAAGTATTTTAAAATGATACCTACATGCCACTAGTCTTAAGTATTCTACTTTAGTGTTCAGAGTGTGACACAGTCAGACATCACCAATGAACTGTTTTTAACCATAATTTTGTAAAGTTGCATTTCTGCTTTGACGCTATAAACCTAGTTTTCTCACACATTATTTTATTTTTAACACAACAAGAGTGATGTGCTCCACTAGCATTTCTTCCTATAAAACTGAAATCAGGCAGGACTCTAGCAGCTTTGAGTTTATCAGACTTGCCATTTTGATAGCATCAATTTAATATGGAATATAGATCCGTGAATGGAATGGAGTGACTTATTACTCAGGGGTTTTAGAATGAGCTCTTGATGTAAAACCTTGACACCTTTCTGTTGGTGCATCTGTATCATCAGTGAAGACTCATGCAGTGCCTTCTGTAGTATCATTTTTTTTCCTTTTCAAGTGCAAATATACCAAGTTGAATATTTTATTTATTTTATTACCAGTAGTTTGTCTTACTGTTTCTTTGTAAAACAAAAACATTCTGCTAAACATTCCTCTTCAAGGATTCTATCTAGAACTGTTAGCTAAGTGCAGTTACTAATGTCCATATAGTCAGTACTCCATAGTTTAAATGTTTTTGATTTAGTGATCTTTTGGATTGGTGTTTTTGCTATGCCCCTTTCCTTGTTAGTGCATGCAGTAATAGACTTTAATATATTACTTAAAAAGTGGTCCTTTTCTATTATGTTTGTTCCATTGGTCTCAGACATTACACTGACACTTTCTATGCAGGTTGACAACATAAGCAAATCTGCAGTTGCCACAAGACATGTTAAAGACACTTTAGCTTTAGCCATTAATAGCACAGACTTGTCCACCATCTTTAGCACAATACCACATTTTTGTAATCAACCTCAAAAAAGCTTCAACCTGTTCCCCCAGTCCCCCATTCTTCTACCTCATTACCCTGTTCTATTTTTTTCCTTTTGTTCCATAGCCTACATCAATTCCCACTATACTTCTTAATTTATGTATTTGTTTATTATTTATACACTTAAACATAAGCTCTCTGAGGGCAGGGTTTTGTTCGCTGACATGTCCCAAACTATGTCCCATCATAATTATTCAGTAAATGTGCTGAATATATGAATTAATATTTAAATAGAAATTTGTAAAGGACAGTAGACTTTTTTATTACTTTAGGAAATGTATTTAAGAGAGCTCCTCAGGCTTCCCTGCTGGCGCAGTGGTTGACGGTCCGCCTGCCGGTGCAGGGCACACGGGTTCGTGCCCCGGTCCGGGAAGATCCTACATGCCGCGGAGCAGCTGGGCCCGTGAGCCATGGCTGCTGAGCCTGCGCGTCCGGAGCCTGTGCTCCGCAGCGGGAGAGGCCCCAACAGTGAGAGGGCCGTATACCGCAAAAAAAAAAAAAAAAAAAAAAAAAAAAGAGAGCTCCTCTACATTCGTAAAAGTGTTGTAAGCAAATTGCATCAAAAAGATTTAAAAATTTGGCCTAGGATAAACAGTATAGGATATAATGAAATATTAATTTGAAGTTCTCAAAATTTTATAAACTATTACTGTTATTGTGAGATAAAAATAATTTGAAAAATGTGTCCTTAAGCTGTTTAGACCAGAAGAACTCTTTAATGTATTGATTTAATTAAATTATCTTCCAATTTTATTTGTCCTTAAGAAAATCCTTCCTGAATGATAAAATAATCATTTTTTATGGAATTTCATCAAGAATCAGTTTGACTAATTGTTAACATCAAAGCTGTTAATAAATATAGATTAAGAAAAATAAAGAAATCAGTTATTTCCATGGAGGAATACCTAATCTCAAACAATAATTATAATAAAAGTTACAGTTATATATGCCTTCTCTGTTAGTAGAAACATATGAAATAGAACAAATTAAACTGAAATAAAAACTGAAGTATTTTAATGCACATAAAACCAAAACTGCATTGATGATAAACCAGGCTGAAGTGGCATTTGAATGAAGTACTGTAGTTCAACAGTAAGGTATCATGGGACACTTACTTTATATAATATTATTTATATAGATAAAATAAGAGTGTGTGCGAATATCTATATCTTCCTCTTCATAAAATAAAGTAATAACTACCTAACGCGGGAAGTTTGGAGTTAAAAATTCTAATAGCATTGAAATATTCATTTGATTTAAATTTTACAACCATTATGTCGTGGAACATTTGTAATCCATTTGCAGGGCATTAGCAATGGTAAGTCATGTAACAAGTCACTTGCTTGGAAAGAGGACAGGTGTCAAAACCCCTTCCCTTTCTTACATGCGACTTTAAATCTTAATCATATTTGAAGATTCCATTTTCCTATGTGTTTTTTTTTCCCTGAGAGGAGAAAGATTTGTTTTTTAGAATTATAGAATCAAAGTTTAAAAAGATATCTCCAGAGTTTTCTGTTCACCCCTCTGCACGATGTGCATGACGCACATACGGCACAGAGTCACTGCAGCACTGCCAATCAAACACGGCCTGTTCTCTGCCCACAGAACCCTAGAGTGGAAGACTGGACTGGATTGGATTGGATCAGTTTGGATTGGTTTGGAGAGTTTGTCTTTTCTAATAGGGTCTTTCTATTTAATTTCCATAGATTTTTCTTAGTGTCAGGAATAAAATGACTCATCAGAACTACCTCTAGTGGAAGAAGAAAACTAAGACTGCTTACTGTGTTTCATTTCTTTAAGCCCATATCTTTCATTTTTAACCATTAAAGCCAAATACTCTAAGAAGTGGCATAACATGAACATTTTGGTACTGATAATTTTTTACTGATAATTTTTTGCATGATACTGGCCTAGTGTATATGTTACTTAGGTGATCTATTAAACGCTGTGATCCTATATGTGGTCTGCTTAATCCTATATTCTGAATTTTATTTAGAGTTAGCTTTTATTAAGCGTTACCATCCTTTCCAAGAGTTATGACTAACCAAAATATATCAAAACACTAAAAGTATAACAAACATAATTTATAATTTGATGATTCAGAAGATTCCTTGTTATATTCATGTGACTCAGAGCTGTCATTATTGATTTGGTTTTATGAATACCATTTCCTGTAAATTAGAGTTATGAAATAAAAATAGGCCAACTAACAAAACTTTCATTATAAGAAAATTTCCTGTGATTACAGTGTGCAATCATTAGTATGTTGTCATTCAGTCAATTTGTTGAGTAGCTACTCTATGCAGGGCTTGGCGCTAGGAGCTGTGTTGGTTACCAAAATTTATGGCATAATTTCTTCCAACAGAGTATAATTCATAAGAGTAGAAGAATTCTTGCCTTATCTTTGGGAATCCATTACATAATAATGTTATATTTTCTTTGAGAAGGTAATTAATTAGTCTATTATCTCCATCTCTATACAAACCTATTCTAAATATGTTGTTTTTAATGCAAATTAGAGAACACTGTGTAAGAAATATTTCCAATATATACAATTCTTACTCTATTATATATATATATATTCAGAAAATTATTAGCTAAGTTTGCATTGAAAATTAAAGTATTACATATGTATAAGTTGATTTATTTTGCTTTTACATATATTTATTAGATTCATTAATTCTACTCTACAAATAGTAATTAGTAAAACACATTGTGTATTCAACAAAAGAAGATAAATCAAAGGGTACTAATTCTCATTCAGTTCATATTATTATTCTTAACTACTTAATAAAAGTAATTTTCTTTGCACATCCATCTGAAGTTGACTACGAGATGTTCATTTAATATGCTATGTATGTCTTCAGTCCTCAGTGTATAATATTTTTTGTGTACTGTGAGATACCTCCCTAAGAACCTATCATAAAATATATATTTGTACCTATATGTTCCCACAAATATATATTTCTACAATGTGAAATGGTAAACCATTTATCATAATGATAAAACACAAAAACTACTGATAAATCAACTCACTGATTTCAGAAATTTTCATATATTACTCAAACCTAAATCCTTAAAAACGGTTTAGCAGTATAAAGTTTGAAAAAATACTCCTTATTTTAACTCTTATGTAATTGTCATACATGAGTTTGATTTTTGATTTTAAAGTATTAACTTTCTGGGGCTTCCCTGGTGGCGCAGTGGTTGAGAGTCCGTCTGCCGATGCAGGGGACACGGGTTCGTGCCCCGGTCCGGGAAGATCCCACATGCCGCGGAGCGGCTAGGCCCGTGAGCCATGGCCGCTGAGCCTGCGCGTCTGGAGCCTGTGCTCCGCAACGGGAGAGGCCACAACACTGAGAGGCCCACATACAGCAAAAAAAAAAAAAAGTATTAACTTTCTTTTATTAAAAAAGTTTGAGTTGCCCAGTAAAGGTAAAAACATTAAAAGGGCTCTCTAGAAGTCAGATCTAATTTGAGTATCAATGTTTATTATAAGTCTGTAGGATATAATTGTTAGTCTAATAGTTTTTCTTGACACAAAATTAC
Source organism: Phocoena sinus (assembly GCF_008692025.1). Classification (NCBI taxonomy): domain Eukaryota; kingdom Metazoa; phylum Chordata; class Mammalia; order Artiodactyla; family Phocoenidae; genus Phocoena; species Phocoena sinus. Next base: position 40,270,726 of record NC_045774.1, read on the forward strand.
ATCTTCAGGTTTATTCTTTGTTTAAAAAATTTATTGTGGTTAGATGTTGGGTTTAAAGTAACACTCATTAAAACATTGAGCATTCATGATAAATTGTACCCAAGAACTAAATTGAAAAAATAACCGACTTTATGAAGAAATGGCTGAAAAATGCAATGCAAGCTTGTAAATATATGTGTATATGTATCTATACATATATATAATATATACATAGACATATAAATAAATATAAAAATATATGAAATAAATTTTATATATTTGTAAATAGATAGCCTGAGTACTTTGATGGAAATGCATCACAGTTTTAGATACAAATTTCTTACGGATTTCCCAATTTCACTTATTAGTAACTAGAGCTTAGATATGGGTTATTTAACATTAACTTAGAAAAAGCAGATTAGGCAAATACCAAGAGCTGACAGAATAAACCTTTTTGATGTTTTAGAGTCATTGACTAAATCCAAGGATATATAAGCATATTGAAATATACTTAGTTTTAGAATGTAAAGCATTTATTACTCATGTACTCATCCATGTATTTATTCTTTCATGCAACATCCTTCTCCATTATTCCATAAGGGATTCAATTTGTCACAATTACGAAGTGTTAATTTTATTCCTTTATCTTGGAAGGAAGGTATATCATACTGCCCTTATTGAGTTTTAATCATTCTATAGTGTTTAATGTTCTAACTTTTTAACTTACATAAAATTTGCAGTAGCTTGTTATGCCACCATGGTAATTTTGAAGTAGCAATTTAGAGCAAAACATTTAGATGAATTTGATTGGTTTTAAATTAGCTGCATATTCATTAATTCTCAATTTTTCTCTTTTATGCAGAGGTACCTACCTATTGACACTATAGAATCTGGCATTCATCCAGTATATTTTTGCAGCACTCACTATATTGAAATGCTACTGAAAGCAGAGGTGCCACTTGTATTTTCAGCTTTTCACATGTCTGGTTTCGCACCATCACAGGTAATCCATAGGAAATAGTATTTCTTCAACTCCAAGATCTCAGTGTATTTAAAGAAAATTACATTCTCATCAAATATAGGAAATACATTGAAATTAATCACATCATTTTTGTAAGTAGTCATACATCTCTATGTGTTTAAATCTTTAAACTGGCTTTTTTCCCCTAGGTCTTTTATAACATATAGGTTTGCTTTATTGTAGATCCCTGGCATTCACGGATGTTGAGTTCTGTTTCAGCTATTCAAGACATAGACATTCTGAAAGTCTATGACATGTAGCTTTTTTTTTTTCAACATCGTTATTGGAGTAGAATTGCTTTACAATGGTGTGTTAGTTTCTGCTATATAACAAAGTGAATCAGCTATACATATACATATATCCCCATATCCCCTCCCTTTGTGCTTCGCTCTCACCCACCCTATCCCACCCCTCTAGATGGTCACAAAGCACCGAGTTGATCTCCCTGTGTTATGTTGCTGCTTCCCACTAGCTATCTGTTTTACATTTAGTAGTGTATATATGTCCATGCCACTCTCTCCCTCCGTCCCAGCTTACCCTTCCCCCTCTCCAAGTCCTCAAGTCCTTTCTCTACGCCTGCATCTTTATTCCTGCCCTGCCCCTAGGTTCTTCAGAAGGTTTTTTTTTTTTGAATTCCACATATATGTGTTAGCATATGGTATTTTCTCTTTCTGACTTACTTCACTCTGTATGACAAGACTCTAGGTCCATCCACCTCACTACAAATAACTCAATTTCGTTTCGTTTTATGGCTTAGTAATATTCCGTTGTATATGTGTATCACATCTTCTTTATCCATTCATCTGTCAATGGACACTTAGGTTGCCTCCATGTCCTGGCTATATAGATAATGCTGCAATGAACATTGTGGTACATGACTCTTTTTGAATTATGGTTTTCTCCAGGTATATGCCCAGTAGTGGGATTGCTAGGTCGTATGGTAGTTCTATTTTTAGTTTTTGAAGGAACCTCCATACTGTTCTCCATAGTGGCTGTATCAATTTACATTGCCACCAACAGTGCAAGAGGGTTCCCTTTTCTCCACACCCTGTCCAGCATTTATTGTTTGTAGACTCTTTGATGATGGCCATTCTGAGTGGTGTGAGGTGATACCTCATTGTAGTTTTGATTTGCATTTCTCTAATGATTAGTGATGTTGAGCATCCTTTCATGTGCTTGTTGGCAATCTGTATATCTTCTTTGGAGAAATGTCTATTTAGGTCTTCTGCCCATTTTTGGATTGGGTTGTTTGTTTTTTTGATATTGAGCTGCATGAACTGCTTGTATATTTTGGAGATTAATCCTTTGTCAGTTGCTTCGTTTGCAAATATTTTCTCCCATTCTGAGGCTTGTCTTTTCGTCTTGTTTATGGTTTCCTTTGCTGTGCAAAGGCTTTTAGCTTCATTAGGTCCCATTTCTTTATCTTTCTTTTTATTTCCCTTTCTCTAGGAGGTGGGTCAAAAAGGATCTTGCTGTGATTTATGTCATAGAGTATTCTGCCTATGTTTTCCTCTGAGAGTTTTAGAGTGTGTGGCCTTACATTGAGGTCTTTAATCCATTTTGAGTTTATTTTTGTGTATGGTGCTAGGGAGTGTTCTAATTTCATTCTTTTACATGTAGTTGTCCAGTTTTCCCAGCACCACTTATTGAAAAGGCTGTCTTTTCTCCACTGTATATTCTTGCCTCCTTTATCAAAGATAAGGTGTCCATACTGTGCGTGGGTTTATCCCTGGGCTTTCTATCCTGTAACATTGATCTATCTTTCTGTTTCTGTGCCAGTACCATACTGTCTTGATTACTGTAGCTTTGTAGTATAGTCTGAAGACTGGGAACCTGATTCCTCCAGATCTGTTTTTCTTTTTCAAGATTGATTTGGGTATTCGGGGTCTTCTGTGTATTCCATACAAATTGTGAAATTTTTTGTTCTAGTTCTGTGGAAAATGCCATTGGTAGTTTGATAGGGATTACATTGAATCTGTAGATTTCTTTGGGTAAGTATAGTCATTTTCACAATGTTGATTCTTCCAATATAAGAATGTGATATATCTCTCCATCTGTTTGTCTCATCTTTAATTTCTTTCATCAGTGTCTTATACTTTTGTGCATACAGGTCTTTTGTCTCCTTAGGTAGGTTTATTCCTAAGTATTTCATTCTTTTTTTTGCAGTGGTAAATGGGAGTGTTTCCTTAATTTCTCTTTCAAACTTTTCTTCATCAGTGTTTAGGAATGCAAGAGTGTTCTGTGCATTAATTTCGTATCCTGCTACTTTACCAAATTCATTGATTAGCTCTAGTAGTTTTCTGGTAACATCTTTAGGATTCTCTGTGTATAGTATCACTGTCATCTGCAGACAGTGACAGTTTTACTTCTTCTTCTCTGATCTGGATTCCTTTTATATCTTTTTCTTCTCTGATGGCTGTGGCTAGAACTTCCAAAACTATGTTGAGTAATAGTGGTGAGAGTGGGCAACCTTGTCTTGTTCCTGATCTTAGTGGAAATGGTTTCAGTTTTTCACCATTGAGAACAGTGTTGGCTGTGGGTTTTTCATATATGGTCTTTATTATGTTGAGGTAGGTTGCCTCTATGCCTACTTTCTGGAGGGTTTTTATCATAAATGGGTGTTGAATTTTGTCAAAAGCTTTTTCTGTGTCTTTTGAGATTATCCTATGGTTTTTCTCCTTCAGTTTGTTAATATGGTGTATCACATTGATTGATTTGCATATACTGAAGAATCCTTGCATCTGTGGGATTAACCCCACTTGATCAAGGTGTATGATCCTTTTAATGTGCTGTTGGATTCTGTTTGCTAGAATGTTGTTGAGGATTTTTGCATGTTTGTTCATCAGTGATATTGGCCTGTAGTTTTCTTTCTTTGTGACATCTTTGTCTGGTTTTGGTATCAGGGTGATGGTGGCCTCGCAGAATGAGTTTGGGAGTGTTCCTCCCTCTGCTGTGTTTTGGAAGAGTTTGAGAAGGATAGGTGTTAGCTCTTCTCTAAATGTTTGATAGAATTCACCTGTGAAGCTATCTGGTGGTGGGCTTTTGTTTGTTGGAAGATTTTTAATCACAGTTTCAATTTCAGTGCTTGTGATTGGTCTGTTTATATTTTCTATTTCTTCCTGGTTCAGTCTCAGAAGATTGTGCTCTTCTAAGAATTTGTCCGTTTCTTCCAGGTTGTCCATTTTATTTTCATATAGTTACTTTTAGTGATGTATCATGATTCTTTGTATTTCTGCAGTGTCAGTTGTTACTTCTCCTTTTTCATTTCTAATTCTATTGATTTGAGTCTTCTCCCTTTTTTTCTTGATGCATCTGGCTAATGGTTTATCAATTTTGTTTATCTTCTCAAAGAACCAGCTTTTAGTTTTATTGATCTTTGCTATTGTTTCCTTCATTTCTTTTTCATTTATTTCTAATCTGATCTTTATGATTTCTTTCCTTCTGCTAACTTTGGGGTTTTTTGTTATTCTTTCTCTATTTGCTTTAGGTGTAAGGTTAGGTTGTTGATTGGATATCTTTCTTGTTTCTTGAGGTAGGATTGTGTTGCTATAAACTTCCCTCTTAGAACTGCTTTTGCTGCATCCCATAGGTTTTGGGTCTTTGTGTTTTCATTGTCATTTGTTTCTAGGTATTTTTGGATTTCCTTTTTGATTTCTTCAGTGATGTCTTGGTTATTTAGTATGTATTGTTTAGCCTCCATGTGTTTGTATTTGTTACAAATTTTTTTCTGTAATTGATATCTAGTCTCATAGCATGGTCGGAATAGATACTTGATACGATTTCAATTTTCTTAAATTTACCAAGGCTTGATTTGTGACCCAAGATATGATGTTTCCTGGGGAGTATTCCATGAGCACTTGAGAAGAAAGTTTATTCTGTTGTTTTTTTGGCAGAATGTCCTATAAATACCAATTAAGTCCATCTTGTTTAATGTGTCATTTAAAGCTTATGTTTCCTTATTTGTTTTCATTTTGGATGGTCTGTCCATTGGTGAAAGTGGGGTTTTAAAGTCCCCTACTATGATTGTGTTACTGTCAGTTTCCCCTTTTATGGCCGTTACCATTTGCCTTATGTATTGAGGTGCTTCTATGTTGGGTACATAAATATTTACAATTGTTATTATGTTCTTCTTGGATTGATCCCTTGATCATTACATAGTGTCCTTCTTTGTCTCTTGTAATAGTCTTTATTTTAAAGTCTATTTTGTCTGATATGAGAATTGCTACTCCAGCTTTCTTTTGATTTCCATTTGCATTTTTAATGGCGATGATAATATCTCCTCCATAAGGCTTCTGTAAGGATTAAGTAGGGTAACTAAGGGCAAGAATTCTCATCACCACTGCGTATCTGGTATGTGAGATACTGTATCTTATCTAACAGTTAGCATTCTTGTCTCTGCTTTTGGGGTACTGGGAAGGTTTAATGATTTTTTGAGGGCCTGGAATTGGAAATGTCATATGCAGTAGCCACAGATGTCTCCCTCCTGTGCATAGTTAGTCCTTCATTGGTGGAGTATGGATTGTTTCTTCACTATGTTATCAGGCTCAAGTTTAATATTGTAGAACTTAAACCTTTTTTCTAATTTTAGAATCTTTAGGTCAGAGTCCCAGATGGTAGAAATACTTAATCAAAAAGATATGAACACTTTTAAGGCTCTTGTTGCATATTATCAAATTGCTTTGATTTTTCTTCTAAGAAAAATGAAGAGACTTTCTGTCCTTCAGGACCCCGTATTTGGCTTTTTTAAAACTAATTGCTAAATTTTTAAAATTTGGGAGGTTTGGGGAGTTTTTTAAACATTAATACGGTTGATTATAATTCCATAGCTTTATTAATTAGATGTATCTTTTTATTAATTGCCCACCTGTCTTAGTGTTTCATATTAACTTGTAAATAGTCTTTAAAAGTAACTACCACTATACAAATCTCTTCAATTCTTGAGTAATAAATATTGTTACGTATTTACTTTTGTAATATATTGGCCATTTACTTATTTACTCTTGTATTTTACTTATTGTAACTTTATATTGTGTCTTAAAGTGGGGTAAGAGTAAACCTATCATTTCCTTCCTAACTCTGTCCTTAAAAAGTTAGTTTAGCTATTTCTACCTAACGGTTCCTCTATGTGCACTTTAAGGTAATTTTTCCCAGTTCAAAGTGGGCATTTGAGTTTGAAATTTAGATTGCTACTATGTTAAACTATAGATCCTCACTGTACTCAACTTTCCTATCTAGGAACATGGTAAGCTTCGACATTTATTTTCTTTATGTTATATTTTACTAAAGTTGTAAAGCTTTTTCCAAAGAGGTGTAGTACATTTCTCATTACAGATATTTCTAATTAGTTTAGCTTGATCTCTTTTTCAGTTCTATTTTCTCTTTGGTTATTATTAATAACTAGTGAAGTCATTAGCTTTTGTATGTTAATTTGGTAATGTTTTTTCTAGATTTTTGTTAATTTTTTCCTCCAACCTTCTAGTATACTTTATTTCTCTTTCATTCTTTTTTTAATTATGTAATTTTTCATTAAGCATAATACCCTCCAGGTCCATCCCATGTTGTCCCAAATGGCAAAATTTTATTCTTTTTTATGGCTGAATAATATTCCATTGTATATATATGTACCACATCTTTTTTAGCCAGTTTATCTGTTGATGGACACTTATTTTGCTTCCATATCTTGGCTATCATAAATAGTGCTGAATATGAACATTAAGGTGCATATATAACAAATAAAAAGCAGACTCACAGATACAGAGAACAATCTAGTAGTTACCAGAGGGGATAGGGTTGAGTGGAGGGGCAAAATAGGTGAAGGGGATTAAGAAGTGCACACGACTAAGTATGAAATGTTACAGCATAGGAAATATAGTCAGTATTGTATAATAACTTTATATGGATTATAATCTGTAAAAATATCAAATTTCTGTGTTATACACCTGAAACTAATATAACATTTTAAGTCAACTATACTTCAACAAAAAATTTTTGGAAAATTTTCCAGTATAATACTAAGTAATAGTGGCTTACTTGTTGTAGACTTGAATGATTACTGGGAGTTCATCCAGCATTTCACCATTAAGTAGTAACTATTTATGGAGAGTATTTTTCCCTGTCATGCTGTGGAAGAATCTTTCTAGTCTATGTAAGGTATTGAATTTTGATTTCTTTAATCAAGTGAGAAGGTTGAATTTTGTCAAGTTCCTTTATGGTTAAGATTATCTTGATCTTGGAACTTATTTGACCTGCTTATAGGACATGTTGATAGGTTTTTTAATAGTAAACTATCCTTGCATTCCTTTGGATTTGTCCTACTGGAGGTCTTTTTCTTTTAACTAGACAATATAGTTCCTGACATTATGATATGTGCCTTTATACTTATTTTGAAGAGACCTTATGTCATTTATTACATCTACTTGCATCAGGTTACTCTGCCTGCTGAATTTTAAATTTCCTGAAGTTTAATAAGAAGTCTAAATATGACAGAGGAATTGCATGTAGTGGAAAAGCCAATTCTTTCTGTGCCAATTCTAGCTCTTACTGTGTATGTACCTAAAACACTTCTGAGAATTTTGAAACAGAAAATGTTTAATTCTGCTTGGAAGTAGATACTTAAATATTTACTATAAGCTCAACAATCCATTCTTTCTATTTTTTTTTAATAATTCAAGCCAGGGAGCAGTATGTTTCTGAGAGTTCCTTGTGTCATTCTAGTCTTGATTAATATGTATATTGTCTAATATCTCCAATCATTTATTAAATTGCTAACATATAACCTTTAAGAATGGACTACTAAAAACTGGGGAAAAACTTGCAATACCTAAGGCCCCACTATATGAATTTGGTACCTCTTTATCATTTTGGCATCTCTTTAACAATTTGATATATGTTTATCAATTTGAAACTGCATACATGTAGCAGGTTTACCTAATAAAAACTACTGCATTATTTCTGAGTAGTAATGTTAGTATGTTTCTTAAATGTATCTAATGTAAAAATGCCTTTTTAATGGCTCCTTATGTGAGCTAATCATTTTGTGCCTTAAGTGTGTATCATTGCTTTGTTTATATTATTTGCCATTTTATTGCTAATTATGAACTATGAGAACTTTTAAGTAACTAGGTATATGTGGTTAAGTAATTATTTGGGTACAAATTTTGTATTTCAAAGCTTATTCATTCTGGTCTAATTAGGAGTGGTGCTTCTTGAAGTTGCGTATTTATAGACACTAAGGGATTGGTTGATTAATGAAGGAATTTGTGAGCAGGTTGTTAAATAAAATATAAGATCTCTAGAGTAAAAATAATAAGCTTAACTAGAATACAAAAAATTAAATGTAGTTAGAAATATATATTTGTTGATTAGCGTTTGAGTAACTGAGATTGGAAGGAAAATCAAAATTCAAATATATATTTTTTCTTTTTAAATGAACAGAAAATCACATGGTCTAACTAACTTTTTGACCAATTTTATTCTTTGTTAAAAAAGTCTTTATTGTATTTTAGTAATTTTCGTGCTTTAAGAAGTACCCTTTATCTTTAATGATTTATCTTTTTTTCCTTGGGGTTGTGATTCTGCATATCAGTGATTATTGTACTATATACTGTGTCAGCAAGTGGGCTAACATGGATAATCTTCTGAATATATTTACCCCCAGCATGAAAGCAGGATTAAAGAAAACTGTTTTATTATTTCATATTTTGTGACATAGTGCTTTTTTAAAATGCAAAATTATACAAATGTAAAGCTAAATTTCAAGACTGGGAATGCCCCTTGTTCAGTCACATTAATAAATGTGCATGTCCCCAAGCTTTCCCTTTCCTCACATTGCTGATGTTGCTACCTGAAATGATACCTTCTCCCTCCTTGTGCCCCATCTTTACTTGTCAGGTATTTATCCTTGATATCTGTCCAAATGGAAGCTTTTTGGATCGCCTACAAGTAGATGATTCTGCTTTGAATTTGTATGCAGTTTCTGTATTATTCTTCTGGTAGAAATATATCTTTTTCTTTGTGGAATCATTATTTGTGTGTTTACCTCTTTCTTACTAGTTGAAGTTCCTTAAAGGTATGTGTGCCTGACCTATCTTCAAGTCCTTTAAGTGTCTGACACTGTGTCTTGTCTAGAAGTGCAACAAAAATACTACCTTTTTATTTATAACAACTTTTTGCAGTATAAAAAGTGTGTTTCCAGATGTTATTTCATTTAAAATTTTAACTTCATGACAAATGGAGAAATTCAGGATCAGTGAAGTGAGTTAATTGACTTACTGATATCAGCCTGATAGTGAGGACTTCACTTTAAACCACATCTTACTTTACTAATATTCTTTCTATAATGAACAAATAATGCCAGAAGAGCTGTTAAAAATAGTGTCTTTGTATCATAAAACTTGATCATTTAGAGCATACCTTTTTTTTTTTTTTTTTTTTTTTTGCGGTACGCTGGCCTCTCACCGCTGTGGCCTCTCCCGCTGCAGAGCACAGGCTCTGGACGCGCAGGCCCAGCGTCCATGGCCCACGGGCCCAGCCGCTCTGCGGCATGTGGGATCTTCCCGGACCCGGGCACGAACCCACGTTCCCTGCATCGGCAGGCGGACTCTCAACCACTGCGCCACCAGGGAAGCCCTAGAGCATACCTATTTTGACTTAATCAGGTATCCATAAGTAATTGTTCTAAGCAATGTTTTTACTTAAGAATTAAGTAAATATTTTGAAGATTGTTTTTTTTTTTTAATCTAGATACAAGTGAGAATAATTTACCTCAGCTAAAATAATTATGTTTGTCTCAGTGTTGCATCTTAATGTGCTTTGGCATAAGCTTAAGTATGATTAAGGAGCAAAATTTTCTAAGAAGGCTGTGGTACGTTTTGATGCATATTGTATAAGCGATTTTCCTCCCTCTTTATCCTCAAAAGACATTCAAATGTTTCAAATTATAATTCAGTGTAAGGAACATTGGTTTACTATAAAAACATTATTAGTTTGTTTCACTTTCTTTGTAACCTATTCCATAAACTACTAATAATATTTTCTCAATGACTGTAAGGCATCAACTGCTTGGTTTTGAAAATATAGTGTATTTTTGAGACTTATTATAAGAGGGAATTTGGCAGTATCTAGCAAAAACATATACGCATTTACCCTTTCATCCAGCAGTCTCATTTATAGAAATCTATCCCAGAGATACACGGACAAAAATTTTGAAAATGTATGTGTACAAATATGTTTTTATAGCATATAGTATCAGAAGACTAGAAATAATGCAAGTGTCCATAAATGGGATTGTTGAATGAGTTATGGTTTATCCACAGGGTAGCCCTATGCAGTTATAAAAATGAATGAGAAGTACCTCTTTATATTGCCATGGAGTGATATACAGGATCTTTTGTTAAGTGAGAAAAAGGTGGAGACAAAAAAGAATGTTTAGTACGTTACTATTTGTATGAGAAAGTGTGGAGATATAAATACATATACAAATATCCTTATATTAAAAACATGAAAGAATGTATCATATTTTGTTAAATGATTTCTTATAGGGATAGGGAAAAGAATAAGGTGAAGAGTCAGGAAATATACCTTACTTTGTCTTTTTACTTTGGAGTCATTTAAATAGTTCATATAATAATATAAACACATATAATGAAATGAACCTAACAGTACCCACTTGATAGTATAACCTTATGAGGCACTTTATTTTTTTTAACCATTTTTAAATTATAGTTAATTTACAGTGTTGTATAAGTGATTCAGTTATACATACATATATGTGTGTGTGTGTGTATATATATATATATATATCTGTTATTTTCAGAATCTTTTCCATTATAGGTTATTACAAGGCATTGAATATACTTCCCTGTGCTCTACAGTAGGTCCGTTTATCTGTTTTATATATAGTAGTGTGTATATGTTAATCCCAAACTCCTAATTTATCTTCCACACCTGCTGTAACCATAAGTTTGTTTTCTATGTCTGTGAGTCTCTGTTTTGTAAATAAGTTCATTTATATCGTTTTTTTTAGATTCCACATATAAGTGATACCATATGATAGTTGTCTTTCTCTATCTGAGAAAGACACTACTTCACTTAGTGTGATAATCTCTAGGTCCATCCATGTTGCTGCAAATGGCATTATTTCATTCTTTTTTATGGCTGAGTAATATTCCATTGTGTATATGTGCCACATCTTCATTATCCATTCATCTGTCGATGGACAGTTAGGTTGCTTCCATGTCTTGGCTATTGTAAATAGTGCTGCAGTGAACATCGGGGTGCATGTATGTTTTCAAATTAGAGTTTTCTCCAGATATATGCCCAGGGGTAGAATTGCTGGATCATATGGTAGCTCTATTTTTAGTTTTTACAGGACCTCCACACTGTTCTCCATAGTGTCTGCACCAGTTTACATTCCCACCAACAGTATAGGAGTGTTTCTTTTTCTCCACACCCTAAAAGGCACTTTAAAACACAGTAATTTGACTGTACATGCCAAGTAATACATTGTCTAAATGACAAATAAAACAGCAAAAATACTACTGTTTTAAGTAATCATATTGCTTATGGTCATGTTAGTATTATTATTCTGGATTGTTGTTTTTGTCATGTGTGGTAAATGAAATGAAAAATTGATTCCATTTGTTTTAAAGCAAACACAGATGTAACATATAGCAATTTACGATGTGTTTTATCTTAACATTTTTAAGGAGGGGGAACCTATACAGGAAAATGGACTTCAGACATATCAGCCAGTCAGAATTTTGAAGCTTTGATGAGTCTGGTTCATGTACTGCTTTTTTCCTTTTATGTATATTTGGAATAATTCCATAACAAAAATGTTAAAGAAAAAAGTTCATCATGTCTCTTTGGACACATACTATTTCTTTTGTCCTGTTGGAGTCCTAGACTGTCAGCTGATTCACGGACTATTTCATTTTATAAATATAGAGAAGTTATTTCCTTAACTCATGGTTCAGCATTCTTCCAGGGAAATAGTGTTTTAGAATTCTATTACAATTTATTAATTCTGGAGTATCCTACACATATAATAGCAACAGCAGATACAGTTCCTACCAAGTGAAGAAGGTCATATGTTTAAAAACTGTATGTCTCCTCTTTAAATATAAGTCCCATGAGAGCAGGATCTAAATGTCTTTTGTTCACAGAAGAATTATAACACTTGTAGATTAGGTACATAAATGTTTGTTAAATAATAAACATTTGTACCTTTGTTATAGAAAAACATTTACATAGCACTTGATATATTTTCAGAGTGCTTTCAATTATAATCTCTCTTTTTCCTTTCCTAAATTTCCCATGTGTAGAAAAGGCTGGTGTTATTCTCCGTTTAATGGGAAAAAATAGACATTGTATAGAAAACAGTGCATGAATGTTGTGTAAATGCCAGAAAATTGCCTCTGCATTAGAAACTATGTATAATAAATAAGTAATTGCAGATTTGGGGGCAACTTTTTTTAACCAATATGGGTAAAGCTTTATGGATAAATAAGTATTTTGACTTCGGATATCTTTGTTTGAATCATATAAAATTGCTAGGCTTAAAGGTCAAAATGAGTTGACGATCAACAGTTCCACACCATTCAACCTGTAGAATAGGCCAACTAGAAAGAAGATAGAAACTGTTACCCCTTCATTACTGTCAACTTGCTAGTCACCTATGAAGCTGACAACTGAATGGGAACTGCTTTCTCTGGCTACCTGGATCATTTGTATTAATTTTCACTCTTCGGTTGTTTCTCCTTCTTCATTCATCCAGAGTCTCTCATTTTCATTAACAAAGCGTGGCCCTAAGTTGATTGGTATTAACATCTGTAGCAAAGAACAGACAGAAGCCTGGCAGCAGTGCATTAGGGAATTAAAAACGTTTTGCTTCTAGTCAAAGAACCACTGACTCTTTCAAGCCATCTAGTCAAGTAGGAGCAAGAGATATATTTCCTCCCCAGGGCAGCTGAGCTATACTGTGTGGATACTTGATTAGGCAGTGAAAGTTGGTGATGAGCTTTGCATACCAACCTTCCCTCCAGGTCAAGATCTAGGAGAAGAATCCTGTCCTGCCAAGTGAAAAGTAAAGTTGTGACCAAAGGAAATTAAATATATCCTTCCTATTGACAAATATTGGATGTTCACAGATATATTTTAATTCAATATTGAGTTAACCCATGGGCTCTATGAAAAGATTTTGAAACATAATAGAAGGGAACATAATTACATAAACAGAATTACAGTTTAAAAAAAAAAAGAAAATATTTGGTCATGTATAGTTGGCATTGTCAATAATAAGAAGTATGACCAGACAATGAGATGAAAAGATATGCCTATAATAGCCTGAAATTAAAAGGTTAATGGTTGACATGAGTAATGATGTATGGAAAACAAAAATTTTATGATACCATCTGGTATGGGCTGATTTGTGCCCCTCCCTCCCTGCACCCCCCCCTACAAAATTCATATGTTGCAGTCTTAACCCTCATTACCTCAGAATGAGACTGTATTTGGAGACAGAGTCTTTAAAGGGGTAATCAAGTTAAAATGAGGTCATTAGGGTGGGTCTGAATCCAATATTATCAGTGTACTTATAAGAAGAAATTTGGACACCAGACACGTACAAGAGAAAAACCATGTGAAAACGTTGGGAGAAGACGGCCATTTACAAGCCAAGGAGAGAGGCCTCAGAAGAAACCAACCTTGCCAATACCTTAACCGTGGGCTTCTCCAAAATCTAGAGGAGATAAATTTCTGTTGTTTAAGTCACCCAGTCTGTTACCTTGTTACGACAACCTCAGCAAACCAATACACCTTGATAAAGGCAGTTAAAAGCAGAAGCAGCATCCCTCTAAACTGAATCAGGGAAATAAAAGCAAATTTTAGAAACTGTTCAATAATATACTTTTTAAAGGTCAAAACAATGGAACAAAAAAGGAAAATTTGTGTATGTCTACTTTATCTATGACAAATTGAGATAAGCCTCCATATCTGTTCCCGTTCCTTCCCACCTCTAAAGAACAAAACTATAGGGAAGAGAGGTTCAATCAAAGAAATCTTTCCTCAGTGGTAAATTATAAATCATAAATTAAAAATATTGGAAAGTAATTGTCTTAGTTTCCCAGGACTGTAGTATCAAAGTACTACAAACTCAGTAACTTAAAACAACAGAAATTTATCATCTCACAGTTTTGGGGGATAAAAGTGTTGGCAAGGCTCTGTTCCGTTGAAGGCACTGGGGAAAGAACTGTTAGATGGCTCTCTCCTAGCTTCTGGTAGCCTTAGATATTTCTTGGCTTATAGATGCATCACTCCAATCTTCTGTCTTCACGTGACGTTCTCCATGTGTGTCCTTTCAACTTCTGCCTTCTGTGTGTATGCAGATTGTTCAGTTTCCTTGATACCAGTCATATTGGAATAGGGTTCACCCTAATGACCTCATTTTAACTTGATTACCTCTGTAAAGACGCTGTTTTCAAATAATGTCACATTCATAGGTCCTGGGGTTTAGGACTTTGACATATTTTTTGGGGGAGACACAATTCCACCTGCAACATTAATCTACCAAAATACTAATGTTAATCACTGTATTTTTTTTAAGTTTTCTGTTTGTTTTTGTGATGGGTATGTATTACTTTTATAATCTGAAAAATATTATTCAGAAAGTAAAGTAAATGATTTTTGTGAAAAGTCTCATTTTTGAATTCTATTCATTAGCTCTCAGTTTTTATGTTATATAATTCTAGTTGGTTTAAATTGTTTTCTGATTCAGCAAGAGTCCATATGCATATTTAGCAATCATCATCTGCATAATTATACAGCTGTTATTATAGGTAGGATAGAAAAAGCTCCCATTTCTGAATTAAAATAGTCTCAGCATTTGTTATCTGTAGCGAGCAGACTGGTGTTATGGTAAGAGGAGGAAAATATGACTGAAGAAGGCATTTAGCAATAGCATATGAACAGTGTGAACACCATCAGTTACCCCTAAGTCCTGAATCCCAAGGCCATGAAACTTTTCTCACACATTAGGCAAATAGGTGAAGCATCCTTATTAGGCTTCTTGTATGCAAAATGTCTTTCTATTTTGATTAGATGTTAAGCTCTTCATTGGTTTTGTGTGAGTTATTGGGTACTGTTTTTTAAAGTCAAATATGGCTTTATAAGCTTTCTAATGAACTAAATTCTTTTTTTTTTTTTTCCCTAGATTTGCCTGCAATGGATAACTCAGTGTTTTTGGAATTATTTAGATTGGATAGAAATCTGCCATTATATTGCTACTTGTATTTTCCTTGGTCCTGATTATCAAGTGTATATCTGTATAGCTATATTCAAACATCTACAACAAGACATTCTACAGCACACTCAGATTCAAGATCTGCAGGTTTTCCTAAAAGTAAGTAACTTTACTTCTAGAGGAAAAATTTTGGCTGAAAGTTAATGGTCAACTTTGATGGGGTATCTAATGCCAGATATTTTTCTAGACACTCATGAAATCCTAAAAACAACCTTGAGAGGTAGGTATTATCTTTATTTTAGAGATGAGGAAACCAAGGCACCGAGTTAAGTAAATTACCCAAGATTTTACAGCTGGTGAGTGGTGCTAGAGAGTGGTGGGCCTGGGATATGAAGTTAAGCTGCCTGGCTACAAAATTTTGCTTTCAGCCAGTATGCTGTGCCAAAAGGGCTTTTTTTTTTTTTTGGATATTCCTATATCTTATTTAGTCAATAAAAGTTCAAGTTACTGTGTGTTAATACAGCTTTGATACTTTGTAAAAACATTTATTGTAATTGCCTATACCTTCATAATTTTCTAAACTATCAAATATTTTTATAAAAGGTTTCCATGAAAGATTCTATCATAACACTCTTTTTTAAAAAGTCACTACTATATATAAGTTAATATTTTAAAGCAAGATATAGCTGCTTTCTTTCTCACAATAATGGGACTTTTGAAGCTCTGGACTTTAGAAAATACAAGATATATAAATATATCTCTATGTGTGATTCTTCCTGGAAATCCAACTTTTTGTTTTAAGTTAAAATCTTTCCTTGAATTTAAAATATGTTTCCCTCCCCCTGCTACCCTCAGACACACATATGCACTCATATGCATACATACACCAAAACCAACATTAGGTTTTTTCTAGGTGGACAGATAATTGCTACGTGAATTAATTTTATCTTTATTCTTTACCATTAGATACTTATCAGTTATTTTTCATTTAATGATGATTTTTTGTAAGTACATGTTATTGATCACTTAAGATTGTGAAACTATCAAGCATTTTTACTTCATAAATACTGAATTCAAAAGATCTCAAACTTCCTACATATATCAATAGAATTATGATCTTAGAAACATTTTTAATGAAATAAAGTATAACAAGACAATGGTCATACATGTAGAAGGAAAACTTAGGTAGAAAAAGAAAAAAGTGGTCTGTAAGAAGTAATTTGGAGAACAGGGATGGTTAAGTAAATGAGAATTACATTGAGGACAAAATGTGGGTTCCTTTTCAGTAAGGGACATTTTCATTAGTTGCAGTGGTCAGTTATAGAGATTTCAGTCTGAAATTTCCACAAACTCTTATATTTTTATATCTCCTAACTTATAATTATCTAACCTCTTATCCTACTTTAGTTTCTCTTATAGTGTTTGTCACTGGCTGAAATTATTTTAGATATGTTTTTGTCAATCTTCCCCAGTATAATGTGTAATCCTCCGCAAGGATTGTGATTTTGTCTATCTCGTTTACTAATGTATTTTTCAGTGCCTTGAACAGCACCTGGCACAGAGCAAGTGCTCAATAAATACTTGTTGATAGAGTAAACAAAGAATGTAAATAAATATAAAGGGAAAGATGAATGAACTTAGTTTTTATTCGTATTGAATAACAAACATTACTAACATCTTCCTTTCTACCAGAAGGATATCCTTATATTTCATGACCTTTAAATCTGATTGATGTTGGTGATTATTGCAGTTTCATCCCTTTCTTGATTACTGCCAGGAAAAATTATAATAGGGTTTACAAATGGTGACCTCTTTAAATATTTCCCAAACTCTGTTGTGTTCTGAGCATAATGCTGTCAATTTAAAACTTAAATTTAAAGAATTTTAAATTTCAGCAGGTAGGTCTCACGGTCACTGATTTCTTTTGGTGGGTATTTTTCTTGTGAGATAAATTCCAATGTAGTTAATTTTGAAATATGCATTTACATACCCCTTTAAGTACTCCATTAAGCCCTGTTATAATCTCTTCTTTGCAAAGTATGTAAACGTATGTATACTGTTTTTCACTTATTCACATATTACCCAATCATGAAATTTTGATTAAGGAAGTGATTTTTATTCTTCCTCCCCTCAAAAGATCCCCCTAGTCAGAAAGATATATGATTTTAAATGTCCTCATTAAACTACAGTTAGGGAGATTAAACCTTGGAAATTATGTTTTATATCTGATCCAAATTCTCAGACTTGTTCAAAAGGAAAAAGCTTATCAATAATTCTCCATATAACTACATACCACAGCCATAATAATATTCTTACGTAGATTACATGTTGTGCCCTGACTCTACATATTTAATAATGACTGCTTCTGAGAGGAAAGAGGAGGTAGAGTAAAACAAGGGACTTTTATTTTTTACTGAGTATATTTATGTGGACTTTTTTTTTTTTTGAATAATGGGACCGTGCTTCTTTTGTAATAAAACTACTTTTTAAAAGGAAGATATTAATCATTATATAAAAATGGATAGAACAAGCATCTGACTGTGGTAAATAAGTTCAAATAATCAGTCCCAATTGAATTAGTTTCCAAAATACTGAAAAACCACAAGCATGTTTTCAGTTACAGTATTATCAGTTATCCCTCAAGAGAAACTTGAGATAATGAGATGATTCCAGAAGATTGAAAATACGGAGTTCTTTTCCCGGTTTTAAGTTTCATGTACTGACAGAAGGGGCATGTTGGAAATATTACTTTAGGAATAAAAATCTGTCTGAAGCATGTAGTATAGACAAAATACCAACCCATTCTGTATTCATTTTGGTTTAGGCTCAAGATTTTAAATCAGGTAATTGAATCTAGACTCAGTGTTTGCATTCCTGGCAGGCCACTGAACAATTCTTCATGATCAGTATATTAAAAAGATGACTTGAAATTTCTTAGCTCAGGTTTACTAAAAAAAAAAAAAAAAAGCAAGCAATAAAACTTGTTTATGTTTCCTCATTTAATTAAACCACTAAAAGATTAGATGAATGCCATGGGTATAAGTTTATCAGCAAGGTGTTATCTGAGTTTTTCACAATATGTTTTTAGGCACCACAAGAATGTGGGTTGGATAATAGAGCAGCTAAGTGCATTGTTCCCACACTGTGGTGACTGATAGATTAGTGCTGACCTAGAAGGCAACTTCTAAAGGTGTGCTGAAGAGCTTAGTCCTTGGACCTAACGTTTTTCTGTGACAGATGATGGTTCAGAAAATCTGTAGGCATCAAACATCCAGAAACAAAAACATCATCGGACAAAATAAATATTCTCAAATATCTCAGACTTGAAAGTCTAAAGTTGGGTTGGTTTATTTTTCATGGTTGGATATCTCTCTCTCTCTCTCTCTCTCTCTCTCTCTCTCTCTCTCTCTCTCTCTCTCTCATGCACCCACACACACACACAAGCAACAAGTGTAGGGAGAATTACTTTGATAGTACTTCAGAAGACCCACTGTTTTACCAGACTGGCTGTATTGCATTCCTCTGCATGGTAATAGGCTGACAGTGATCTAGGTTTTAGTTTATGAATTCAACCTGGGGACAAACGTCACTGAAATGCCAGGCTAGGAGAAGATTGCCTTCCAGTGAAAATCAGGCTATGAAGACTCAAAATACTTAATTAAAATGCTTCAACTAAATCCTGCATATTATGGCAAAATCAATTTATGATTATGTAAAAATAAGATTAATTTCAACCCATCAGTAAATTGTCAAGAGGGTTTTTTTGTTGTTGTTACTATTGCAGCTGTGGTTACCTGAGCATGTTGACAGGGTAAGAAATGGAGATCAGATTGAAAATAATAATAATAATAGTAATTGTATACTAAGCTCTCAAAAGACAAAAGTGTTTATAGTATTAAAAATAATTCACCATCCAAAGGATCAGACACAACAAGCTCAGTATTATTCAACTGTGGTTTTCAGTTATGTTTTCTGCATTGACTTTATATCACTTGAGTCCACCTCAAGTTAAATTCTGCCACTCTGTGTAAGCTTGGGCATGTTGCTTACCTCTCCATGCTTCAGTTTTCTCATCTGTCTAATTGGGCATGAAATAATACCTATCACATAGAGTTGTTGAGGAACTAAATGAGATGATATCTGTAAAATACTTCTAGAACATTATCTCACACATTGCAAGTGCTTAAAAAAAAAGTAGCAGTTATTTGAGTTTCTACATCCCTGTTCATCCTTCTCTTGTATTTTTTTTTTTTTTAAGAAAAAATGTGCAAACAACACAGCAAAAGAAACAGGATTTTCTCCTGGATCCATTGCTAGACTATATACTTCTGCTCCCATTTTCTTCTCCAGCTCCTGAGACATCTTGGTATTATATCATGTAGTAATACCAGGCATATACTGCAGATCTATGTCAGGAACATTCTCTTACGTTGTATCTGATCAAGGCCTATTCCCTCATTTACCCAGCCAAAATTTAATCATCTCTGTAGTCATCACATATGCCATGTACCCTCAGCTGAGTTAAAGTCTTTACGAATGCATACTTTATCCTAACTATATAAGAACATCGTGTTCTCTCCAGAACTACACTTTCTGTCTAAACTTTCCTGATCTTAAAAATCACTAGGGTCCTTATTAAAACTGATATACCTAGATTCCTCCCAGACCTACTAAGACAGAGTTTTCATGACAGAGAACTACATTGTCAGATTTTAGTATAATCTCAAGTAGCTTGTAACCTTTAGAATATGTGAAAATGTTACCTTTGGAGCTTGAACGTGAGGGTTTCAGAAGTTTGGGAAATATTGGGTCCAGGAATTTCTAATTATACCAAACACTCTAGGAAGAATATACTAGAAGAAACGTGACTTACAGGTTGTTTGTGTTTCTACCGCTTTGACCAGGAAGGAAGATCCTTTTTCATATCATAGTTCAGACATAACACACAAGAGGTCATCTCCAGCAAGGGTAAAGAGCAGAACTAAGTTCACAAAACCCCTTCTCTTATGTAACTCTAACTGTATAATTTGGTGCTTCCTATGTGAGAGATGACATTAATATGGATCCTTTGTTAAGTTACCTTAGTGGATAGTAAGTTCTATATACCTTTTGTGGCAAACTTATTTTATATGCCTCCTGGTGATTATTAATTAGTTGACTCTTTGTTCCAATTTAACCCAAAGTGATGTATCTTACTTTTTTTCCTCCATACGCTATAAAGAGCTATTATCTTTTTTTAAAATCACCTTTTGAATGCATTAATAATTAAATATTAGGGAAACGGTATATCAGAAAATACCTAAACTTGGTCCTAAAATCTTAAAACTAAGGCATGTCATGGTAGCACACTTCATCTTTTCATGCTTTGTATCTATTTACCACCCTGAAAGTCCTTATCTTCAATTCAAATTCCAAATTTACAGGGCTTGCAGTAGGTCTAAAAACATTTCTGCTGGAAACTATTTTTGAAAACTTTGATAAAAATGATGATTGAAATTATAGGTATAGCTTGATTCCATAATAGGCATATTCTTGAGAAGTTGCAAGAAAGGACAGTAATAGCTTAATATTTTAAGTGAATTGTTCTCTTACATTTTTGGTAAGGGGTTGAAGAGCAGAGACTAGAGTCAATAATCTTTAATGGGCCTGTCCACACTTAACGTTACAAATTGGCGGTTCAATCAAGAAAATCTAGCTCAACCATTTCAGAGAAAGGTTAATAAAAACGTTATTATGACCACGGTTAATACCGTGATTGCTTATTGAATGCCAGGCACTCGGCAAAGGGAGTAACAGGTACTGCTCATTCACTCATTGACCATCGTCCAGCATCTGTGTTCCAGGCGTCGTCGTAGTCACAAGAATAGGCCATGGCCTTGCCAAATTGACCTTAACATTCTACCAGTAGATAAATAATATGTGAATAAATATATAATATTTCAGGTATTGATAGATCTTATTATAAAGAAATCAAACACAGTAAGGGAGTCAGAGAGTGAGATTCCTAGGTGCTGTTTAGATAAAGAGCCCAGTGAAGGCTACTCTGAGGCTAATTAGCCCAGTGAGGCTAATCAGAAACCTGAATAAAGCAAAGGAAAAAAAGCAATGCACAGATTTCTGTACAAAATCCTTCTACATGAGAAGAAAGACAAGTGCAAAGGCTCAGAGGTTGGAATGAGCTTGGCCCACTTAGAAAGTGTCAAGATGACCATTGTGGCCAAAACGAGGTGAGGGAGTAAGAATGGTCGGAGATGAGACAGGAGTCAGATCACATAAGGCTTTATAATTCATGGTAAAGAGTTCAGACAACATAATTTATGCTGTTATTCAGCCTTTATAAAATTGAGGCTTAGAGAATCTGTAAACTTTCCCAGGTTCATACATCTAGTAACTAATATAGGTGAGTTTTTACCCTTTTTTGGTCGGAATCCAAATCCTGTGATCTTTCTAGTGTATTATTGACCAGTCTGTTTACTTAAAAAAAAAAAAAAATATCCTAAATTCAGTGGAACTTCTAATTAAGTGCTCTCAGTAGTAAAAGAAAACCAGTGGTTACATACTTGAAACTAGATTCTATGTACAAAGGAGAGAGGGAAGCTGTGTATACGTCATATTATATAATTGAATACACACCCAGCATTGTGGTTTAAGATGGTGATTTTTAATGCTTTTCTGATGGTTCAACATTTGAAACCCAACATTAATGAGAAAAAGCAAATCATTGAAGGCACACTGGTTGAAAAGCCACTAGAAAGAAAAAGAAAATGCAGTATACTCATTATGGACTTCCCAACCAAGACAAACTACTTATTAAAACAAAACTTGAACAAATAGTGCCCTGTTTATATAAAATGGAATGTTACTTTATATAATTACATATGCCTACCTATTTAAAGAATAAGGGAATTCATATTTTTAGAGTCCAATATACTTATGTCTATAAATGAAATGATAATAAAGCAGTATTCTGAGGAAATGGTCCTTTATAACTTGAATGATAAGCTGGCAGTCTAAATGGTCATAATTACAAAGAAAATTAATTCACTGAAAAGGCTATAAGAACATTTCAGATAAAATGAAACATATTCCACTTTGAAGACAAAGTGGAATTCAGAGATTCTAAAATTTTATTCAGAGTTAAAATTGCCTGTGAATTTTAAATAATCTGTATAATTTAAAAACATTCCTTTTAGAATGAATATTTAATTCATTATGAAATAAGACCTTACTAGCCTTATCTTTCTCCTATGAAATAAGACCTCAACTTTACTTGCCATTTTATGGGTGTGTCTTCAGTATAATAATCCGAGTATTTTCTCTTTATTTTAAAATTAATGTCCAAAATGGAAGCCATAATTCAAAAAACATGTTTTAAGGAAAAAAGTATTTTTAAACCAAGTAATAGCTATGGTTCTCCGTAGGTAGTTTTTATTTTTAAGTTAAAGTGGAGCAATAATTAAAAGACGTTAAAATAGGTTTTGCTTATTTTTGCCCAGAAAGAATTATTAGAGGTATTGTTCAAATGCTGTCATCTCCTATTGTAATTCACATTTAATGAACAATAAGCATTCTTTTAAAAATCATGAATATGTACTAAGACAATTTTTCTGGCATTAGGTTTTTTTTCTTCTGGTTAGAATAACACATTACTATAATTCTTTTCCAAGTTAGGTATAGTTTTAGTGAAAGGGTGATTAATGTCAGATCACACATAATTTGAATGAAGAGAATGGATAACTTCATAAATAATTCCGTGACTACAACTCTAACCGTTTAAAGTGAATTCTTGAACAGTAAGATTGGTCTTACTTCAATCCTGTTTTTTGCCCAAAGAACAAAGTGAAATATGTTTGACAGAGAGAAATTTACATAGTATCTCTGCTATTCATAAGATGAACATCTTCCTTTTGATTCAGTTGCTTATACATAAAACTGGAGATATGATATATACTTCAGTTGTTAATGTTTTAGGACAGAGACCCGTCTCATTCATCTTTGGGTCTTCACTGTATAACCAAGAACTTTACATACAATAAGGGAATGAATGAGATTAATGAATGAAGAAATGAAGAAATGGATAACATCACAAGTATTTTAAAATTAAGAGTAAAGTTCAAATTTTTATGTTTGAGGGTATTAGCTCTAGTCTTAAAGGTGTAATCTTATGCATATAACTTTACATCATTTAGTTTTCTTAATTATAATATCAGCCTTGTAGATCAGTAATAATACTTTTTTTTTAAAGCACCAATTAACTTTTCCCCCAAATTACCCAGATTTTAGGTGGTATGTGGCAAGTAAGTGTACTGTTCTTCCATTATGTGCAAGCTGTGAACTATTACTAATCTAGTAGTGACTAGCGACATCTGAGGCCTTTAAAAACATCCATTCTTACTGAGAATTTGTTGTGTTTTCCTAACTGTCCTACACTGATGTCTCTCATCTACAGACTGTCTCTAACACAATATTTGGTATATGATAATATCTTATTCTTTTGAATTGTTTATTGTTAGTAGCTTTTGCCTTTAAGCTATTTTCTCCAGAAAGGCATGAATTGCTCCAAATTTTTTATAACCTCCAAAACTTCTAACATAATACATTACATTGAATCAAGGATCATGTTTCTTTTTTCTTTTTTTTTTTAAGGGATCATGTTTCTTTTGCAGAATTTTTTTGTTGTTACCTTGAAGGGTAGGCATTGCATAGCAAGTATTTGGAGATACTAAAAGAAATAGTCATAAAATTTCCTAAAAGTGTCTAAGATTCTAAATGGATGCTCCTACTATTTTTCATTCTTGAGTGCCTCATTTGGGACACTAACCATTAAATTCCAAATTAGTATAGACATGCATAGTACCAACATTATGAATTGCAGACTGTTGGAGATTTTATGAACAGTAGCTGTAGAACTGATATTTCTTACATTATAAGTATCCTTTGATAAGCTTTAGAGCCTTTACTAATTACAAATGTGAACAATCATTCTATAATTGAAACTATTATATCTTAAATATTAGGAAGATTTCATGATCTTGTTTTTTTGTTAGTGGTAAAGCATTTTTGGTTTTGAAAACAGGCAACCTCGTTTCATAGGGACATGGTTTTTTGCTATCATATACATATAGCCTACTAAATAAAAAAGAAGTTACACATTTATTAGAAACATAAAACCCCCATCTATAGCTGAAAAACAATGATACATTAACTGTTTAAAACTCATTAACTTAGAATTGTGTGTCTTTACCCAAGCGAATGAACATCTCTTTCTATTTTTTTGACAGGAAGAAGCACTGCATGGGTTTCGAGTGAGTGATTACTTTGAATACATGGAAATTTTGGAACAAAACTACCGACCAGTGCTGCTGAGAGACATGTGGAACATTAGAGTGCAAAGCACATAGATCATGGAACACGCAATTTAATTTTATGTTTTATTTATTTTTAAAGGAGACAGAGGGACTTGACTTTTCTGTCTGTGTCTATAACAACATATGCTTTGTGAATACACAGTATTGTAAATCAGTACTGAGAGTTTTTGAATATAATAATATATTCCAGTAGCTATTGGCTCAATTGAAGTGAATTCATTTTTGTAAATTTGTTGTTGTGTAAGGTTGTTTTAGAATCAAATCTAGCTTATTTATAGTTCTTTATGTTTAAGAGTTAGTCTTAACCTACATTTCCTTCTTCCCAGGATGATTAAAATATTTTTTCCAATGAGTTTGGAAAGTAGCAGCAGTATTGTAAATAATTGACCAGCCAGAGAGATTCCATAGAGACAAGGAAGACAATTGTTTTCTTCATTTTTATTTCTTTACATATAAAGGAAAATAGGCAAAACCATAACTGCTTATTTTACATATGTAGGAACAAATGATATTATGGCAAGTGGTAGGAAAATTGTCGTCGTCAGACATAATTGTTTTTCTAGGAATTGCTTTTGATACCTATATCAATTTATAATTTTTCATATGAAATGTAGCCTCTACATGGTTCATTTAAAAGATAGATTGGTTATTTCATACTGATATGCATTTGACTCTCGTTTGTTATGTGGTTTACTCAGTGATAGATTTGATTTGTACTGAACTTGAAAACATTAAAGGGAATAGATTTGTAAATTATTTTAAATGACCAACAGTGTTTTATTTAAATAGAAGGCTCTGCTCCAGTGAGATTAATATGCTAGGCTCTATTTTCTTGTAACCGTTACATTTAATATATGAAAGATAAGACACAAAAATATTAATTTTTCAGTCAGCAATTTCAACAAGTTTTAAAGATTATAGGTAGAGGTCATTTTGTATTCATTGCTTGTATTTAAATATAAATCAACTATTAAAACCATTCTGGAGCCTTTTTTTCCCCCAACCAAAAATGGCTTATCTACAGACTCTATTTTTCCTTTTAGTATGATGAAATAACTGGTACCATACAATTTTCAGTTTTGTGATATTTAGGCGATTGTAGTATCAACCTTCCAAAATCAGTTTTTGTGCTGTAAATGCCAACAGCAGCTTCTCAGTAATGGTGTTCCTAAAGGACACTGAAAAAGTTAAGAAAAGAAAATTGAGCAAGTTAATTTGACATATTGCTCACTTTAGCTCTGGCTGATGTGAGTTAAGTAAGAAAGCCCCAGGTTACTCAAAACACCAAGTGTTGTCTACTTTCAAACTTAATTTTGAAAAGCTTGTTCCACAGAACCTGTAGTACCTGTTTCTGTTTTTTCCCATTCTGAGACGTTGTTATTTGTCCTGAGAAACTTGCAGCTTTATTTCTTTTTAAAAGGTCTTACATGGTAATTGGAAATACAAATGGAGAAGGAACTATAACTTAATTTTATAATATTCATTGGTGATTTTGATTGAAAACTGAAGCAAGATCTAGATAATAATTACATTGTGGAAAAGTGACTTCAGCTGGAGCCAGAAGGCTTTCATTTTCATTTGATAAATATGTTATGAACAATGACTTAGCAATTTGGTGAAATAATATTATAAAATATGGTAGTTCCTGTAGCTACCATTGTGAATTATTTTTGTACCTATTTTTATTTTAAGAATACTCTTTAGAGTAGAAATACAGCCCTGTCTTGCTTCTCCATTTTATTTTTAATTATTTAAAGTGTAAGTTCTTAGGACTTATTTCTAATTTGTGAAGGAGGACTTTATACATTTTACAAGATTTATTATAGTTATATTTTATAATACAATGTAAACAAATTTGTGAAAAATTTAAGTGTTCATATATACATCTTCAAATATCTGTTTTCAAAATTGTATCTTTGTAGTTCTGCCTCTGCATGTTTAGGCATCTAAAGAATCTGTGAAAGTAAAGTAAGTCTCAGAACTTCATCTAAACTTGCTAACAGGATTCTACCTAAATTTATGATTATTAAATTATGGTGTGCTCTAGTTTGATTTTCCAGTTCCAAGATGTTAAGGAAATTTCTTTGGTCATTCATTATACAGACATATTGTGAGTATTACACATATAATGAAATATTTTTAATATTCAAGGTAGGATAAATGAGATACAGCACCTCCATTCAGAGAGTCCACTGTCTTTGTGGGAAGGTGAATAATTTTAAAACTGAAAATACAGTTATAAAGATAAATGAGAATTGACCTTTGAATTTGTTGACTTGATAAGAGTAGTTTTGATGGAGTAGTGAGGGCAAAAGTTTGGAGCTGGTTTAAATGATGCTGAGAGGAAAGATTTTGGAAACTGCTCTTTCTAGGAGTATTGCTGTCACAGGGAAAGAGAATGCATGTGGTAGCTAGAGTAGGCATGGGATCAAAAGACTTTTTAAAGATGGGAAAGGGAAACATATGTGGGTAGAAATGATGTAGTAAGGAAGGAAAAACTGATGATGCTGAAAAGAGAAATGCTAGAGTGAATGTCATGATAAGTGGTAGGGGAATGGTATCTAGTTAATAATTTTTGGAATTAGCCTTTGCCTGGAACATGGACCCTTCATTCAAAGTAACAGAAGAGGAGACAGTTTAAAATGGAAGAGTTTCAGCATTAACAATTATGTTATCTGTAGGTTTTTCGTGGATGCCTTAATCAGGTAGGTGAAGATCCTTTCTATTATTTTTGTGGGAGTTTCAGGAACAGAATTTCCACTGTAAAATAATTTTTATCAGATACTTTATATTAAAACAATCATGAGTTTTCTTTTTTTTGTTTTGTTTTTTGGTTTGTTAATATGATGACTTACCGACATTTTCAAATGTTAAACCAACCTTGCATTCCTAAGATTAACTCTACTTGGTCATGATATTTTATCAATTTTACCTGTTGTCAGATTCAGTTTGTTAAAATTCTATTAGGAATTTTTATATCTTTTTTTTAAGTTTATTAATTTTTGGCTGAGTTGGGTCTTTGTTGCTGCACACAGGCTTTCTCTAGTTGCGGCAAGCAGGGGCTACTCTTTGTTGTGATGCGTGGGCTTCTCATTGTGGTGGCTTCTCTTGTTGCAGAGCATGGGCTCTAGGACACACGGGCTCGGTAGTTGTGGCTTGCAGGCTCTAGAGTGCAGTCTTAGTAGTTGTGGCGCAAGGGCTTAGTTGCTCCGTGGCATGTGGGATCTTCCCAGACCAGGGCTCAAACCCGTGTCCCCTGCATTGGCAGGTGGATTCTTAACCACTGTGTCATCAGCAAAGCCCTGTATATATGTGTATGAGGGATACTGATTTGTAGTTTTCTTTTTCTGATTTGATGTCAGGGAATGCTGGCTTCATAAAATGAGTTGAGAAGTATTTATCTTTTATTATCTAGAAGTTTGTGTATAAATGATATTTTTCCCTTAAAGCTTTGGTAGCATTTTCCAGTGAAGCTTGGAATTTTCTTTGTGATAAGATTTCTAACAAAATTAATTTCCCTAATAGATACATGGCTATTCAAAGTTTCTTTTTGTTAAGTAAGCTTTTGTTTGTTTCTTTCAAGGAATTTGTTTGTTTCATTAAGTTGTCAAATTTATTGTCATCATCTTATTCGTAATAGAAACTTACTACCCTTTTTAATACATGTAGAATTTGTAGTGACGTCACCACTCTCATTTTTGGTTTTGTTTATTTGTATTTTCTCTTTTTTTCTTTTCAGTCTGGCTAGAAGTTTATGAATTTTATTGATGTTCTCAAAGAACTAGCTTTTAGTTTCATCAGTTTCTCTATTTTTCTGTTGCATTGATTTCCACTCGGAACTTTACTATTCCCTTTCTTCTACTTTCAGTTTCATTTGCTCTTGTTTTTCTAGTTTCTTAAAGTCATTTATGTGAAATCCTTCTTTTCTAGTATAGGTGTTCATTGCTATAAAACTCCCTGTAAAGTACTTGCCTTAGCTGCATCCACAAATTTTGTTATGTTGTTTATACATTTTCATTTAGTTAGAAATACTTTATAATTTACCTTTTGACTTTCTGTTTGATCTGTGGATTATTTAGAAGTATGTAATTTAGTTTCCAAATATTTGGGGATTTTCCAAGTTTACTTCTGTTATCGATTTTTAATGTAGTCTCATTGTGGTCACACATTCCTTATATGATTTTATTCCTTTTAAAATTGAAACTTGTTTTGTGTCCCAGAATATTATCTACCTTGTAAAAGGTTTATATATACTTAAAACGAGTATATATATTTTGCTGTTTTTGTGTGGAGTGGTCTATGAATCTCAATTAGATCAAATTGTTTGATACTGTTGCTTGTATATTTTTACTGATCTTTCTGGCTGTTTTAGCAATTATTGTGAGTAATGTTGAGATTAACCATAATTGTGCATTTGTCTGTTTCTCCTTTTAGTTCTATCAGTTTTTACTTCATGTACTTTGAAACTCAATTTCAAATTTACAATATTAGGTGTATAAACTTTTATGATTATTATATCCTTTTGATGAATTGGCTGCTTTATCCTTATGAAATGACTGTGTTTATCTCTAGTAATATTTTTTTGCTCTAAAATCTACTTGATATTTAGGTTTTTGGTTTTTTGTTCAGGATTTGCATGACCTTTTTCCATTATTTTACTTTACCCTTATGTATTTTTATATTTAAGGTGATTTTTATTGTAAACAGCAAGGAATTAGCTCTGGGTTTCCCTTACCCACCCCCCCACCCCCCCACCCCCCAAATTTGGCAAATCATGCCTTCTAATTAGGATGTTTAGACCATTTACATTTCATGTAATTATTGATATTTTTGGGTTCATATTTTATATTTACATTTATCATCTTGCTATTTGTTTTCTATTTGTCCCAGATGTTTTTGTTCCCTGTTTTCTATTCTGCATTCTTTTGGATTAATTGAATGTTTTAGTTGATTTCATATTATGTCCTTCATTAGTTTATTAGATGTATTTCTTTCTTTTCTTTTTTTGAAAATAATAATTAAAAAAAGCTTTAACTCTCATTGTTATTTAATGCCAGCATTATTATTCCAAAAATGTATCATTAATAAACACTTTTCTTTGGGAATGCCATATCAAAATTAAGTATAAACTTTTTTTCCTGTTTTTGAAGTTTTCCTTTTCCTTGATTTTTAAAAATATTTATTTATTTATTTATTTATGTTTTTGGCTGCATCGGGTCTTAGTTGTGGCATGCGGGATCTTTCGTTGCGCACATGGGCTCTTCATTGCAGTTGTGGCACGTGGGTTCCAGAGCACGCAGGCTCGTTAGTTGTGGTGCACGGGCTCTCTAGTTGTGGTGCACGGGCTCTCTAGTTGTGGCGCACAGGCTTTAGTTGTCCCGCAGCATGTGGGATCTTAGTTCCCTGAAGAGGGATTGAACCCGCGTCCCCTGTATTGCCGGTTGGATTCTTAACCACTGGACCACCAGGAAAGTCCCTTCATTGATTTTTTAAAATTTAGTTTATTGAAGTATAGTTGATTTACAATATTGTGTTAATTTCTGCTGTACAACAAAGTGATTCAATTTCATATATATATATATATATATATATATATATATATATACTTTTTCATATTCTTTTCCATTATGGTTTATTACAGGATATTGAATATAGTTCCCTGTGCTATACAGTAGGACTTTAGGATTCTTTTATTTATACATTCTATGTATAATAAGTAGCATCTGCCAGTCTCAAACTCCCAATCCATCCTTCCCCAACCTTCCCACTCCCCCTTGGCAACCACAAGTCTGTTCTCTATATCTGTGAGTCTGTTTCTGTTTCATAGATAAGTTCACTTGTGTCATATTTTAGATTCCACATGTAAATGATATCATATGGTATTTGTCTTTCTCTTTCTGACTTACTTCACTTAGTATGATAATCTCTAGGTCCATCCATGTTGCTACAAATGTCATTATTTCATTCTTTTTTTATGGCTAAGATTCCATTGTGTGTATGTGTGTGTATATATATATATGTATATATGTGTGTATATATATGTGTATATGTGTGTCTGTGTATATATATATACACACACATATATATATATATATATACCACATCTTTATCCATTCATCTGTCGATGGACATTTAGGTTGTTTCCATGTCTTGGCTATTGTAAATAGTGCTGCTATGAACATGTGGGTGTATGTATGTAGTGTAAGCATCTTACGGATAGAGACAAAGTTGATTAATTCCTATCTCCCAGAAATTGTAGCCTAGTGCTAGGCACAGAGCAGAGTTTCAGACTATTTGCTGAATGAAATATAAAAGTTATTTTGAATTATGACATTGATACAGAAAAAACAGATTAGAGATATTAAACCAAATTTCCCCCACAGATCCTTGATTCAGTACAGCAGGGTGGAAATAACATACAACATTCTTGGTGCAAATATGTTTTCTGTTTACTGTGGAATGTGTATTTAGTAGAAATAATAGTTCACTAAATTCTATTTAGCAAAGGTTGTAACTAAAATGTGTTATGTGTAAGAGTTTTCCTTCTGTATGTGTGCACACGAGTGTTTGCATGTGTTTGAGGGTATTATTGCCTATGGGTATTGTTTTGGCTATAACTTGTGTCTGATAAGCTTCTGAGACCTAGCCTGAGAATCTAACCATGATTTGGAAACCAGACTACACCTTTTTGAAATACATCATATTTGCAAATGTGTTCTTATCTTGTATTTACAAAAACTGACAGATGAGTTTGGTGTTTGAATCTGTATAGTCTCTCTTCCTAGAAACCATCAGAGGGACAGATAGTTATATGACTAAATGACATAGTTCTAAAGGCAGAAGACTTAAATATCTGAGATGTCAAGATCTCTCCTAGCACAACGCTAGGTTCTTGCTAAATCTTGCCTTACTATTCTTTTATTACATATGATACTTTAGACATGAGACTAACTACAGCCTATTTTTGTAAATAAAGTTTTGTTGGGACAGAGTGCTCATTTGTTTATGTATTATCTATTGCTTTTGTGCTACAATGATAGAGTTGAAGAGTTGTGACAGAGACTGTATGGCCTGAAAAACCTAAAATATTTATTATTATCTAACCCTTTACAGGGAACTTTTGCCAACTCTGGTTTAGAGTACTAATTACACATATAATTCCAAATCCATGTTAGATGGTATAACCTATTTAGCTTCATGGATGATGAAGCTGTAACTCGGAAAGTGATGAGGAATTCCCAAGATCATATAGAAGGGAAATATAATGCAGTGGGTAAAATGAAAGTTCAGGAGGCAGACTGCTTGAATTTAGATCCCATGTCTGTCTTCATCATCAAGTTATTTAACTCCTCTGTGCCTCAGTTTACTTGGTAAAATGAGCATAGCTGTAGTACCTGCCTTATAGGATTATGATGTAATGCATGTGTTTGTAAGAACTCCTTAGTAAGCATTCAATAAGTTATAGCTATTATTATATGCTCTTGTGTGGCTAGCTGGTGGTAGCATAGCCTGAGCCTAATTCTTCAGACTTCAAGTTCAGTTCTCTTTCAATTCTTATTATTTGTTCATTCATTTAGTCATTCAGTATACCTTTCTTAAATTCCTACTGTAGATCAGGCACTCTGTTAGGTATGGTTCTAATCTTTTCCCTCATTCAAACTTTTCCAAGAGTAACATTATATTTTCCTATTTATGTTTTCCTTATGAGTTACAAAATAGCAGGAAAGAAATAAAACTTCTATACAATCCAAGATGACACATTTTTGTAGTTTATTCCATTTTCCTATATTTCTTTCCTGTTTTGAAAGGTTAAATTTTTTATACTCTAGATTTAGCAGTATAGACCAGATCAATGTATAAGGGATTATCAATGTATTTTTGAATTGTTTTATCTTCAGGTAAAACAAATGTTTCCTTTTTTTGTGACATAAAATTTTACTGACATGTTTTTTGTAGCAAAATTGACTTACCTACATTTTTTTCCACAGAATATTAAAAGAGTTATTACTTAAGTAGGTGCCGATGTATTTACTTATCTGATGAGTTTAAACAGGGTCAAGACGGTTAGCCTCACATAAACCCTGAATTTTCAGCACTAGCAATATTTTAGCTTTTAAAATCACTTCTTTGACACACTTCCCACCCCATATTCTACCATTGGCAATAGGCCACCATGAAATACTGAGCACCATGGAAATAATTGGACTGTCATGTTTGCTAATAGAGTGCTTTTGAGATACATTAGGGGAGACAGTTATTAAAATGTTGGCTGTTAACGTTTGATCATCTAATCCATTTATCTGCTCTCATTATAATATGTGTCAGCTGTTCTTTATTGAATAACATTTACATTTAGCCTTTTCCTAAAATTCTAAAGTTCATCCTTTTCAGAGCACCTCTAACATGTAATCATTCCTCTTACAACATCAAATAAAATTCACTACAGTTTCACTGTAAATCATCAGATAATGAAAACCAAAATGCTCCAAACCAAAATTATCTCCACAACTGCCTACGTTTTTCTTATTATTTTCCTCAGAGAAAAATTTTCAAATTAGTATTTTGCTTACCATCATTTTGCTATCAAATTATTTTGAATTGAAAAAAATTCATTAGAATGGATGATGGGTACAGCAGAGACTAGTTAATGTTCACCAGTCGGTTTCCTCTTCCTAGGTTAAGTATATTTCAGGTCATTGAATCAGCTTAACCAATGTTAAGTGAGCAGACCAAAGCATAAAGGGCAGGTGTGCCTTCTCTATGAGCTTTCTTTCTCTTTGCCCCTAGAGCCTGGATGCTTAAATTTGTGAAGAACAAAACCTCCCTATCAACCCTCATTGGACTGTGACCGGAGGAAAAAAATCAACCTTGCGTTAAGTGACTGAAATCACATGCTTTTGTTTGTGTGTTTGTTTGTTTGTTTTTAATGATATCTAGCATTAAATACCCTGTCAGCTTCTTTGAGTTTCCCCATTTCTGCTCCCCTTTCGGAATAATTTTTGATGATCCTAGATAGGTATATTCTTAATTTCATAGTGTTTTATGGGATTTCATATTGAAAATCTAAGTGTATTGTCTAGCACAAAAGCAATTAAGAAAGTTTCATCATACCCTTCATTGATATTTTTAGCAATCAGCAAACAGTTTTGCAGACATAATAGATACCATTTGACTAGTAGATATGTGTACTATCAAGGAAGCCTTGTTTCTATAGATGAAGGCTGGGACGTCTAAAGATAGCCATTAGGGTATCAATCTCATCAGTGAACTCAAATTTGACCAGAGTTAGGTATTTTGAATCTTATTCTATGTGATAACTTTTTAGCATATATAACCTAATTCTACTTTCTTTACCCCTAAGTCAATAACAAGAGAAGCTTATCTGCCAGCAAATCTGCAAAATGTGGTCTAAGATTCCAAAAAGCTCAATTTCTTTTGTTACCATTATTTTATTCTTGGAGCTCATATCATTATTCAGAAAGAGCTTGCTCAAACTATTCATGTTCTTCTGGTTAAAGAAATTGTTTACAGTCTTTGGTTCTGCTGGTCCTTGACCCAAACTCTACATCCAGGCTACATCCTCATCCTAAGGAAGAAAGCTGAATCAGGGCTCAGACATACTTGAGCAGCATCACAGCCTTAGGCTCACCAGGATTTCAGAAAGCCCAATTCTCCCCAAAGAGCTAAATGCAAAAAAAAAAAAAAAAAAAAAAAAAAACAGAGGAAACAGAAGTGACAAGTTTAGAAGAGTATACAGAATACATCTAATATCATCACTGAAAAGACAGAATAGCTCCAAGAAAAAAGTGTCAAAAACTCTGTAAGTTTGTATAGTGATTTATTGTTTTCAAGGTACCTGTATGCATATTTCATCTTTATAACAACTCTACCACCCAAATATATCTCTTTTAACATTATATATACATATCTCCAATATTTCTCATGAAGTGAAATGTAATCTTTATATATGGACAAAATTGTGATCATATTATATAGATCATTTAAAATTCCTTGTTTATTTTTATTAATAGTACAATATAAGCAGTGATCAATATTTAAACTCATACCTGCTGTACATGGAAATTATTTACTTCCATATTATAGGATTGTTTGATAATGAAATAAATTTCAAACTGATGAGTATTTGAGAGTCTACTCTCAGACATCAAGTATAAGACAGTCTCTACCTTCAAGTGCTTATGACTGAGAGTCATAAAACTCATACAACAGAAAAGGCAAGTGTACAGGTTCCTATTTTTTAAATCCTGAGCAATATCAAGAGCAATAGGTGGTAGAAAGACTCAGAGGGAGGAGGCAATACCTTGAGCTGATCATGGGAGGGGCAGGATTTTCATCTGGAAGGGATAGGAATAAAGCAAAACAGCAGGGAGCACACAGGATGGAGCTGCAGAGGGCATATTGAGAGTAGCCTGAGCAGCGAGAGCCTTAAGGAGCAGTGGAGTTTCAGTAGAGCCCTCTGGCTAGAGTGGAGGTTTTGTTTAAGGAAAAATACTGGAGGGTAAGCTTGGCCAAATAATTCAGACTTTCTCCTGTAGGTTGTAAGTAATACTGAAGATTTTTCAGCAGTAGAGTAACATGATGTAGTATTTTACTTATTCCACAAATTTCATTAAATATATCAATCCATTATAAATGAAATGCTATGCTTAAAACCATTTATTTAAAACCAATTTTTTTCTTTATTTTTACCATATGCCATATAGCTCATAGTAGTTACCAATAGTTCACATCTCTAGAACTTTTTAAGCTGTGGTTTATGCTAATAAGGAACATCCTTCAAAATGACTTACTGCAGGATTTTAAAAAATTTCTCCTTAAATGGTATTTGAAATGCAATTATACAGGCGATGTGAAGATTAAAAAGTTTGCATTCAAAATGAAAGGACAAATAAAACCTTCAGCAACTCTAGAGCAAGAATCTATTCAAGAGTCTGAACACTGCTAAATTTCTCTAATGAAGTAATTATTTCAAGCTGTGTTTCTTAAGGAATATTAAGTAATTAAGTTTATGAGTCCTTAATGAGAGCAAAGCTGAAATAAAGCACTGTACAGAATCCTCTTGACTGTTGTAAAACAGCCATAGAGAGTAGATGAAAGGATGTAACCTTGAAAGACCGCCATCCATACTATTTTTACTTGTGAGAGTCTTTATAGTAGGTTTAATGCTGATTTAAAATGCTATATGTCTGCAGCATTGGCCCTGGACAAAGCTGTCACTTAGGAAATTTGTTATCAATACCTCTTTCCATCACCCTTCCACCTCTTTGCCAGTAATTTTCCTAAGGGAACCAACTAATTTGATCCTATCAGTTCTCCTTCTAAGTCACCTCTGTTCTATATTTCACAGTCTAGAGCTTTACCTAACTTTAACCTCTTCATATTTAATCATATTACATTGTGCAATGAAGAACACTAGGACAAAATATCAATAAGCATGTATTCTAGTCTTGGTACCATAAACAACTAACCAGGTCATCTCAGCACCTTAATGTTTGTGGACCTCATTTCTTCTGGTGTAGAACGAGGGTACATGACTTCTTGGGGTCATCCTGGTCTAACTTTTGGTTCTAATATTCTGTGCCATGTTACTGAAGCTCAGTTAATAGTGAGGCACAGATTGCTGATCAAAGTTTCAAGTGGTCTCATTCCCAGATTCCACTGGCATTTAAAAAAAAAGAACATTAAGTGAGATTATAAAACAGTAGGGGTTGTGGACATACTAGGTACTAAAATATGAATTTCCTCAGTTGTTTCTTTAAAAAAAAAACTCGAGAATTATAAGTAATGTAGAATACTGACAGAGATGATATCTTTATTGTGCAGTTATGGAAACTTGACCTATTACATAAATACATATATATTTTTTAGTTTAAATAAAACATTTTAAGATAATTTGTGAGAGTATGATAGTTCTGAGCTACTCTTTTTCTACAGATATATCAGTGAAACAAATCTGTATTCTCTTTGAATCTGGTCTATAATTATAGTTAACCAGTACTTAATGGTCATTTGACACTTCAAAAATGATACCCGGGTATTAAGCAAGAAAGACTGTCTTAAAATAGTTTGCCTTTGGGTACAGGCAACAGTGAAAAACTTCTGCCAATTAGAATCCCTTATATTGAGAATACATTGTGACTGAGATGTTATTATGTGGCCTCATCTTATTTCCATTCTCCTTAATTTCAGTTTAAATAAGATCCCTAATCAACAGGAAAACCATTTTTAGCATAGAGGTAAGGAGGGGAGCTAATTCTTTACTTGAATCCTGCAAGGCAAGATTTTAAACCATTAGAGTAACTTTGGCAGTAGACTGAATTTTAAGGATATTGAGTGCCCAGGAAAGTAGTAGGAAAGAGCATCCGTGCAGTCCCCTTTGCTTTTCTAAATTTGATGGCAAAATTGCTAATGCAGATAAGGTTAGAAAATTAAGAGAAACTATAGTACTTGGATCCATAAATTTTATATTAAACCGTGTTTAATGAAAAGCAATATCAGTAACAATTCATCCTTTAAAAATATTGAACATCTGAAGTTTAATGAGATAGAAATTTAAAATTTTGTACTTTGAAGGAAGGAAAACCTTTAGAGCAGTACTTTTTGTGTATAGTTGGCAGAGAAGCAAAGTGTTGGAAAGCAATCTGGCAACGTCTATTAAAATTAGAAATACCTATACCTATAGACCCAGCAATTCCTCTCCTAGGAGTTGATTCTCACAGAAATAAAGGTACCCATATGAAAGACACTAGTACAAGGATATTTATGGCAGCATTGTTTCTAATGATGAAAAACTGGAAACAAAGCAGATGCCCATCAACAGAAGAAGGGCTAACTAAATCACAGTGCAACTATACACTGTACCATTAAAATGAATGACTTAGAGCTCTGTCAGCTAACCTAAAGGATTTTCATAAAGGATTCTTGAATGCAAAAAACAAGATGCACAAAAATATGTGTATGAGCCTATTTTGTTTTTAAACAAAACCTGTATGCGTATACATGTAAGTGTGTGTAAATTGTTATATGAACACAAAGAAAAATACAAACTACGTTGTTAGCATCAATGTGGTGGAGGGTGCAGAGATTCTGATATGCATGGAAGGGAAAAACAAAAAGATGAAAAAGTCTCTAGCAGCGGAATAAAAAATCAAGAAACACAAAATTCACAGCATCAACTCTTATTTTTTGGCTCAAGTTTCTCTCACAGTTATTCTTGCAAGTTTTTAAGTTATAAAAGTTCCTGTTTTGACTGACCAATGTTAAACCATTGAGAATTATCGGCCACGATCAGTTTGGCTTGACAAATGTTAACCTTTGGAACATGGTGAAAAAAATTAGATAAGTGAGATAAAGGAAGGCAATGGGAGATCTGAGGTCAAAATAACATGGTATGACTAAAAAGAAAGGGAACCAATATCTTCAAGTGAATAAGCCAGACTAATTACATTCATAATATATAATTGTTTTTCAAGAGTAAAGAAGTAATTGATATGTTGATGAAAATAATCAATAAACCAATCTGTAATAGGAATAGAAAAGAGTTTTATTTGAGCCAAACTGAGGACTGTAGCCCTGGAGACACAGATTCAAGAAGCACCTGAATTGTGTTCCACCAGACTAAAAAATGGGGGAGTCTTATAAAGGCAAAACCCACAAAATTACATAAATTGTGTGTCAAGAATTAAGATTGGATCTGGCAAGAATTAAGACTGCATGTTAAGCAAGGATTGGTCGGGATTTGAAATGGTTATGTAGTTCCTAGGGGAGAACTTGAGACCATAATGTTGCAGCTGGCAGCTATACTAGCAGATATTATTTTGAGAATGGCTGGTGGTGTCCTTGAGTATGATGTAGTTCAGAAAATTCAGATTCTCAGTGATACAGGAATATGTCTGAAATCACATCCACAATGGCCACCTAGATCCATTTTGAATGCCTGAACCACAGTTACTCCATTTTGATTTTTAAATGCATTGTTTTATTTAATGGTTAAAGAAGATGTACAATGCATGTTTAATAAGCCACAAAACAGGCTGTTCTAATAAGCATAAATTTTAAGTTATATCATGTATAAGCCAGAATAACTTCCCTATGCCTCAATATGTGAAAACTTCTTCTATCAGATACTAAAATAGTTCTAGTCATTGAGAAAATAATATAGTTAGCAGGTTACTCAAATGGAAGACTTCCAAACACCTTGAGTAGACAATGGTAATGATAACTATTTAATTTACCTTAGAGGGACCGTTCATTTCAGGAAATCTGCGTCATTTTAGCAGGTCACTGGAATTCTCTGTGCATAAGATTCACTAGGCAGTTTGAAGAAACAGTGAAGGAAAGACTAAAACTGATGATCATGTGTGCAAATATCAGGATTAAGGGTCTCGGGTAATAAAGTTTGGCCAAGACCAGGGCAAAGTACTCTACACAGCTCAAGCCTGGTTCTTGAGGCATGTGACATAACTTCCTAAAAGAATATAGCTACTTGGGGTGGAAAAAAGAGTTTCATCACTTAGAAATCCAATTGCCTAAGGTGACTGAAATCAGTGTCACATTGAGAGAAATTTCTCTGGTTGGAGTGGAAGGAGCTATGGTTCCCAGGGCATGAGCTGGAGAAGGATGGTAGCACCTACAACAATGAACAATTAGGAGCAACTGGAGAGGAGTCATAAACTACTACAGCGGTAATGGCTGAGGCGGGGGAGTGGAAGGTAGGAGCAATAGTGAATTGATATTGGGGGCTGAGATAATATGAAGCCTCGGAAAAGGTTGTTGATGAGGATTTTCTCCTGATTTTTCCAGTCTCATTTAAGGAGTGAATGGAGTTGAAATTTCTCTAACGGTGGGTCTGGAGCTGAGTGCTTCCAGGATTGCAATTCAGGTCAGTGATTTTCCTTATGGCTAGTATATAATAGAAGTAATATTTCTGCATTTGTTTATTAATTTGTTTAACAAATATGTGTTAAGATTATCCACTGGCAGATTTTACTTTGTGCAAGTATGAACCAAGCAGGTAGACTGACTATGCATTAACACCTGGCCCCCAACCCAGGAGCCCTAGCTCTTCCTGAGTACAATGTTCCAGTTGCCTAACTTGCCCTCCATACCTGATGACTGGATCAGGAATAGCTTTTTCGATGAATCCATCTTTCTCTGTATCTGAGAATTACCTACAACCCTGGCTTATCTCTCAATAGTCCCTTCTTTTCATCTTGCAGAAATCATCTTGATCCTTTGGTTTTCTGATATTCCCAAATCCAATCCACAAAACTGTTACGGACTAAATTTTTTTTTTTTACCCATTTGCTATTATTTTGATGCGATTTTGGAGGGAGGGATAATAAATATGACAGGAAGATACCTTATATTGGTAACAGAATAGATGGTGGTCAAGTGTAGAGCAGAGGCAGAAACGGAGGTGAGGAGATTAAATAGGCTACTTCAGTAGTCCAAGCCAAAAGATTTTGCTTTTCTGTTTTTTTATTTGAAATAAAAAGTTTTTATTTTAATATATCAAAGGAAAATTGGAATTGGAAAAAGTAAAACAGTAAAAAAAAGTTACAAAGAGTAACTTAATACCTTATCAAAACCTTAACAGTGAGTCATTATTTCAGAATTTTTATCACTGGATTTAATCTTTTTTATATCAGATATAAAACAGATATCATCTGTTCTCAGTTGAAAATGTTACTGCTAATGCTATGCTTTTATTAGCATATTAAATATTTTAAATATATTTTTGATATCTAAGTTTATATAATTATCTCAAACATCTATTTTGACAAGACTGTCTTTGGCAGTTACATAAGTGCTGCAGTCACACCAGATAGACTCATATTCGTGCAATTAACAAAAAGGAATACCTTTTTTTTTTTTTTTTTTTTTTTTTTTGCGGTACGCGGGCCTCTCACTGCTGTGGCCTCTCCCGTTGCGGAGCACAGGCTCCGGACGCGCAGGCTCGGCGGCCATGGCTCACGGGCCCAGTGGCTCCGCGGCATGTGGGATCTTCCCGGACCGGGGCACGAACCCGCGTCCCCTGCATCGGCAGGCGGACTCCCAACCACTGCGCCACCAGGGAAGCCCAGGAATACCTTTTTTTAATAAAGATGCACCAACCAACAAAATTTAAGAGGAAAGCAAAAAGTAAGCTGAAAATTTCAGAAGTTGAGCCTGGAAAAATGGAAGTTCAATAAGGCATGGCTGGAAGCATAGTCAAAGGCTTCATATTCAATCAAAACCTGAACTCTGCCTATAACTGCCCCTACAAGTGTGTGCCTATTTCTTTTGGCTGTTTAGTCCAATTTCATTATACTCACCATAGGTGTTTGAAGAAAGAACAGAAAAGCCGAAACTAATGAGTGTGTGTAGAGTTGTAAATCTGTATAATGGCCAGAAGCTATTGCTATTGTTTTCTGTAGTGGCTCAGATCACTTTTCCTCTGCTTGAAATAATTACTGTCATCAGTGATGCACGTTCCTGAATTTAATATATCTAGGTTTATGCTGTCATCCATCACTGTGCAAACATCTTCTATCTTCTCTACTATCATGAAAAGTTTCTTTAAGTTTTAAGATATTTTACGGACCCAGTGATGCGTTTTAACTATGAGAAATCACCAAGCAAAAATTCTACCTCTCTAAGTTTTATGTATATTATGGTAGTTATATTAGTATTTTTTTTTTTGCCAAAACCTGAGAACAGTGGATGCTAATAAGCTCCACACAACACATCATCATTCTCTCGTGTCATATGATCTTATAACACAATAAATTGTTACCACTTAATAAAGGCCTTGATTTGATAATTTTCTAGTCTTCTTAAAAGGGAGACTTTTACATAACTTTGTTACATAGCTCTGTTCAGGATTTGGCCGTCATCTTTTTCTGTTGTTCAAGTATAAGCAAGATGATTTCCCTGTACTCAGTAGGGAAGTGTGGGCAAGGAGACACTCCTAGCTTCACGGCTCTCTCCGGCTTCCTCTCCTGTGGTTATTCTGAGGTGTTCAAAAGTATGACCTTTCTGAGATGTGTCTCCTCTCCTTCCCCGTTTTTATCTGTAATGTCCCTTTTCTTAGCCATTTTGTCTCTGTCTTGCTCAATTTAGATTCTCTGAGTAAGCTCTCCTGTTTGTAGGGCTTTGTCCTAGAAGAGAGCTTCACTTGGCTAATTTCAAAAGTTCTTACAACCCATATCACTCCACCACCACCTGAATTTAATTTTGTGTTCCTCTGGCTCTTACCCATTAGCTCTACTATAGATTTGTCTGCTCCTCTCAGATAAGTCAGCTGAGCTTTCTCTGTGGAGTAGAGACACTGCTTTAGAAGTGAATACATGCTAACAATTTAGTTTCT
The DNA here is from genome assembly GCF_008692025.1 of Phocoena sinus. Taxonomy (NCBI): domain Eukaryota; kingdom Metazoa; phylum Chordata; class Mammalia; order Artiodactyla; family Phocoenidae; genus Phocoena; species Phocoena sinus. The sequence goes on from NC_045774.1 coordinate 40,312,704, forward strand.
GGGATTCTTAGAAGTCTTTTTGCTTTACCTTTGTTTTTTGTTGGGCATTTCACTAATACCACACTTGTCTTGCTGTAGCTATTTTGCTGCATCTACTTATATTTTGGAGTCTGTGGTGATAACAAGTCATTTAGTTTGTTGTATTTAGCTTTTGTCTGTGGATTTTTTTCTTTGCTATCTTATTTACTTGGATTCTGAGGGGGTTTGGGAATTTACCCAACGAGGCTGCCCACTATAGCTTTCAGTCTTGCTCCAACTTCCCTTTTTATTTCTTCCTGACTTTGTTTTGCTAAATAATATTTTTCTAGGAATTTGTCCTTTTTGGGTTTTTTTGCGGTACTCGGGCCTCTCACTGTTGTGGACTCTCCCGTTGCAGAGCACAGGCTCTGGACACACAGGCTCAGCGGTCATGGCTCATGGGCCCAGCCGCTCCGCGGCATGTGGGATCTTCCCAGACTGGGGCACGAACCCGTGTCCCCTGCATCGGCAGGCGGACTCTCAACCACTGTGCCACCAGGAAAGCCCTGTCCATTTTTTATTTCATTTTATTGAGAAATATAACACACATACAGAAAAGTGCACAAAACAAAATGTACAGCTTATGAGTTTTCATAAAGAGAAACTCCATGTAACCATAACCCAGCTCAAGAAATAAAATTAGTATTTTCTAATTTCCATTTGCCTTCCTCTGACCCTTGAATTAATTAGAACTGTGCTATTTAATTTCCAAATATTTGGGGATTTTCCCAGATATTTTACTGTTATTCATTTCTAGTTTAATTTCATTATGATCAGAGAACATCTTTTATATTAATCATTTAAAATCTGTTAAGCCTTTTTAAAGGCCTAGTATATGGACTATTTGGTGATTGTTTAATGTACAGTTTTTAAGATTGTATACTCTGATGCTGCTGGATGCGGTATCCTGTAAATATTAATTAGGTCAAGTTGGTTCATAGTCTTGTTTAGGTCTTTATATACTATCTGATTTTCTATCTACTTGTTTTATGAATCACTGAGCTAGAATGATAAAATCTACAACTATACTTCTACATTGCCTATTTCTGCTTTTAATTCTATCATGAATTTTGAAGCTCTGTTGTTAGATGCATACACATTTCGGATTTTTATGTCTTTTTGGTGAACTAGCCCCATTATGTATATGAAATAAACCACTTTATCCCTGATAACATTCTTTGTTCTCACGTCTACCTTGCCTTTTACTAGTATAGAAATACCAGCTCCCTTTAGATTAGTTTTGCATGGTATATCTTATTCTCTCTTTTTACTTTTAACCTATCTGTGTCTTTGTATTTAATGTGAGTTTTTAGTAGACAGCATGTAGGTGAGTCTTGCTTTCGATCCAAACTTTCTTTCAGTTGGTGGTTAGATCTTTTACATTTAATCTAATTATTGATATAATCAGATGAAAACCTACCATCTTGCTAGTTTTTTCTATTCTGTTCTTTAACTTACCTGTTTTTCTGCCTATTTTTGGTTAATTGAATATTTTTCATGTTTTATTTATCTCCACTATTGTCACATTATTAGTTATTTACATAGCAGTATATATAGTTATATATATATATACATATATAACTATCAATATATAACTATTGTCATATTAGTTTTATATATATCAGTATATATACATATATAACTATATTATATATAACTATATATATAGTAGTTATATGTATCTTTTATCTTTAATCACAACCTACCTTCCAATAATATACTGCTTCACATATAGTATAAGAATTTATGACCATATATTCCCAATTCCTCCCATCCTTCTTGCAATGTTGCCACACATTTTACTACATTGCTACTACTTTTGCTATTGGTAGTCAAGTACTGTTTTTGGTCTTCTGGCTAGGAGTCTGGGGTTTAACTAACAATCCCCCTCCACTGGGTAATTTCACAACTGTGTTCACATCTAGGGCCAAGTGATTGATCGAGGGAGGACAGAGAGAGAAAATACACAATGGGGTTTGGCTCCATTTTCTTGGAACCCCAGCTTCACCAACTGGACAGGAAGTTACCTATTATCAAATTTTGTTTCCTATGAATTCTCTTTACCAGTCACTGACACCAACACTATCACCATGGTAGTGCTTGGGGGCTGAAATACCAAACAATGGTTGAGATAAAAGAGAAAAAAACCAAAACAGAACATTGCTGTGCTCTGTCTCTGAGCATTAGGAGTTCCTTTTCCAGCTCCTTGAGCCAGAACCAGAGAGATTCTCAACAGGTGCCCATTTTTGGGGCTGTCATTGCTTTGAGTTCAAGTCAGGGAATACTGGAAGAACAAAATGTCAAACTCACTGACAATTCAGTAGCACTTGTAATTTTGGTCTTCTTCTGCAATCCTCCTCTGATATTTAATTTTATGTGTCTTGCTGTTCCACATAGTCTATCAACCTTTTATAGCTGTATTCATTGAGGGAGATAGAGTGGAGTGTGCTTAATTTACTTAACCCCAAAACTGGAATTGTATATTAAGGTTTTAATTTTTATTTCTCTGTTTACTATTGAGGTTGGAAAACTTCTCATGTATTTACTGGCTGTGTGTATATTTTTGTTTGTAAATTGTGTGTTAAAGCCTCTTGCCCTTTTTTTGTTTACAACTGGGTTGCATATCTTATTATTGATTTATAGAAATTGTTTTGCTTTAAAGGGACATTTTCATAAATTATCAAGTGCTCTGTATGTTTATGGTCTGTTCCTGGGCTCCCTATTTGCTTCTTCTTGAATATTTGCCCATTTTTGCACCAATACCACAGTGATTTAGTTATTATACTTTAATAAGTTTGATATGGAGTAGAGCAAGTAATTTTATCTGACTTTGTTCTTCAAGAGTTTCTTGGGTATTTTTAGTTCTTTGCATTACATACAAATTTCAGGATCAACTTACTAGTTCTATCCCAGTCCCAACATGAAAATCCGATAAGGTTGTGTTTGGCATTGCACTGAATGGATAGATCAATCTGGGGGGAAGAGACATATTCATAATATTGAATCTTCTAATCCCTTCATTTCTTTAGGAGCTTTTTCTCTTAATCTCAGTAGTTTTTATAAATTTCTGCATCAAGATTTCACACAACTTTTGATCTATTTATTTCTAAGTATTTAATATTTTCACATTACCCAAAATCTTTTTTGAATTTAGTTTTCTGTTTCCTGCCAGTATCTAAAAATGCAAATGATTTGTGCAAAACAGTCTTCTATCCAGCAATCTATCCTAATAATTTATCTGTGTATTTGGGGGGGGGTGATTTCCTTTATACACAATCATCTTTGATATGGTTAGAACTGAAATTTCATTTTTAACTTTCCAATCTTCAGACTTTTTATTTATTTTCTTTTTACACTTTTGCTAGATATCTAGTATAATTTGCTAGAGCACCTAGTATGATGCTGAATAAAACATGCAACAGTGGAGATCCTTGTCTTGCTTCAGATTATAAAAGTAAATCTTTTAAATGTTCACTATTTAGTATAATATTTACAGTAGGATTTTATAGATATCTTTTCTTTCAGTTTAAAAGAAGTTCATGTTTTCCCCTAGTTGGCAGTTTTTTTAAAAATCATGAATAAGGTTTAATTTTATTAAGTTCTACTTCTTCATCAATTGTTGGATTTTTTTCCCCTAATTCTGTAAATCTGGAGAACTACTTTGATTTATTTTTTAATATTAAACCATTCTTGAATTTCTGGAATAAATCCTACTGGGCATACATATTATTCTTTCAATAAATATATGGACTTGGTTTGCCAAAATATTGTTTGTGATTTTGCATTTATATTTATGTGAAAGATTGGTCAGGACTTTTTCTTTCTTATAATGTGTTTTTTCAGTTTTGAATTAAGATTGTTAGATTATTCTGGATTAATTAAATAACTGAAACTGTTATTTTTATCTGTTTTTTGGAAGTGTACAAAATTGAAACGCTCTTTCCCTGAAATTTTGGTAAAATTTGCCTCTGTAATTGTTAGGTGGTTTCTTTGGGGAAAATTTTTAATGACTGCTTTCTATTATTTCTTTTGTAAGTTGTTGTTATATTTTAAAGAGATATATCCATTTTACTAAGCATTTAACTGTATTAACATAGTAGTTTTCTCTTATTTAAAAAAGAATACTCTTCTGTTTCTATAGTTATGTCTCTTTTTACATTAAAATGCTATCTGTGCCTCCTCTCTCTTCTTTCTTTTTTTTTTCATAAGATTTTACCAGATGTTTGTCTAGTGTGTTATCCTTTCCAAAGAACCAACCTTTGACTTTGTTGATCATCTGCAATGTGTCTTTGTTTTCAATTTTTTAAAAAATGCTGCTCTTCTGGGCGTGGAGTATATAGGGATTCTCTGTATTATCTTTGTGGTTTTTCTGTAAATCTAAACCTGTTCTAAAAGTAAAAAAAAAAAAATTTCTGCTCTTAACTATATTGTTTCTTTCCTTCTCTTTTATTCAGGTTTATTCTATTTTTATTTTATTAAGTTATAAGTGAGATACTTAGTTTGTTAATTTTCAGAATTTCTTATTTAAAATGTACATTTAAGGATAAAACTTTCCCCTGTAGGTCTGCTATCACTGTACCTTTAAAGATGTGGTATGTTAGTATTTCATTATCGTTTATTTCTGTGGATTTTTAAATTTACATTATAATAGTTTGATTACTAAGTTTTTAAGTTTTTATAATCTTAAATATACATAGAGCTTTTAAAAACTTACCTTGTTATTAACTTCCACTTCAATTGTTGTCATTAGAGAATGTGATTCATACTTATGAATGTGTGTGTATAAAATTATGTTTGTTAGTAGTTTACAAATATTTTTTTAATCTCCTTATATATCTTCTTAGGACACATCAGTAATTTAGAGCTATGTTGAAATCACCTACCATGATGGTAGATTTGTTAATTTCTTCCTATAATTCAATTTTTGCTTATTATATTTTGAGGGTATTTTATTTTATGCCTGCATATTTAGAAAGTTTTATATATTCTCAGTGAATTAAATATTTTAGTATTATTTAGAGACTCTAATGAAGTTTTTTGATCTAAAGTTGTTTTCTCTTATGTTAGTAGGACAGCATGATTTGTTCATTTGTTCCTGATACATACTTTTCCATTTTTTAACTTTCAACTTTTGCATAATCTGTGTTTTAGATGTATCTTTTATAAAGAGCATGTAGCTAGATTTTTTAAAATACAATCTGACAGCATGAGCTTTTTAATTAAATCAATGTAAACTGACAATGATTATGTATTTGCATATTTGTAATCTTACATTTTTATTTTAATTTATCCCATTCTTCCTGTTTTTTCTACTTTTTTGCCTATTTAAAAATTAATATTTATATCTCTTTTAACAAAACAGTTTATTATTTTCTAAATGTGTCTAGTTCTTCCTTATCCTCTCCCAGATGCCCATGAATTTATATTAAGTAGGATTTTCCTTGGGGCTCTATCTCAGCCTTGGTGGTAGTAGCTATTCCTTATTTTTGGCATTCCTATATTATTTAGTATTCTCTTTGCTTCCACTAGCCAATCCTTTGTTATCCCAATCCCCTATTACAATGAATAATTCTTGTCTCACCCTATTCAAATTACTATGTGGTTGGACCCTGAACAGCTCATACAGCTCAATATCAAAAAAACAGACAACCCAATCAAAAAATGGGTAGAAGACCTAAATAGACATTTCTCCAAAGAAGACATACAGATGGACAGGAGGGACATGAAAAGATGCTCAACATTGCTAATTATTAGAGAAAGCAAATCACAACTACAATGCGATATCACCTCACACCAGTCAGAATAGCCATCATCAAAAATTCTACAAACAATAAATACTGGAGAGGGTGTGGAACAAAGGGAACCCTCCTACACTGCTGGCGGGAATGTAAATTGGTACAGCCACTGTGGAGACAGTATGGAGGTTCCTTAAAAAACTAAAAATAGAGCTACCATATGATCCAGCAGTCCCACTCCTGGGCATATATCTGGAGAAAACCATGGTTTGAAAGAATACATGCACCCCAGTGTTCACTGCAGTGCTGTTTACAATAGCCAAGGCATGGCAGCAACCTAAATGTCCATCAACTGATGAATGGATAAAGAAGATGTGGTAAATATGTACAATGGACTATTAGTCATTAAAAAGAATGCAGTAATGCCATTTGCAGCAACGTGGATGAACCTGGAGATTATCCTACTAAGTGAAGTAAGTCATACAGAGAAAGAAATATCATATGATATGCAGAATCTAAAAAAAATAAAGATACACACGAACTTATTTACAAAACAGAAACAGACTCACAGACTTAGAAAACAAACTTATGGTTACCAAAGGGGAAAGGTGGGGGGTAGGGATAAACTGGGAGTTTGGGATTAACAGATACACACTACTATCTATAAAATAGAAAAAACAACAAGGACCTACTGTATAGAACAGGAAACTCTGCTCAATATTCTTAACAACCTCTATGGGAAAAGAATTTGAAAAAGAGTAGATACATATATATGTATAACTGAATCACTTTACACCTGAAACTTAACATTGTTAATCAACTATACATCAATATATAATAAAAATTTAAAAAAACATTCAGTCCATGACAGGATGGAGTAAATGTAATGTGTGATGCAAGGGTATCTGAATGGTACAAGAGGAGAATTTAAGTACATAATGTTAGCGCTCCACTCAGATGCCCTAGTATTTGGCAAGTTTTCTAACAGGCAGCATCCACAGTTCTTTTTCAGAGGACTGCTATTAGATACCAGAGTCCATTGCCTATGGAGAGCCAGATGAGGTACAAATTGCCTTTTCCCTCTCTCTCCTTCCCCATAAAAGATGTGACTATAAAAGGTCCTTCTGCCTTGTCTTGAGTCAGGAGGACTCTGAGGTGTGGTAACTTTGAAAGGATCAGACTGAAGCTACAATCTATAGTGTTTTGCCTGATACCACACACTTATTACTTCCCCAACTCTTTTTTTTTTAAATTTATTTATTTTTGGTTGCATTGGGTCTTCCGTGCAGGCTTTCTCTAGTTGCAGCAAGCAGGGGCTACTCTTCATTGTGGTGGGCAGGCTTCTCATTGCAATGGATTCTCTAGTTGTGGAGCACGTGCTCTAGTCCTGCAGGCTTCAGTAGTTGTGGCTCGCGGGCTCTAGAGCACAGGCTTATGGTTGTGGCACAGGGGCTCAGATGCTCTTCGGAATGTGGGATCTTCCTGGACCAGGGCTCGAAACCGTGTCCCCTGCATTGGCAGGCAGATTCTTAACTACTGCGCCACCAGGGAAGTCCCACTTCCCCAACTCTTTTACCAGTTTTTTTCCTGAGAATCATTTGCGCAAGACTCTTTATCTCGGGTTCTGCTTCTGAGGAAGTTGATTTAAGACACTGAGTCCATCTGTTCTACTAGTTCTATTTCAGATAGTGTATTTTTTCAGATTGTAATATTTTTGAGATAATTGTGCTCAGTACAGTTTTGGCCTGTGCATTTGTATCACCTGGAGATACTGGCTTCTGTATATGGTAAGATGTGCAAAGGCCAGCAGTGCAAAGGCCAGACCTAATGTGCTCCCCCTTTAGTTAAACTGAGAATAAAGGAGGTGGGAAGCCTTAAGACACAAGCGCTAGGTTCCCCGAGACAATGGGTAATCTTTGCATTTATTTTTCTAATAAGCCTCTTTTTAGGTGAGGTCTTTTCTTTGGAATAAACGACATTGGGAGGAGGTTGACCTTCCACTTTGTAATCTAAGAGCCTAGGAGTTTAAAGGTGTAGGGGAAGAAGAGAGAGTACCCAGGCTCTCACTTCTAATGGTTGTGTTTTTATTTTTTACTTATTTTTTTAACATCTTTATTGGAGTATAATTGCTTTACAATGTTGTGTTAGTTTCTGCTGTACAACAAAGAGAATCAGCCATATGTATATGTATATCCCCATATCCCCTCCATCTTGCGTCTCCCTCCCACCCTCCTTATCCCACTGACCTGACATATAGGTGATCACAAAGCACTGGGCTGATCTCCCTGTGCCATGCAGCTGCTTCCCACTAGCTATCTATTTTACATTTGACAGTGTATATATGTCCATGCCACTCTCTCACTTCGTCCCAGCTTACCCTTCCCCCTCCATGTGTTCTCAAGTCCATTCTCTACGTCTGCATCTTTATTCCTCTCCTGCCTCTATGTTCTTCAGAACCATGTTTTTCTTTTAGATTCCATATACATGTGTTAGCATACGGTATTTGTTTTTCTTTTTCTGACTTACTTCACTCTGTTGGACAGACTCTATGTCCATCCACCTCACTACAAATAACTCAATTTAATTTCTTTTTATGGCTGAGTAATATTCCATAGTATATATATGCCACATCTTCTTTAGCCGTTCATCTGTCTATGGACACTTAGGTTGCTTCCATGTCCTGGCTATTGTAAATAGTGCTGCAATGAACATTGTGGTACACGACTCTTTTTGAATTATGGTTTTCTCACGGTATATGCCGAGGAGTGGGATTGCTGGGTCATATGGTAATTCAATTTTTAGTTTTTGAAGGAACCTCCATACTGTTCTCTATAGTGGCTGTATCAATTTGCATTTCCACCAACGGTGCAAGAGAGTTCCCTTTTCTCCACACCCTCTCCAGCATTTATTATTTGTAGACTTTTTGGTGATGGCCATTCTGACTGGTGTGAGGTGATACCTCATTGTAGTTTTGATTTGCATTTCTCTAATGATTAGTGCTGTTGAGCATTCTTTCATGTGTTTGTTGGCAGTCTGAATATCTTCTTCAGAGAAATGTCTATTCAGGTCTTCTGCCCATTTTTGGATTGAGTTGTTTGTTTTTTTGATATTGAGGTGCATGAGCTGCTAGTATATTTTGGAGATTAATCCTTTGTCAGTTGCTTCATTTGCAAATATTTTCTCTCAATCTGAGGATTGTCTTTTAGTTTTGTTTATGGTTTCCTTCCTGTGCAAAAGCTTTTAAGTTTCATTAGGTCCCATTTGTTTATTTTTGTTTTTATTTCCCTTTCTCTAGGAGGTGGGTCAAAAAGGATCTTGCTGTGATTTATGTCATACAGTGTTCTGCCTATGTTTTCCTCTAAGAGTTTTACAGTGTCTGACCTTACATTTAGATCTTTAATCCATTTTGAGTTCATTTTTGTATATGGTGTTAGGGAGTGTCCTAATTTCATTCTTTTACATGTAGCTGTCCAGTTTTCCCAGCACCACTAATTTAAGAAACTGTCTTTTCTCCATTGTATATTCTTGCCTCCGTTATCAAAGATAAGGTGACCATATGTGCGTGGGTTTATCTCCGGGCTTTCTATCCTGTTCCATTGATCTATATTTCTGTTTTTGTGCCAGTACCATATTGTCTTGATTACTGTAGCTGTATAGTATAATCTGCAGACAGGTAGCCTGATTCCTCCAGCTCTGTTTTTCTTTTTCAAGATTGCTTTGGCTATTTGGGATATTTTGTGTTTCCATATAAATTGTGAAATATTTTGTTCTAGTTCTGTGAAAAATGCCAGTGGTAGTTTGATAGGGATTGCATTGAATTTGTAGATTGCTTTGGGTAGTTAGAGTCATTTTTACAGTGTTGATTCTTCCAATCAAGAACATGCTATATCTCTTCATCAGTTTATATCATCTTTAATTTCTTTCTTCAGTGTCTTATACTTTTCTGCATACAGGTCTTTTGTCTCCTTAGGTAGATTTATTCTTAAGTATATTATTATTTTTGTTGTAATGGTTAATGGAAGTGTTTCCTTAATTTCTCTTTGAGATGTTTCATTGTTAGTGTATAGGAATGCAAGAGATTTCTGTGTATTAATTTTGTATCCTGCTACTTTACCAAATTCATTGATTAGCTCTAGTAGTTTTCTGGTAGCATCATTAGGATTCTCTATGTATAGTATCATGTCTTCTGCAGAGTGACAGCTTTACGTCTTCTTTCTGATTTGGATTCCTTTTATTTCTTTTTCTTCTCTGATGGCTGTGGCTAAAACTTCCAAAACTATGTTGAATAAGAGTGGTGAGAGTGGGCAATCTTGTCTACTTCCTGATCTTAGAGGAAATAGTTTCAGCTTTTCACCATTGAGAATGATGTTGGCTGTGGGTTTGTCATATATGGCCTTTATTATGTTGAAGTAGGTTCCCTCTATGCGTGCTTTCTGGAGAGTTTTTATCACAAATGGGTGTTGAATTCTGTGGAAAGATTTTTCTGCATCTATTGGGATGATCATATGGTTTTTCTCCTTCAGTTTGTTAATATAGTGTATCAAATTGATTGATTTGTGTATATTGAAGAATCCTTGCATTCCTGGGATAAACCCACTTGATTATGGTGTGTGATCCTTTTAATGTGCTATTGAATTCTGTTTGCTAGTATTTTGTTGAGTATATTTGCATCTATATTTATCAGTGATATTGGCCTGTAGTTTTCTTTTTTGTGACATCTTTGTCTGGTTTTGGTATCAGGGTGATGGCCTCGTAGAATGAGTTTGGGAGTGTTCCTCCCTCTGCTATATTTTGGAAAATTTTGAGAAGGATAGGTGTTAGCTCTTCTCTAAATGTTTGATAGAATTCGCCTGTGAAGCCATCTGGTGGTGGGCTTTTGTTTGTTGGAAGATTGTTAATCACAGTTTCTATTTCAGTGCTTGTGATTGGTCTGTTTATATTTTCAGTTTTTCCTGTTCAGTCTCAGAAGGTTGTGCCTTTCTAGGAATTTGTCCATTTCTTCGAGGTTGTCCATTTTATTGGCATATAGTTGCTTGTAGTAATCTTTCATGATCCTTTGTATTTTGCAGTGTCAGTTACTTCTCCTTTTTCATTACTATTTCTGTTGATTTGAGTCTTCTTCCTTTTTTTCCTGCTTATTCTGTCTAATGGTTTATCAATTTTGTTTTTCTCAAAGAACCAGCTTTTAGTTTTATTGATCTTTGCTATCATTTCTTTCATTTCTTTTTCATTTATTTCTGATCTGATCTTTATGATTTCTTTCCTTCTGCTAACTTTGGGATTTTTTGTTCTTCTTTCTCTAATTGCTTTAGCTGTAAGGTTAGGTAGTTTATTTGAGATTTTTCTTGTTTCTTTAAGTAAGATTGTATTGGTATAAACTTCCTTCTTAGAATTGCTTTTGCATCATCCCATATATTTTGGTCCATCATGTTTTCATTGTCATTTGTTTCTATGTATTTTTTTATTTCCCCTTTGATTTCTTCTGTGATCTCTTGGTTATTTAGTAATGTATTGTTTAGCCTCCATGTTCTTGTATTTTTTACAGATTTTTTTCCTGTAATTGATATCTAGTCTCATAGCATAGTTGTCAGAAAGATACTTGATATGACTTCAATTTTCTTAAATTTACCAAGGCATGATTTGTGACCCAAGATGTGATCTATCCTGGACAGTGTTACATGAATACCTGAGAAGAATGTGTATTCTGTTGTTTTTGGATGGAATGTCCTATAAATATCAATTAAGTCCATCTTGTTTGTGTGTCATTTAAAGCTCATGTTTCCATATTTCTTTTCATTTTGGATGATCTGTCCACTGGAGAAAGTGGGTTGTTAAGTCCCCTACTGTGATTGTGTTACTGTTGATTTCCCCTTTTATGGCTGTTAGCATTTGTCTTATGTATTGAGGTGCTCCTATGTTGGGTGCATAAATACGTACAATTGTTATGTTTTCTTCTTGGATTGATCCCTTGATCATTATGTAGTGTCGTTCTTTTTCTCTTGTAATAGTATTTATTTTAAAATCTATTTTTAAGGAACCTCCATACTGTTCTCCATAGTGGCTGTATCAATTTACATTCCCACCAACAGTGCAAGAATGTTCCCTTTTCTCCACACCCTCTCCAGCATTTATTGTTTGTAGATATTTTGATGATGGCCATTCTGACCGGTGTGAGATGATATCTCATTTTAGTTTTGATTTGCATTTCTCTAATGACTAATGAACTACCATACGGCCCAGCAATCCCACTACTGGGCATATACCATGAGAAACTCTAATTCAAAACAAGTCATGTACCAAAATGTTCATTGCAGCTCCCTTTACAATAGCCAGGACATGGAAGCAACCTGTGTCCATCAACAGATGAATGGGTAAAGAAGATGTGGCACATATATACAGTGGAATATTACTCAGCCCTAAAAGGAAAGGAAATTGAGTTATTTGCAGTGAGGTGGATGGACCTAGAGTCTGTCATACAGAGTGAAGTAAGTCAGAAAGAGAAAAACAAATACTGTAGGCTAACACATATATACGGAATCTAAAAAAAAAAAAAGATGTTCATGAAGAACCTAGGGGCAAGAAGGGAATAAAGACACAGACCTACTAGAGAATGGACTTGAGGATACGGGGAGGGGAAAGGGTAAGCTGGGACAAAGTGAGAGAGTGGCATTGACATATATACACTAACAAACATAAAATAGATAGCTAGTGGGAAGCAGCCGCATAGCACAGGGAGATCAGCTCGGTGCTTTGTGAACACCTAGAGGGGTTGGAGGGAGGGAGATGCAAGAGGGAAGAGAAATGGGGACATATGTATATGTATAACTGATTCACTTTGTTATAAAGCAGAAACTACCACACCATTGGAAAGCAATTATACTCCAATAAAGATGTTAAAAAAAATCTATTTTGTCTGATATCAGAATTGCTACTCCAGGTTTCTCTTGATTTCCATTTGCATGGAATATCTTTTTCCATCTGCTCACTTTCAGTCTGTATGTGTCCCTAGGTCTGAAGTGGGTCTCTTGTAGACAGCATATATACAGGTCTTGTTTTTGTATCCATTCTGCCAGTCTATGTCTTTTGTTTGGAGCATTTAATCCATTTACATTTAAGGTAGTTATCGATATGTATTTTCCTATTACCATTTTCTTAATTGTTTTGGGTTTGTTATTTTAGGTCTTTTCCTTCTCTTGTGTTTCTGGCCTGGAGAAGTTCCTTTAGCATTTGTTGTAAAGCTGGTTTGGTGGTGCTGAATTCTCTTAGCTTTTGCTTGTCTGTAAAGATTTTAATTTCTCTGTCGAATCTGAATGTGATCTTTTTTTTTTTTTTTGCGGTACGCAGGCCTCTCACTGTTGTGGCCTCTCCCGTTGCGGAGCACAGGCTCCGGACGCGCAGGCACAGCAGCCATGGCTCACGGGCCCAGCCGCTCCGCGGCATGTGGGATCTTCCCGGACCGGGGCACGAACCCGTGTCCCCTGCATCGGCAGGTGGACTCTCAACCACTGCGCCACCAGGGAAGCCCTAGAGTACTCTTAATTGTAGGTTTTCCTCTTTCATCACTTTAAATATGTCCTGCCACTTCCTTCTGGCTTGCAGAGTTTCTGCTGAAAGATCAGCTGTTAACCTTATGGGGATTCCCTGTATGTTATTTTTCCCTTGCTGCTTTTAATATTTTTTCTTTGTATTTAATTTTTGATAGTTTGATTAATATGTGTCTTGGCATGCTTCTCTTTGGATTCATCCTGTATGGGACTCTCTGTGCTTCCTTCACTTGATTGACTCTTTCCTTTCCCATATTAGGGAAGTTTTCAGCTATAATCTCTTCAAATATTTTCTCAGTCCCTTTTTCTCTTCTTCTTCCGGGTCCCCTGTATTCGAATGTTGGTGCATTTAATGTTGACCCAGAAGTCTCTGAGACTGTCCTCAATTCTTTTCATTCTTTTTTTTAAATTCTGCTCTGTGGTAGTTATTTCCACTATTTTACCTTCCAAGTCACTTATCCGTTCTTCTGCCTCAGTTATTCTGTTGTTGATTCCTTCTAGAGATTTTTAAATTTCATTTATTGTGTTGTTCATCATTGTTTGTTTGCTCTTTAGTTCATCTAGGTCCTTGTTAAATATTCCTTGTATTTTCCCCATTCTATTTCCAATATTTTGGATCATCTTTACTATGATTACCCTGAATTCTTTTCCAGGTAGACTGCCTATTTCCTCTTCATGTGTTTGGTCTGGTGGGTTTTTACCTTGCTCCTTCATCTGCTGTGTGTTTCTCTGTCTTCTCATTTTGCTTATCTTACTGTGTTTGGGGTCTCCTTTTCACAGGCTACAGGTTCATAGTTCCCACTGTTTTTGGTGTCTGCCCCCAGTAGGTAAAATTGGTTCAGTGAGTTGTGTAGGCTTCCTGGTAAAGGGGACTAGTGCCTGTGTTCTGGTGTATAAAGCTGGATCTTTTCTTTCTGGTGGGAAGGTTTTCGTCCAGTGGTGTGTTTTGGGGTGTCTGTGACCTTATGATTTTAGGCAGCCTCTCTGCTAATGGGTGGTGTTGTGTTCCTGTCTTGCTAGTTGTTTGGCATGGGGTGTCCAGCCTTGGAGCTGGCTGGTCTTTGAGTGGAGCTGAGTCTTAGCACTGAGACAGAGCTCTCTGGGAGAGCTCTCACTGATTGATACCATGTGGGGCTGGGAGGTCTCTGGTGGTCCAGTGTCCTGATCTCAGCTCTCCCACATCAGAGGCTCAGGCCTGACACTGGCCAGAGCACCAAGACCCTGTCAGCCACACAGTGCAGAAGATAAGGGAGGAAAAAAAAGAAAGAAAGAAAATAAATAAATAAAAATGTTTAAATAAAAAATTAAAAAATATATTATTAAAATAAAAAAATAATAAAAGAAAGAAGAGAGCAACCAAACCAATAAACAAATCCACCAATGGTAACAAATGCTGAAAACTAAACTAAGATAAACATAAAAATCAGAAACTAGTCAGTCACATACATCAAACCTCAAGTCTCCAGTTGCTCCCAAAGTCCACTGCCTCAATTTTGGGATGATTCGTTGTCTATTCAGGTATTCCACAGATGCAGGGTACATCAAGTTGATTGTGGAGATTTAATCCACTGCTCCTGAGGCTGCTGGGAGAGATTTCCCTTTCTCTTCTTTGTTCGTACAGCTCCTGAAGTTCAGCTTTGGATTTGGCCCTGCCTCTGCATGTAGGTCGGTTGAGGGCATCTGTTCCTGCCCAGACAGGATGGGGTTAAGGGAGCAGCTGATTCGGGGGCTCTGGCTCACTCAGGCCGGGGGGAGGGAGGGGTACAGATGTGGGGCGAGCCTGCGGTGGCAGAGGCCGGCGTGACGTTGCACCAGCCTGAGGTGCACCGTGCATTCTCCCGGGGAAGTTGTCCCTGGATCATGGGACCCTGGCAGTGGCGGGCTGCACAGGCTCCCGGGAGGGGAGGTGTGGACAGTGACCTGTGCTTGCACACAGGCTTCTTGGTGGAGGCAGCAGCAGCCTTAGCGTCTCATGCCAGCCTCTGGGGTCCGTGCTGATAGCCGCGGCTTGCGCCCATCTCTGGAGCTCGTTTAGGCGGTGCTCTGAATCCCCTCTCCTTGCACACCCCAAAACAATGGTCTCTTGCCTCTTAGGCAGCTCCAGACCTTTTCCCGCACTTCCTCCTGGCTAGCTGTGGTGCACTAGCCTCCTTTAGTCTGTGTTCTCACAGCCAACCCCAGCCCTCTCCCTGGGATCTGACCTCTGAAGCCCGAGCCTCAGCTCCCAGCCCCCACCCGTCCCAGCGGGTGAACAGACAAGCCTCTCGGGCAGGTGAGTGCTGGTCGGCACAGATCCTCTGTGCGGGAATCTCTCCGCTTTGCCCTCTGCACCCCTGTTGCTGCACTTTCCTCCATGGCTCCGAAACTCCCCCCTCCGCCACCCGCAGTCTCCGCCCGCAAAGGGGCTTCCTAGTGTGTGGAAACCTTTCCTCCTTCACAGCACCCTCCTAGAGGTGCAGGTCCCATCCCTATTCTTTTGTCTCTGTTTTTCCTTTTTTCTTTTGCCCTACCCAGGTACAGGGGAGTTTCTTGCCTTTTGGGAAGTCTGAGGTCTTCTGCCAGCGTTCAGTAGGTGTTGTGTAGTTGTTGTTCCATATGTAGATGTGTTTTTGATGTATTTGTGGGGTGGAATGTGATCTCCATGTCTTACTCTTCCACCATCTTGAAGGTCCTCTAGGTTGAATATGTTTTTTAAATATGTTAAAATTCTGAATTTACAGTTTTTAAAAATATATTAAACATGATAATCATTTAAAAGTACTTTAGAAACTACAATTTACTGTGCAGATTTTTTTACAATATTAATACTTCCTTAGAAATATATAAATTGTATCTTATAATTATTTAAAATTTCTTTACTGTGCATTCTATTTAATATTTCATTTCATCAGTAGTAATCACAGCAAATAAAATGTGTTTTTATGCCTTTAATACCCTCAGACACATTAGCTTCTTTCTTAAGCTTTAAGCTAGGTTTTCAAATAGGAAATTTAATGTTCAGACCTTCAGGTGTTACTCAACAAGAATACTTCAATATAAGTACTCAGCTCCCATGATTCCCTCTCTTCAAAGCATTAAGTACAAACTGATCTTTCAAGAAATGTGCAAATGATGCACAGTATGCAGGGCAGCATGAACAAAAGATCTGAAAACAGCAAAACCACTCTGAAACCTCTGGACTTTCTTATATTTCAGGTACAGAGAGCTTCCATTCTGAAAGGTAATATATCTTTTTAAACACCCAGTTTTCCTGTTCCCATCTCCCAACGTTTCATCTCATAAAAAATGTTAGTTGACATTATAAACAGATGCTGGAAAGCACTCATCCAATTCATGAAAGATTCAGCGTGTTTTAAGCAAACATAGCAAAATCACTTATTAAGAAAAAATGCATAGTCTGATAGATGACCATGATTATCAGGTAAATTATTCATTTCTCTTCACAAAGCAATCACCCATTAAAGACTCACTCATTATTCAGAGATTGTCAGGGAATAGGGGATAAGGAGTGAGGTTGTGGAATGAGTGAGCAGTGTGTCCAAAAACCAAGTACAGTAAGAAGTCCAACTGGAGCAGGGTAAACATGAAGTCTGGGGCCAAAAACTTGCAAAGGATTCACTGTCAGATTAGCATAAATCAGTGCTACAGAGATTAAATCCATGAGAAGTCATCAGGGCCCAGAAACTCTTTTTTTCAGAATCTGAAATCTGCTTACATTAGGAATATAAACAAAAATTTCTGCCAGTTTTATTTGCAAAATTCTCAAGAACAAAAATAGTTATAAACCTGAAGCAGCACTAAGTTGCACATTAAAATATTTCTGTCAGAGACAAACTTTGCAATGATCATAATTCCATCTATGAGATTGTACTATGGATTATGTTGTACTCTGTAAACATTAGAAAACCCTAAACGCTAAATATGAATTAGATGATGCAACATGTCACCTGCTAAGCAATATATTGATTTCAGTGTGTGCTTTGGGGAAATTTAAAAATTACTTTATGGTTATATCTATTACAGTTGTGCCAGAAAAGTTCTTTTCCTCTTGAGCCAATTATACACCTTTTTAATTCAGACCAACGAGTCAATATTTATGGCCTGGGTTGTCCAGTAGTGTTTGAAGTTGTTTTTGACGATGGTCTGTAATCAGAATGGTTCTGCAAGTAGTCATGGAAGATAAAATAGATGTCACCTATCTTAACTGAAATACAGGGGTTTTGCCTTCTAGCTAGACAGTAATGTCTTTATAGATCATCATCCATGATTCAATCCTATTTTCTCTCAGGGTTTGTCTGTACCAGAGAGTTGTTATGTGGCTTATAGTTAGGGCACTATAATATGCTAGTTTATTCTGCAATGTAGTACTCAACTCTTATCACACATTTAGAGTTGGGTCATATTAGAAATATGTATCCTTCATACATAATCCACATTCCAATAGGTTCCACTGCTGCAGAGACCCAGTAAGAGATCCAGTAGGAAATATGTGTCTATGTAAAAAGTAAATTTGGACATCTAGTCCCATCTCAATAAAAAGTAACTCCTTTTGGGGGAAACTGTAGAGTATGACTGGTCAAGGTACACCTATAATTAGGCAGCAAACCACTACAAAGTAATATTCAGTCTAAAGGAAAGTGAAGTTCCAGTTCAAAAATTTCCCCCCTTGGAAACCCTATACATTATCAAACAGGCAAATCCAAATCTGCCCTAAAGTTATGGAATCAAAGGAGCAGAACCCACAGGCATTAAGGTTTGGCCTGGTCTTTCTTCCTACTTTCATGTTTGATTACAGTAAAAAGGCCAGGTGAAAATTGGATCTAGAATAAGTTCACTAACGATTCCATTTATTATAAATGAGTGCTTACAATCACGAAGACAAAGAAAAATGTACTAAGAGATCTTGGACCCGAACTTCTCTTTCTGCTTGTCTTTCACTTCCTCCCTACACTCCCTTTTGAATTCTTAAGTGCACAGTTGATGGTCTTTTCTTTCCTAATGATTATTTCACATGCATTCAACCTTTAAAAAGTTTTAAATTCTTTTAAAATGATTTGTATGAGGTGCATTTATTTATACTCTTTGTATTTTAAAGTATTCAAATCTAGATGTGTATTAACATTGAAGAATTGAACAGTGAGTGTAGGGAGGCCTATGGAGTAACACTAGAGTCAGCAGAGAGAGCTGTTGGGGGTCAGAAAGCAAGGTATAGACTAGCGGGAGGCCACATACCCTAGATTGGTCACAACAAATGATTCTACCAGCACTGAATAATTATTGGGGAATAATGAGTAGGAAGAAAGTTTTGAGAATGAGTGGCCTAAAGCACAGGTGATCATCCTTTTGCATACTGCCATCACTGGTTAACCCAAAGATTCATAGAGGCTTCCTCCATTTTGGCAGGTTCCATTCCATTAAGTGATATGTTCCACTTTTTCTCTCTGGAAGGTTGCTTTCCCTGGGTTATCCTAGAGATTCTACCAGATGGTATTAGGTTCTATATCATTGAAAGATTTCAGTTTTCTAACTCCTCTTTCTTCCCCTTCTCCTTTTCTTTAGCAATTGTATGGCTCAGATATAGGCCATGATCATGATCTAGGTGCTAGAAATACTTCAGTGAACATAACTCTTGCTTTGAAGTTGTTCATAGACTAATGTGTGGATCAAGCAAATGATACATGTTTTTATTTTTTCTCCACATATGCTAAGGGTTTGATGCCCAATCTAATTAAGTCCTGAAAAACATATGAAGACACCTGTATTAGCTCAGTTGCTATAAAAAAATTCCATAGACTGGGTGGCTTAAACAAAAAAAAACTTGTTTTCTCACAGTTCTGGAAGCTAGAAGCCTGAGATCAGGTGCCAGAATGATCAGGTTCTAGTGAGGTCCCTTTTCCTGGCTTGCAGATGAGAGAGTTCTGGTGTCTCTTCCTTATAAGGGTACTGGTTCTATTGGATCAGGGCTCTACACTCATGACCTCATTTAACCTTAATCACCTCCTTAATGACCCCTATCTATAATATAGTCACATGGGGGTTAGAGCTTCAAAATATTTGGGGGACATAATTCAGTTCATAGTATATCTCAGTGATATCTCCTTCAGTGATACTTACCATCTCCCAGTTCAAACCCATGTAAGCTTTTATCATCCTAGGTCTACTTCTGGTTAACTATTTACTATTTTAAAATTTCCAGTTCAAAAATATCTTCTGCTCTGCCTTTGCTTACTTCCTAGCTCATAAAATTTGATACATAACTAATATGGCATTTTGATGTATAATTAGTTATGTGTTTTATCTCACTGACGAGTGCCTCAAGAACAGCGTCCCAATTATCTGTGGCTGCATAACAAATCACACCAAAACTTAGTGACTTAAAATAAGGATCATCATTTTATTACCTTGCATGGTTTTTGTTGGTCAGGAATTTGGAGAGGACTTGACCGTATGGTTCTGGCTCACAGTTTCTGTATTAGTCTGCTCAGGCTGCTGCAACAAGAAGTTTAAGATCAAGGTGCCTGCAACATTGGTTTCTTGTCAGGCCTCTTTTACTGGCTTGCAGATTACTGACTTCTCACTGTGTTCTCACATGGTCTTTCTTCTGTGCACACATGAAAAGAGAGAGATATCTCAGGTGTTTTTCCTCTTCTTATAAGGACACTGGTTCTATTGGATTATAGCCTCACCCTTATGACCTCATTTAACCTTAATTACCTTCTTAAAGGCCCTATCTCCTTATAAGTCACTTTAGGGTTTAGGGCGTCAACATATGAACATTGGGCGGGGGCCACACAATTCAGTTCATCACAGTTTCTCATTAGTTTAGTCAGTCAGTGGATGGAGCTGAAATACAGGGGGCTGGAGCAGATGGGAGCTGTTTGAATTTCTCTCTGTTTCTCCTCTCTCCACATTTTCTTAGAATGTTTCTATGTGGTCTCTCCATGAGAATTATTTTGGGCTCGGCATAGTAATCAGTGTTGTTGGGCTGCTTACACGGCATCTGGCTTTCCCCACAGCAAAGGTCTCAAAAGAACAAGGCAGAAGAACATGGATGGCATTGTTATGACCTTGCCTTGAAAATTATATCACTTCTGACATACTATATTTGTTGAGGCAAAAGCTGACTCAGGTTCAAGGGGAGGAGATACAGACTCTGCCTCCCAATGGGAGGAATATCAAAATCACAGTAAGAAGAGAATGAAGGTTAGAAGGTATTGTTACTGCTTTTCTGGGAAAATATGACTTGCCATACACAGGAACTATGTTTCCCCCCTCTTTTTTTCCCCCTTAAGTTTTATATTCCTTGTGCCTAACACAGTGACCAATATGAACAAATGTCCAATAAGCAATTTTCAAATAGAGTGATTACTCTCAAGTTCACGTGCATGTGTTTTTCCATTTGAACCTTCTAAGGGCAGCCTTTTTTAAATTTTTTTTTTTTTTTTTTTTTTTTTTTGCGGTACATGGGCCTCTCACTGCTGTGGCCTCTCCCGTTGTGGAGCACAGGCTCCGGACACGCAGGCTCAGCGGCCATGGCTCACGGGCCCAGCCGCTCCACGGCATGTGGGATCTTCCCGGACCGGGGCATGAACCTGTGTCCCCTGCATTGGCAGGCGGACTCTCAATCACTGCGCCACCAGGGAAGCCCTAAAATTTTAAGTCATTATTGTTTATAATTATAATTGAAAAGATGAGATACACTTGTGATACAAAAAGCAGTAGCAGGACTCATGAAGAAAATCTAAACATATTTCCATGACAAGTGTATTAATTCTAAAATGAATATAAGATGCCATTTTACTTGACATGGGCTAATTAACACACACACACACACACACACACACACACACACACACACACACACAGGAGTAAGGGAGGCAGAGAGGGAGAGAAGAATTTTAAGGAGTTGGCTTATGTGATTGTGGATGCTGGCAAGCTCAAGATTTGTAAGGTTGGCCAGCAGGCTAGGGCCCCAGAGAGAAGTTGATGCAAATTGAGGTGAAAGGCAGTTTGATAACAGAATTCCCTTTTCTTCAGGGTAGGCTATTCTTTTTCTTAAGGCCTTCAACTGATTTGACGAGGCCTAACCACATTATGGAGGGTAGTTTGCTCAGTCTACTGATTTAAATATTAATCTCACCTAAAAAAAATACCTTCACAGAAACATCCAGATGTGTGTTTGACCACACATCTGAGTACCGTGGCATAGACAGGTTAATATAAAATTAACCATCACAGATACTAATGATGGAGTTAGTCATTGTTCTCACTAGGAATGTTAAAAACCTTTAAGCAGATTTTACTTGTGAAATTAGCTCAGACAGATACCATCTGTATTTCACAATTTCCTCTCCATTGAACTATTCTGTGTGTTTGTACAAGATCCTCAAGGAAATATGGTATGAAAAGGTTAGGCTAACTGCAATAATAAACAAACCCAAGATTTGGGGGACTTAACACACAAAAAAATTTATTAATCTTTTACACAAAAGCTTAATATCCATGAGACAAATCAAGCACTCAGACTCTTTCTAGCTGTACATGGGGAAAGGAGAGTGAAGAAAAGTCCTGCCTAGGTGGCAAGGAGCTAAGAAATGCAGTCTAGCATTGTCTCAAGGAATCAAAGGTAATCGTAGATCTTGGTGAGCAATCTTAGGATCAGACACAGGCCATCACCTAGGGGCATGAGAACTCTGGGGACTACCCTCCATCCAGCAGTGAAAAATGAACCTAGGAGTAGCAGCAGAACAGGAACTCTGGGACTTCCTTGGTGGTGCAGTGGTTAAGAATCTGCCTGCCAATGCAGGGGACACGGGTTCGAGCCCTGGTCCGGGATGATCCCATATGCCGTGGAGCAACTAAGCCCGTGTGCCACAACTACTGAGCCCGCATGCTACAGCATGCCACAACTACTGAAGCCCGTGAGCCACTGCTCTGCAACACGAGAAGCCACTGGGATGAGAAGCCCATGCACTGCTACGAAGAGTGGCCCCCACTCGCTGCAACTGGAGAAAGCCTGCACGCAGGAACGAAGACTCAGTGTAGCCAAAAATAAATAAAGAAGTTTATTTTAAAAAAAAGAACTTCAAGTATCCACATTGTCTTTAGAGTATCCAACTCTTGACTGGGATGTGGCACAAGATTTTTCTACTTTCCATTCTGTAAATATACCTAAAGTATAGTGCCTCTATTTTAACTATGTATTTTAGTTTAAGTCTATAAGAAGAGAGGAGATTCTGCAAAATTTCTCTTTGCTGGGAAACAAGAGATTAAAAGTAACACTCCAGGCTTTCGATCAATCACTTGTTCCATCTGGTGAATGTCCTCTTTGATGGCTTATTTAGAACTTCAAGAGATTTTGCACAGATTTAAAATTCTCATTAGAGTCCTTGCCAAAGCATCTTAAACGCAAAGTAATCTTAACTTTAAAAATTTAGAAATTGTTGAAGGAGACATATCATTTAGAACCAATAAACGAAAACCATGAGACAAAATGGATCAGAAAAAAATTCTAGCACATTCTATAACACTGCTGCTCTCTGAAAATAAAAGTAATCTAACCTTCACTACTGTTTTTTAAGGTGCTTTTCTATATAGAACTATGTTCATTTTTTTGTAACTTTGTAGCTTCCATTCCAATTCATAGGGAGATATGAAATATAGCTGGTAGAGATTTTTCCTAATATTTGCCACTTTCTTCACCTTTGGAATGAATCCCAAATGGACTTGATTTTATAAGTTACATGTTTCTTCTCTTCAAGCAGTATTGATCTCCTCCAATTCCATTTCTTTCTCTTCTAGAAAGATGGACATCTCAATTTCTTCAGCATAGCCTATATAGCCATTTTTAGTGGACAAGGAAAAATGTACATTCGTTATTTCTTTCCCCAAGAAACACTGTATTTTATCATTAAATTAACCTTAGTCTACCTTAAAGTCTCAGTGGCTACTGAGGTTTTAAGCCTTCTCCATAACATCTTACTCTTACTGGGTTTTAGAGACATTTTCTTAACTTTACTATTTCATCTGTGAAGGTCTTTTCCATATTTTATATGGACTCCCACAACACATATTTTTTTCAAATTTTAATGTCCTTTGAATTCTAATATGCATAATTTTCCTTGCATATTTTCCTATTTGGATTTCTAATTTTTTACTACCTTCTCTATAGTAAAAAGAACCATATAATATTTCTTTGGATAGAATGGAAAGGAGAGAATAAGCAGCAGGAAAGTGTGCAGAGCCATCATAGTGATAGATTGGCAATATCTTTATAATTATTTCTATCATAACTCTTACAGTGATAGCACACAGTGACTTCAACAGAAGATATATGTATTTAAGTCTTCTTGGGAATGTCAAACACAGTATGCTAGAGAGAGGTGCAAGGCATATTGCTGCACATTCATAATGCCAACAAATTGAAAGCAACCTGATTTTTAAATTCTTTTTCAAAACTAATGCTTTATTTGCTATAAGTGAAGAATAAAACAGGCAGAAAGTAGTCCGGATTTGTGATGGAAATGGAAGAAAGGAAAGAGGACCATCCTTTGGTGAGTACTCTCTTTAGATACTTTCACACAAATTATCTCATTAATTCTCACAACAATATCCTAATTGTTGTATGTGTATATAATTGTCTCTACCATGTATATGAACAAATGAAGACTCAATTCAAGTAGTAAGCAGAAGGTTGCATTGCTAATAAAAAATCATGTAAGGATTTGAACCAGCTCTGGATGGTAATGATGCTATGGCTGTGGCGCCTGTAGGAGGGGAAAATGGAATCCACAGAATGGCTTTGAGCACATTAGTAAGTCATTTATAAAAAGAATATTCAGCATCTTCAAATCTATCCATTCCAGCATTTGATAAAAGCTAAGCCAATTTTATTTAATTGGTCCTGATGTGGATCATGTACAAAGTGATGGTAAAGACTATGAATTTGAACTTAACCAGTTTTTTCATGATTTCATGGATGACTAAATTAAAATAGCTGAAGGATCATTAAGCACACAGTATTGATTACTTAAGCATCTTGCTGAATTGTTTTCTTTGGCTTTCTTTGAGGATGAGGGAAAATGCATGATCATCTTTTCCAAGCTAAGAAGATGAGAGAGAGAATTCATTTTCCTCAGCTTCTTCAACATATAGCTCCTCTGAGAAATCTACCTTAATGTATTACCTTAACAATTGAATCTTCTATCCTATGCTTCCTCAAACACTTAATGTACCATAATGCTTTGTATAGTAATTTATATCTGGTCACTACAAGTTCTGTAAATGTGTTTGGAGTATTATGTATAGTACAGCTCAGTGAACTGGTTATTAAGCTTCTTCAGGACAGTGCTCAGCTCTTTAAAGTGTTTGTACTGGGGTGCATGTAGGGGAGGGATAATGGGTAAGAAGGGCAAGGAGGCCAATATTTTAGCAAAAAAAAAAAAAAAGCAATAAATAAGACTGAGTATTAGGAGACTTAGGAAGAAAGAGGAAAGCCAAAGAGAATGGTATCATGGGTCAAGAAAAGGAGACTCTAGAATGAGAGAGGAATCAAATACCACAGAGAGGTTGAGTAGGATGGGATTGACAGCAGGCTACTGGTTTTCAAGGAAGAGATTGATGGCAATTTTATTAGAATGATAAGAGAATAAGGCAGACTGCAGAGGATATATGAATGAATTGGAGGTGAGAAACTAGAGGCAGAAAGTAAATTATCTTAATTTGCTAAGGAGCTTGATCATAAAGGAATGGAAGAAGCTAGAGGGTGGTTGGAAGGGAAATCAAGACTAAAGAAAGGTAGTTTTAGGATAAAAATACTTGAGCATGTTTAGAGAGCAAGAGGAATAAGAGGACAAGAATAGATTGAGGATAAACAAGAGAAGGGGCAGTATTGGTCAATGCTAATCTTGTGTTATTTGGTACTAGACCACTAGGGTTTGAATTTAGATTTATGTTTTATTAGCTGTGTGAATGTACAAGCCTCAGTTTTATCACTTATTAAATGGGGATAATTTAGGATTATGGTGAAGATTAAATGTTACAGTTAAAGTGCTTATTCTAATGACTGGCACCCAGTTAACATTCAGTAGGTAACAGCTATTATTGTCATTGTTAGGAAGCTCCTAAATAAAAATCATAGATGGAGATGTTGGTGTGCAGAAGAACAGAAACATTTTTTTCTCACTGAGGAAGATAGGATTGATGTTATAGATTATACCTAGGAGGTAAGCTGAAATTGAAGGAGGAAACATCACATGAACTCAGGTTTTGTTTTGCTTTTGTTTTTTAACAAAGAAGGGAGTTTAATTTAAATAGGTAGAATTCCCAAAATAAAACTGTCTTGTCTTGGATGAATTTTTTTTTAAGTTTCTTTAATACTCATTTGTCTATTCAAGTTTTTTATTTCTTTTTGTGTTCATTTCTGGTATTTTATTTTTCTTCAGAAAATATGAAACTCCCTTCTTTGTTTTTTTTAACAAAGAAGGGAGTTTAATTAATTAAGAATGAGGACTTAATCATGTTAGATTTGGCTTCAAGCAGCTTTATTCTGTTGACAAGAGAATTATAAGAAATTGATGAGGACAGAGGTAGATAGAAAACACTGAGTTATTGAAGGTGAAAATCACAAATTTTATTGTAGCTGATCTCTACTGTTATGTGAATTTTCTCCAACACGTGCAATAGTCCAGAGGAAAGAAATGAGAAAAAAACATTGTGGTTCTCCAGGATTGATCAGAGAATTTGTTATGATTAAAGTTGGGTAGGCCCTGGGATTTGTGAATATTTCTAAGAGAAGAAATGAAATTTAGACTGGATAGGGAAGGAAATGAAATCAAGGAGGGATAATAGTCTCAACATTAAATTATATTGAGTTTAGAGCAGGATTAGTAGGTCCAGCTGTAGGAGGAGGAGGTTGAGTCAGAGAAGGGAATTGCAATATTTCAAAAATTTAGGGGCGTAGGTGTTAAGGGTAACAATGATTCCCAGGTTTATTGCTCATTGTCGAGTAAGGTGAATGGTAAACTCTATAGGAGTAGATACATCTTCTGCAGATGTATCTACAGAATATGCTGAGAATCAGGCCTAAGACTTAATTATAAGGGAAGTAGAGCTTCAGAGAATGCTTTCTTTTCAACTCTGCAAGTCTTCTATATCAAGGTCAAGACTCTTTTGGGAAGATGTGGAATCTTGAGATTTGGGATGGGGATATCTGGGTCAACACAATTGGAAACCTCGAATCCTCGTGTTCCCTGAACTCTCTGAACCTATGGAAGTGGCCCACTCTTCCTTTTTGAAGACTAGCACACCACCTCATTTTGAAGATGATATAGGCAACAAACATTATCCTCCATTTCTCCGCTTGTCAAGTATCAACATAACTCAAGCAGGGTAATCGTGGGCTTACTCTGTAAGAGAAAGGACTTAGCCAACATGTACCAGCAGGAGTCTGGAGAATATATGTGGGCCTGGATTCTGGGGATAACTGAATCAAGAGAGAACAGAACATTAGGTTAAATGAGTAGTTTATTGACATGGAAGTACTCTCTTTTGATATAAGATTTAGCACTGTCAAGGACCCTGGGAAATGCTACTAAAATGCAGCTAAGCTGACTCTTAGAAATTTAGAGAAGGCAATGGTCCACACTAAATGATACAGAAATGACAGAGTTGCCATGGCAGATAATGGAAGAAGAAATCAAAAGACAGAGAAGTGAGCATGCTAGAGAAATGTACCCTGTGAGTACAGAGGCCTCTCCATTTCCCAAAGCAGCAAGAAATGTTCTGGTGAAAGGAACCAATATCACTGAGAATCTTTGTGGCTCTCCTCTGTAGATCACAACTGACGATAGATGGTGTTACAGAACTGGGCTCCCTAATAGCAATGGAAATGATAGGATTCTGAAATAATAGAGATCAGGTTATAGCACTCAACCATCTGAAGCAAAGTAACGAGTGGCAAGGTCTGAGGCGTGTGTGTGTGTGTTTGTGTACTGACTCACAGAGATCATTACAAATGGTTATAGAACATGACATCCCTAGAGGTGAATTTAAATCCTACAACAATTCATTGGTTCAGTATGTCAATGAAATTTTTACCTAGAGAGTGGTCTGTGGCCTGCTGGGGGCAACCCCTCCAAAGTACAGGACAAATTATTACATCTCATAATTCTTAAAACCTGGGCATAATGCTCTGGCCAATTCATAAGTGACTGGAAAATGTTAGCTTTCACTGAGGCACAGAGTGGGTCCAGGATGGAATCAAAACATATTCTGGCTATGTGTTTATATCCTGTCACTGAGCCTTAGCCAACATCACTAGTCATGATACACTGACACGATATTCCACATAACATCACATGGGACTAAGTGACTCACTTTGCAGCAAAGAAAGTGCAACATTACTGCACATGTTGTCTACCAAGAAGCTGCTGACCTTATAGAGCAATGGAATAGCATTTTAAAGCGGCAGCTGAGGCACTCAAATGAATACACATTCGGTGGAGAAAAGACAGCCTGTTCAGTAAGTGGTGCTGAGAAAACTGGACAGCTACATGTAAAAGAATGAAATTAGAACACTACCTAACACTATACACAAAAATAAACTCCAAATGGAT
This sequence comes from Phocoena sinus, assembly GCF_008692025.1. Lineage (NCBI taxonomy): Eukaryota > Metazoa > Chordata > Mammalia > Artiodactyla > Phocoenidae > Phocoena > Phocoena sinus. The sequence continues at coordinate 40,340,616 of NC_045774.1, forward strand.
TAAAGACCTAAATGTAAGACCAGACACTATAAAACTCTTAAAGGAAAACATAGGAAAAACACTCTTTGACATAAACTACAGAAAGATCTTTTTTGACCCACCTCCTAGATTAATGAAAATAAAAGCAAAATTAAACAAATGGGATTTAACTAAACTTAAGAACTTTTGTACAGCAAAGGAAACCATAAACAAGACAAAAAGACAACCCTCAGAGTGGGAGAAAATATTTGCAAATGAAACAACAAAGGATTAATCTCCAAAATATACAAACAGCTCATGGAGTTCAATATCAAAAAAACAAACAATCCAGTTAAAAACTGGGTGGAAGACCTAAACAGACATTTCACCAAGGAAGATGTACACATGGCCAAGAGGCACATGAAAAGATTATCAATATCACTAATTATTAGAGAAATGGAAATAAAAACTACAATGAAGTATCACCTCACACCGGTCAGGATGGCCATTATCAAAAAATCTAGAAACAATAAATGCTGGAAAGAGTGTGGTGAAAAGGAAACCCTCCTTCACTGTTGGTGGGAATGTAAATTGATACAACTACTATGGAAAACAGTATGGAGGTTCTTTAAAAAACTAAACATTGAAATACCATATGACCTAGCAATCCCACTACTGGACATACACCCTGAGAAAACCATAATTAAAAGAGATGTGTCACAATGTTCTTTGCAGCACTATTTACAATAGCCAGGACATGGAACCAACCTAAATGTTCATCGACAGATGAATGGATAAAGAAGACATGGCACATATATACAATGGAATATTATTTAGTCATAAAAAGAAATGAAATTATTTGTAGTGAGGTGGATGGACCTAGAGTCTGTCATACAGAGTGAAGTAAGTCAGGAAGAGAAAAACAAATACTGTATGCTAACATGTATATATGGAATTAAAAAAAAATGGTACTGATGAACCTAGTTGCAGGGCAGGAATAAAGATGTAAACATAGAGAATGGACTTGCAGACACGGGGTGGGAGGGGGAAGCTGGGATGAAGTGAGAGAGTGGCATGGACATACATACACTACCAAATGTAAAACAGATAGCTAGTGGGAAGCAGCAGCATAGCACAGGGAAATCAGCTCGGTGCTTTGTGAACACCTAGAGGGATGGGATAGGGAGAGTGGGAGGGAGGCTCAAGAGGGAGGGGCTATGGGGACATATGTATGCTTATGGCTGATTCTCTTTGGTGTACAACAGAAACTAACACAGTATTGTGAAGCAAATATACTCCAATAAAGACCTATTAAAAAAATGAATACTACACACTCAAAGGTAACTATATATGGTTATAGGGATGTGGATTCAAGAGACCAGGAACCAAGACGTCAAAGTAGGAATGGCCCAACTTATCACTATTCCCAGTAACCCATTTGGGGAATTTGTGCCTCCCAACCCCACATTTTAGGTTCTGAGGAGCTAGAGCGCTTGTTCCCAGAGTGGGAGGATGCATCTACCACGAGACAGAGCATGAATCTTATTAAATTTGAAGCTGTGGATGTTCCCTGGTCCCTTCAAGTGTCTTGTGGTAAGAGAACAGCAAGCAAGGAAAGAAGTTAGTCTGCTGGCAAGGATAATTAACCCTGATCACCATGGAGAGGAAAGGCTGTTTTTGTATGGGGGCCAGAAGAATACACTTGGCTCCCAGGTGTCCCTTGAGGACACCTCTTGGTATACATTGGCAAGTTTTGATGATATGTGTACGAGTAGAGCAGTTATGGTCTGAGAAGGGCATGGTGACCAGGGACTCAGACCCTTCAGGGGTAAAACTCCTGTTCACTCCACCAGGTAAACCACCTATATCAGCAGTGTTCTAGCTGAGGGTGAGGGGAATCTAGAGTGGATTACAGAAGAGGGAGAGGATGTGTATTGATGGTGGCTATAAGATCAGAAGCAGTAGTGGAGGCTATATTTTTTCCCCACTAACTTTTCTATTTTAAGTTTCACCAGTGAAAGAGAACATTTGAGTTGTTCTCAATTGGGCAAACTTATACAAAATAATTGGACCCAGTTTGTGCAAAGGATGTACTGTAGTAGATACTGTGGTACACTGCTCAGGTCTCTCCTTCATGGCTTAGCCACTTATTTCCCTAGCTGTTAGGTATATTGGCTGCTTTTGGCTCACAGTTGAGTCCCTCTCTAGAAATTGCCTTCAACGAAAAGGACTTCCTTTGCAAAAGATTGTGCTGCCTCCTTGGGAGCACCCCTGTTATCCAATGACTAGTCATTGTGGGGTTTCAAGGACCTTAGTCTTTTTCCCTCAATTCTGGGCACATATGAAAAGTCATCGTAGCTCTAGAACATCCTGTGTGACCTTCTGAGTCCCCTGTTGTCACTGTGACACAATTTATCAATAAATTCCCTTTCTGCCCAATTCTACTTCCTTCGCTTCCTTACAAATCTTATTTGCAAGAGCACTCTTCAAAAAAGTATCTACATGTGAATTCCTGTCTCAGAATCTGTTCCCTGGGGAACCCATACTAAAACAATGATGGATTTGAAAAGGTGAGTACGTATGCTCTTAAGAGGCTACTCTAGAAGCCCGGAATGGTCTTCTTGTTTATCTTGCATCTCTCTTCTTCCTGACTTCCAAATATGGTTTCAGTATAACTTTTTTTTTCTGAAATATTACTACAATATCAGAGTGTAAAGTTAGGATATAGAGAAAATAATATTAAAATAGATTTATTTTATACAGAAATTGAGACTAATTATTTAGGGATTATTTGTGTAAAAAGTTAGGTAGAGATGCTTAATAAACAAGACTACCCGATATGTAGCACAGGTCCAGGCACATCGTGGATGGTCTATAAATGTTTGTTAAGTGGATAGGTAAATGAGATTTTCAGTAGACCATTCTAATTCTCATACTGTTACTAATGTCCAAGTTAGGTGTGGTATTTAGAACAACAATAACTCATCAGAAGATTCAGTCATCTTTAGTTGTTTAACTTCCTTGAAACTTTGTTTCTTTGTCAGTACAATGCCTGCCTTCAAGTAGATTACAACTTAACTCAGCCTTGAAGGTAAATTATAATTTTTCCACTGCTATTCCTTATGTGCTATGATGACAAATGGAATAATCAACTGAGAGAATACTGTTATTTGCTTAATGAGTACCTTTCTCTTTTAGTATAATTTTTTCCTCCAAAATTTATTATTTTTTTATTTTATTGTTTATTTTTATTGAGGTATAGTTGATGAACAATATTATATAAGTTTCAGGTGTACAAAATAGTGATTCACAATTTTTAAAGTGGTATTATTTTAATTTTTGTTTTCCTACAATGCAGCTTATATTAAGTATATTTCTATTCAAATTATGAATCTGTGGGTTCTTTCAAAGTTCATTTTTGTACTAAATCATTCATGGGAAAAACATCAAACATATATTCAATTAGAAAATAATTAAATTGTTAACCACGAGTTTTGGCAGATTTCCAATTTTGCTTTAGTTATTTTGAGGTCACAGTTGTAATTATTAAGCTTTAAATATGGCTACAGTCAGCAAAAACAACTGATTTAATCAACTGTGATCATAGATCAAAATATTCATGCCCCAAACCTTTTATATGTATAGCTGAATGGGGAAAAAGTATATTTTTATTCACTGGAAATAGAGTTCCTTTTAGGAAAGGAATTATCTTTGCTTAGGAAAACAAAGGTAAGTGATTTGGTAACTTCAGATTAGAAGGAAAGACATCAGGGAAATGAGACTGAAGGAGTTTTTTTTTTAATGCTAGAGCAAAATTACTCTGTATAAAAAAATATCTGATGGCAGCATTTTGGGTCTTGAGAGTAGTAATGAAAGGAGAAGAGAGATGGAATCAATCAACATGGAAGAACACTCCAAAGGACTTTAATAAACAATGATACTGAATGTGAAGTTGTCTCTTTGCTGTGATATTACTTCTTGCTCTCCAGTTAGCTGAACTTTCTCTAGGGTATGGCCTTTCAACACATGAAATGGAGTTTCTTTTTGTGAAACCTAAAGAGGAGGGGATGAGTTCCTCATTTTTAGCTAGTCCAGAATGGACAGAAAAAAAACAACTTCCTGACATAGAACCAAGACTAAAAATTCAATAGACATAGAAAATTACAGCCAGAGGTGGCTCTGGGAAAATACTTAGGCCTTCAGTCCAGTCTTATTTAGATTCTGGGAGGTAAAGTAAACCAAGCTGACTCTGTGTTACACATGGTTTGATCTCAAGGTGTTCAGCAATCATTTCTGTAGTACTAGCTGTATGACTTTCGTCAAGTAACTTCACTACTCTGTCTCTGTTTGTTCGTCTATGAAAATGAAAGAAAAACAGGGCCTACCTAAATGGGTTGCCCCAATGAGAATTAAATGTTAAATATTTTCCTTGTAGTTGTTATTGTTACTATTAATATTGATATTGTTTCTCTTTGTTCTTCATTTTTTTCATTCCTAGGAAACAGCATTATTGTAATAGACCAGTTAAAGATGATTAGGATTTACAGGCATGGAGATGGAGAGTTAAAGTGGGTATATGTAGAATTAATCTTTTTCTTCCCCTGTTCATCCAAAATCAACCATCAGCTGGAAAGCTCTACTAAGGTGTCTTTCAGATACCTCAACATACATTCAAAATTAAATCTATTTTCTTTTCTCCCTAAAACTGGCTTCTGATCTGTCATTTTAAATTACATTTAGTAACAACAGCAGCACAAATTGCATCTTGTCACTCAAGTCGAAACCATAGTCTTCCGTATTCCTTTTCCCTCCCATTTCCTACCCACATCTAATAAGTTAATGGTGTCCAGACTCTTTTGATCTTCTTACTTAGTAAAATATACTAAGCAACCACTCCAAAATGAGTTAATTTAGGTATTATTTACATGTATCATCAATACATATATTAAATGTAAGGAAAGCCTATTTTTTCTGTTTTAAGATAAAAATTAAAGTTCTAATATTTATTGCCCACAACCAACATATTGTCATGTTAAATCCTGCTAATTCTACTTCTGAAGTATTTGTTTAATTGATCTCCTCTCATTTCTTACCTCTTTTCACACTCTAGTTCAGACCCCATTTGCCTAGACTGCTGCAAATGACCCTGTTTGTGGTTTCTTGACTCTGCATGTGTCTTCCTCAAATCTTCACATGTATTATATTCTATTTCAATATTTTATTCAAACTATACAACTAAACCTGTTTTACTCTCCCGCATAAAACCTTTCATTGCCTATAGGATAAAACTAAGCTCTATTTAAGGCTTTCCATGATCTATATCCCTTTCTAGCTTGATGTGTTACCATTCCATTCTTTACATTTTATTTTCAGCACAAAATGCTGTACCTTATTAACTCACTTCTTTCTCACCTCTATTCCTTTGTGTATTTTCAGTGCCTCTTTTTTTATCCCCACCCTCCCTCTTACTACATTTATTTTTCTGATAATCTCTACTTATTCTTTTAGGCTCAGATTGGGTGTTGGCATCATTCAAAATGCATTTTCTCTGACTACTGGGATTAGAGATCCACATAAATCTGTAATATCCTTGGATAGCTCCACCATTTTGGAAATGAGTGTAGTGGGAAGAACATGCCCAATTACATTGATTAGTCTCACCCTAAATATACGACTACAACTTTCAAGTGCGCTCTTAAAATCAAGTGGTTGCTCCTAGTTATTCACTCTCTTAATTTCTTGGATATTATTTGACAGTCTTCTCTTTGCCAATCCCCAGCACCATTCAGTCCATTCTGCATTTCAGCAAATGACTCAAATCTTATTCACTACGAATAGATGCAAATAGAAGTGAAAATTCTCACACTCTTACCACCCTATTTGTCAAGGTACCCAGCATCTGTTACCACAGCAAATACTGTGCCTTCTCACTTGTTACCGCAGATGAACTATTCATGTTCTTATTTAAGGCTAATTCCTCTTCTTGTGCACTAGATTCCATACCTCTATTGCCTGCTCAAGGATGTTGCTCCAACAATATTATTTTGTCTGTCTTACATCATCATTTTCCTCTCTAATAGATTATTTTCATTACCATAGAAACACCCTATCATTTCCCCCAAATCAAAAAAACAAAACTTATTAGCTATTGATGATATTAAGGACTTGCTGTAAATTTTGTTTGAGGTGACAATGATATTATGGTTATGCTAAAAAGTCCTAATCACTTGGAAATACATACTGAAATATTTTTAGGTGAAATGATATGATGCTTAAGATATGCTTTAAGAATATGGGAAGAGAGATGAAATAAGATTAGCAAAATGTTGATAATTTTCAAAACTGGATGATGGGTACTATACTATGCTCTGTACTTTAGAGCTTTTATAAATTTTGTATTAGATTATTTTATCAATGAGTTGTAAGAGGTTTTTTGTTGCCGTTTTGTTTTTTACATATTTTGGATACAAGCCCTTTATCACATATCAGTTTTGCAAATACTTTCTCCATGTTTATGGTTTGTTTTTTACCTTTACTTAATGAGTTTTTTGAAGAAGTAAATTTGTTAAATTTGATGAAGACAAATTTATCAATATTCTCTTTTTGGTTTGTGCTTTGTGTGTCTTACCTAAAAAATATTTGACTAACTAAAGGTCACAAAGATTTTCTTCTACGTTGTCTTCCAGAAGTTTTATAGTTAGAGGTCTCACAGTTGGGTCTGTGATACATTTAGGGTTAACTATGGTATCTGTTAGGAAGTATGAATTGAAGTTCATTTTCACATATAGATGTCCAATTGTTCCAACACCATTTGTTGAAAAGACTGTCCTTTTTCCACTGAATTACTTGGGCACCTTTATTTAAAATCAGTTCATCATATATGTTTGTCTATTTATGAACTCTTTATCTTTTGTTCATTGATCTCTTTGTCTACCCTTAGTTACTATAACTTTTTTTTTTTTTTTTTTTTTGCGGTACGCGAGCCTCTCACTGTTGTGGCCTCTCCCGTTGCGGAGCACAGGCTCCAGACGTGCAGGCTCAGTGGCCATGGCTCACGGGCCCAGCCGCTCCACAGCATGTGGGATCTTCCCGGACCGGGGCACGAACCCATGTCCCCTGCATCAGCAGGCAGACTCTCAACCACTGCACCACCCGGGAAGCCCTATAAGTTTTTATAAAACCTAAAACAGGTAGCTTTAGACCTCCAACTTCGTAACTCTTCAAACTTGTTCTGGATATTCTAGGTATAAGTTCTATGCATTTTGATGTAAGTTTTAGAATTAACTTGTTAATCTCTAAAAAAAAGTGCTTACTGTCATTTGGGATTATATTTAATTGAGAAATCAATCGATCAATTGATAGATTACCTTAGCAGAGTGAGTCTTCTAACTTATGAACACGGTATATCTCTCCATTTCTTTATGTCTTTAAATTTTCTCAGCATTGTTTTAGTTTTCAGAGTATAGACATTGCACATATTTTCTGAAATTTATCTCTTTTTCATGTTGCTTTGATGCTGTTGTAAGCAATATCGTTTGTTAAATTTCAATTTTCAATTGTTTATTGATAGTATATGAAAAATCAATTTGTTTTAAATATTTACCTTGCATCCTGTGACCTTGCTAAATTCAGTTATTAGTGCTGTTAGCTTTGTGATAGATTCCCTACTATTTACTATGTAAAGAATCATATTGTCTGTTAAGAGAGACAGAAACCTTTATCACTTTAAACATGTCCGGCCACTCCCTTCTGTCTTGCTGAGTTTCTGCTGAAAGATCAGCTGTTAACCTTATGGGGATTCCCTTGTGTGTTATTTGTTGTTTTCCCCTTGCTGCTTTTAATATTTTTTCTTTGTATTTAATTTTTGATAGTTTGATTAATATGGTTCTTGGCGTGTTTCTCCTTGGATTTATCCTGTATGGGACTCTCTGTGCTTCCTGGACTTGATTAACTATTTCCTTTCCCATATCAGGGAAGTTTTCAACTATAATCTCTTCAAATATTTTCTCAGTCCCTTTCTTTTTCTCTTCTGGGACCCCTATAATTCGAATTTTGGTGCATTTAATGTTGTCCCAGAGGTCTCTGAGACTGTCCTCAGTTCTTTTCATTCTTTTTCTTTATACTGCTCTGCAGTAGTTATTTCCAGTATTTTATCTTCCAGGTCACTTATCTGTTCTTCTGCCTCAGTTATTCTGCTATTGATCCCTTCTAGAGAATTTTTAATTTCATTTATTGTGTTGTTCATCGTTGCTTGTTTCCTCTTTAGTTCTTCCTGGTCCTTGTTAAATGTTTCTTGCATTTTGTCTATTCTGTTTCCAAGATTTTGGATCATCATTACTATCATTATTCTGAATTCTTTTTCAGGTAGACTGTCTACTTCCTCTTCATTTGTTAGGTCTGGTGGGTTTTGCCCTTGCTCCTTCACTGCTGTGTGTTTCTCTGTCTTCTCATTTCCCTTATCTTACTGTGTTTGGGGTCTCCTTTTTGCAGGCTGCAGGTTCGTAGTTCTCATTGTTTTTGGTGTCTGTCCCCAGTGGCTAAGGTTGGTTCAGTGGGTTGTGTAGGCTTCCTGGTGGAGGGGACTAGTGCCTGTGTTCTGGTGTATGAGGCTGGATCTTGTCTTTCTGGTGGGCAGGTCCACGTCTGGTGGTGTGTTTTGGGGTGTCTGTGGCCTTATGATTTTAGGCAGCCTCTCTGCTAATGGGTGGGGTTGTGTTCCTGTCTTGCTAGTTGTTTGGCATGGGGTGTCCAGCACTGTAGCTTGCTGGTCATTGAGTGAAGCTGGGTCTTGGTGTTCAGCTCGAGATCTCTGGGAGATTTTCGCCGTTTGCTATTACGTGGAGCTGGGAGGTCTCTTGTGGATCAGTGTCCTGAAGTTGGCTCTCCCACCTCAGAGGCACAGCACTGACTCCTGACTGGAGCACCAAGAGCCTTTCATCCACACGGCTCAGAATAAAAGGGAGAAGAAATAGAAAGAAAGAAAGGAAGAGGATAAAATAAAGTAAGATAAAATTAATTAAAATAAAAAATAATTTTGGAGAAAAAAAAATGTTTTTAAGTAAAAAAAACAAAACAACAGACAGACAGAGCCCTAGGACAAATGGTGAAAGTAAAGCTATACAGACAAAATCTCACACAGAAGCATACACATACACACTCACAAAAAGAGAAAAGGGGAAAAAATAATATATGTTGCTCCCAAAGTCCACCTCCTCAATTTGGGCTGATTCGTTGTCTATTCATGTATTCCACAGATGCAGGGTACATCAAGTTGATTGTGGAGCTTTAATCCGCTGCTCCTGAGTCTGCTGGGAGAAATTTCCCTTTCTCTTCTTTGTTCGCACAGCTCCCGGGGCACAGCTTTGGATTTGGCCCCACCTCTGCGTGTAGGTCACCTGAGGGTGTCTGTTCTTCGCTCAGACAGGACGGGGTTAAAGTAGCAGCTGATTCGGGGGCTCTGGCTCACCCAGGCCGGGGGAAGGGAGTGGTGCGGATGCAGGGGTGGGGCCTGCGGTGGCAGAGGCTGGCGTGACGTTGCACCAGCCTGAGGCGCGCTGTGCGTTCTCCCAGGTAAGTTGTCCCTGGATCACGGGACCCTGGCAGTGGCGGGCTGCACAGCCTCCCCGGAAGGGGGTTGTGGATAGTGACCTGTGCTCGCACACAGGCTTCTTGGTGGTGTCAGCAGCAGCCTTAACGTCTCATGCCCGTCTCTGGGGTCCGCGCTGTTAGCCGCGGCTCGTACCAGTCTCTGGAGCTCCTTTAAGCGGCGCTCTTAATCCCCTCTCCTCGCGCACCAGGAAACAAAGAGGCAAAAAAAGTCTCTTGTCTCTTCGGCAGGTCCAGACTTTTCCCAGGACTCCCTCCCGGCTAGCCGTGGTGCACTAGCTCCCTCCAGGCTGTGTTCACCCCGCCAACCCCAGTCCTCTCCCTGCGCTCCGAACGAAACCCGAGCCTCAGCTCGCAGCCCCGCCCGCCCCGGCGGGTGAGCAGACAAGCCTCTCGGGCTGGTGAGTGCCGGTCGGCACCGATCCTCTGTGCGGGAATCTCCCCACTTTGCCCTCCGTACCCGTCGCTGTGCACTCCTCCGCGGTCCCGAAGCTCCCCCCTCGGCCTCCCGCAGTCTCTGCCCGCGAAGGGGCTTCCTAGTGTGTGGAAACTTTTCCTCCTTCACAGCTCCCTCCTACTGGTGCAGGTGCCGTCCTTATTCTTTTGTCTCTGTTTTTTCTTTTTTCTTTTGGCCTACCCAGGTACGTGGGGAGTTTCTTGCCTTTAGGGAGGTCTGAGTTCTGCCAGCGTTCAGTAGGTGTTCTGTAGGTGCTGTCCCACATGTAGGTGTATTTCTGATGTATTTGTGGGGAGGAAGGTGATACCCGCGTCTTACTTTTCCACCATCTTCCTCAACCTCCCTCCTACACTTGCACTTTTTGAGAAGGAATAATTATTCTTCAGGCAACTGATTTATTTTCAAAATGAAAAAATATATATTTTAGAAAATTATTGAAATTAATGCTTTTAATGCAATTAATACCCAAAGTTCAAACGGAAAAACCTCTATTGCTTAAATGAGTTAATAATACCAAGAGCCTGAGAATATCCACAGAAAAGAATAGCTAAAGTAAAACTATTGATATTAGGCAAACGAAATGTTGTCAGTCACAAAGACAGCCCTGAAAAACAATCAGCTTGTATTTACAGTTGATAAGGTAAATTTTGATCCACAATAAAGTATTTTATCATATAAGCATAAATTAACAGGATATATAATCCACCTTCTTGGAAAAGAAAAAATTCTGAATGTGTATATTTTCTTCCTCATCTTCTTTTTTCTTCTTCCTGCTTTCCCCTTTCTTCCTTCCTTCCTTTCTTCCTCCCTTCCTCCCCCTCCTTCCCTCCTTCCCTTCTTCCTTCCAACAGCTTTTAATATCTAGTTATTTTTAGGTATGATCTTCCTAGCACCAAAAGGGGAGAACTTTCTCATTATAAATATAAAATACTAAGATGCCCTTGAAGGAGTTTTAATCTTTAGGAAGTGGGCTTTCTTAAGTGGGCTCTTCCAGAGGTGGTAGTGCTGGAATTAGGGAAAAGAGCAGAAAAGTAAATAAAGTTTGCTGCTACGCAATCAGGACAAGAAATTCAGTATAAAATTTCAAACTCAATAAGTCTCACACAGTTCATACTAAACTCCTCTAATTGCCAATGAATAGTACACTCCGGTGTAGAAAACCAGAAAGGTCATGCTAAATTACGTAGGTCCATGCTGTTCCGTAAATTCATTGCACCTTGCATCTCTGCCTTGTGTCTGCAGTGCAGTTTTCTGAACTTTGCTCAACTTTACCACCTACTGGTTATTCGATTCTAATCAGTAGAAGCAAATATTCGTGTAACTTGACCTTCAGCAAACTGCAAGAAGACTAGAAGGGCAAGAGAATTTAGAGAGGAAATAAAATATTGACCGTGTCTTGTAAATGACGGGAATAGATATAATTTTTTTTATCTTATTTTAACTGGGGAAGGGAGTAAATTATAAAAAGAAATTGGCTTTTAAGTTCAAAAAAACTATGTTATGGTCCTGGAAAATGTCCATGAATTCAGTTTTTCATGAATTCTGTATATTTAGACTAGTTGTAAACATGTTACCATAGTAGTAAAGCTTCTTTTAAAAAGGGGACAGGGGAGGAATCACTATCTATAATTCCAGGGCTAGGAAAAAACTCAAGGGAAATTGCAGTGGTTCTTTTTCTTTCAATCTTCTAAATCCCACCCTTAGACCAGTTCTTTTACCTAGAACACCTGAAAAGAATTCATGGAGAACTATCTTGGTGCCTCTTGACCTTCACAATCCTGAAAACGCATACAGCTGTCAACGTTTTCTAGGAAAGGAGTGTTTGAAATGTAAGATAGAGGGAAAGAACGAGACAGGAAAATGGAAAGGCAGAAGAGGAGGCTTGTTGGTAAAAGACAAAGTTTGCACTTGATTAACTCATTTCCCCGTCAGCTCCTTACCTTGGTTCTCTTCTGACCCCCATAGTACTCTTTTTTTTTTTAAAGAAGATGTTGGGGGTAGGAGTTTATTTATTTGTTTATTTTTGCTATGTTGCGTCTTCATTTCTGTGCGAGGGTTTTCTCTAGTTGTGGCAAGCGGGGGCCACTCTTCATCGCGGTGCGTGGGTCTTTCACTGTTGTGGCCTCTCTTGTTGCGGAGCACAGGCTCCAGACGCGCAGGCTCAGTAGTTGTGGCTCACGGGCCTAGTTGCTCCGCGGCATGTGGGATCCTCCCAGACCAGGGCTCGAACCGGTGTCCCCTGCATTAGCAGGCAGATTCTCAACCACTGCACCACCAGGGAAGCCCCACAGTACTCTTTAATCTTCTCTTTTCCTACCCCTGTCAACACTGGCTTCCAGGGAGATTCACAAATCAGTTTCTTCAACTCTGAGGTGAACAGAAGTTAAATTGTTACTCTTTTCAAATTATATTGGCAGACTTAAGCCTAAACTATAATTGTGGAATAAAAGATTTGTCTTCTGGTAAAGGATTTTTAGGCATCAGCAGGCAACTGGTGCAAGGTTTATTATTTGGGATGTTGTGCAGCAATATGAAACTATACACTTCAAAAAGAAAACTGATTTGAATCCTACATGGATTTACCTTAAAGTTTCATGAATGCATATAAAACTATTATCTGCTCTGATGTAATTGCCATTTGTAATACCAATTAGGGATTTTAAAGATCATCAATAAGTAAAATTTTAAAAATTAAATTAAATTAAATTCCAGGGTGTGAAAACTGCCATTTGAAGAGGAGATTTTAGCATCTCTGAAGTCTTTTGCTTGTGTATTGTGAAATTTTATCCATTCTTTTGGTAAGAGAGGGATAAGGAATGAGAATGTTGGTTTTCCTAAGTGTCTGCTCTGTGCTAGATACTCTCATAGACACTTTCATATACATTTTTTTTACTCTAATAATTACTTCTTTTTTAAAAAATAACATGAAATACATTTAAGGATTCTGGAGATCAAGGTTGTTTTTTTTAATACGTTCTTTTTGGTTATCTGAAATTCTGAAGCGAAAGTCTTATAGACTGTAAAAATTTAGAGCCTTTTAAAGGCATCAAACACTTTTTGCCCTTACATCATTGGATCTTTCAATGGAGAAAAGTATGTGTTATGAAATGCTCTAAGAATCTGTTTGACATTTGCAACTCTTTTCATTATTTAATTGCTTTCAATTTGTACAAGATTGAATTTGAAAAATGTAGCATGTTGGGAGGAAAACTATTTGTATTATCTTTTTTCCAAATATTTGTAATTTCATTAGTACTTTCAATGTCTACCCATTTAATGGGACTGTGTACACTTGTGTTGATTTGTGACTACAGAGGGTGTCCTAACAAAAAGGACAAAGGTTACTAACCATAGACTAAAAGCAGAGGCAGCAGGACCTAAAAACTCCAGGTGTGTTACATGGAGGATGATGTAATGCTAAATACTTAGCATCTGGAAGGGAGGATGCAAGATGTCAGGTAGTTGTCATACCCCTGGGAAAGTGAACTATCGTGCTTTATAGTGGATTGTGAAAATAATTAGATCTGCTGATTTATCAAGATGTTTTGACTTCATGGTCACACAGTGAGGTGGTCGATAGCCTACTTGTAGCTAGCAAGAATAAACAATTTCTTACATATGTTTATTGATAAACAAGCAAAAATTATATATTCAAAGAGATAGGCACTTCGAGTTCTTATAAGCTTTCACTCTTATTCCATAGAATGGATTTGTTATATTTATTCTCATTGACTGTGAAATGGACCCTAAGTTAACTAATAGCTAAACTTTCCCAAAACTTTGGCAGATATTCTGTTGAAAATAAAATCCTTCATTAATTCTTCAGAGATGACATCCGGGTCCATAATTCTTTAAGTAGATCAGAAGTGTTTTGCAATGCAACAAAAGGTCAAGGACAGAAAGCTCACTTTTAATAGACTGTTCCTTTAACAATGTTTCTCTCAAAAAGTTTGTATTAAAATGCAGTATGCCTATTTCTTCCACTCCAGATATTAATTATTTTGACAAGCAATGGGAAAATGCCAGGAATATGTGAACTGATGAAAACAAAAGCAATGATGTTTCCAAGGATGCACCTGACAGCACTTAGGGGATCTAGAGAAATGAGAGCAGAATTACAAAGATTTCAAGTGTTTTAGTAATAAACTCAGGCAATTTAAAGTTACAAAAATTCATTGGATTTCTACTGAACTTAGATCCTTTCTGAATGCATAGTAACTCTTTTATAACTTTTTTAATGCTGTACATTTACATTAGAATGATTTGACTTTATATTATGATTAAAGTATCCTTAGTACGGATTTACATAATGAAACTTAGTTTTGTATGTTGTAATAGCTGTGCCTTGATTTCCAGTCTACAGTATGCTTGTCTGGATTACTAAATCTTAGGTTTGGAGAGTTCTGTTAATGGCAAGTTTCCTTCATAACCCAGTTAATTTTTATAGTAAATCTTTATTTATTATTTGGTATATTTTTCTATCTATTTTAGTTTTTATGCTTAAAAAAAATAAAACAATACTAGAACTAAAATTTCCTTACAGAAAGTTAGACATTTAAAGCTAATTTATTTAATTAATCAAAATAAATAAATAGACAACATTAAGAAGTTTGGAAGATATTGAAAAGGTCATGGGAATTCCTGGGGGTCGTTTCATTTAGAAATTATAGTGGGGTTTTTCACTTTTTTTTTTTTTTTGGCTGCGTCAGGTTTTAGCTGCAGTACGCAGTATCTTTGTTGAGGCATGAGGGATCTTTCATTGTTTCACCTATTTTTAAATCATTATACTGGGATTGAAACAGTATCCTAGAATTCACTACCACTTTCCTCATTGTTGCACAGAGTTCTGAATTATATTGAAATATTAAGGACAGCCTGTTTTAATCCTTCCTAACCCATTCAAGTGTTCTCAATAGATAGAGCACACTCTATACTGTGGCTCTGAAAAAGGAAAAAGGGCAGATTTGTTAGCACACTGGACCTGGAAGGAAGTGTCATTAGCAATCTGCCTATCCTGTTTTCCTAGGGCAAGATGTTCTCAGTTTTAGGAACTCTTCCCCTAGAGGTGGATTGGACTGGCTGCAAAAGAGACTGGCTACAGAGGAAAAGGTATGAGCCTGCAGAGGCATCCAAACAAGATAGATAGGTGGTGTTAACCAGTAACAGCAATTCTACTTCATAACAGTCCTCCTATAGTATTCTCCTATTCCCATGCATTAGGGCAAGGTCAGCTTCCCACTGGTTCACCTCCTCAAGGCTGCGACATCAGAAGCTAAATCTTACCTCTCATATTCCCCGAAGATGTTTTAAAGATGTGTGGGCCTCATTATTTATGGATTAAATAATTTTCTTGCTTAGGGATACAAAGTTTAACTACTATTGAGAACCTTAGCATTTTTGTGTTTCTGTCACATGTACCAGAATAAGATTGCCTTCACAATAATGAATTTTCCAAGAGAAGTAAATTCCAAACCAAAATGTAATCAGCATGACTCCCAGTTTTCCTTTTCCCAAAGTGAAATAAAATCACTTTTTTTGTAGAAAATCACTAAGAACTTACTAGCTATGACTTTTTCTCTGTACAAATAACATCAACTGCAAAAGCAAAAATTCTAGTTGTAACTTTTGGACAAGAAAACCAACACACAATTCTTTTATAAATAGTAGTTAAAGATTCTTAAAATTGTGCTATCATCATCTTTAAGGAAAAGACTATAATGTTATTAACAATAACAGAAAATGATTCATGTCTTCCAGAAAATTGAATCTTGAAAAAAATGTTCAGATAGAAACAATTATCTCATACATGAAAATATTCATATATATCTCCATTAGAAGAAGAAGGAGCAAATATTTCTGGATATCTACTTTTACCACTGAGGAAACTCTTCCATAAGCTTCCCCATGTTTGAAAGAAAGGAGAGGGATGGACTTTGGGTAGCCAAACAATGATATCCTCTGCTATAATTTAAGGTCAAGTAAAGCAATAGTCAAGAATCAGACGTGGGGGCAGGGGCAAGGGGAATTGGATAAAGGCAGTCAAAAGGTACAAACTTAGAGTTATAAGTAAGTACTAGGGATGTAATGTACAACATGATAAATATAATTGACACTGCTATGTGCTATATATGAAAGTTAAGAGAGTAAATACTGATAGGAGGAGCTTCAAGATGGCGGAAGAGTAAGACGCGGAGATCACCTTCCTCCCCACAAATACATCAGAAATACATCTACATGAGGAACAACTCCTACAGAACACCTACTGAACGCTGGTAGAAGACCTCAGACTTCCCAAAAGGTAAGAAACTCCCCACATACCTGGGTAGGGCAAAAGGAAAAAGAATAAACAGAGACAAAAGAATAGGGATGGGAGCAGCACCTGGGGAGGGAGCTGTGAAGGAGGAAAAGTTTCCACACACTAGGAAGCCTCTTCTCGGGCGGAGATGGGGGTGGGGGTGGAGGGGGGAAGCTTCGGAGCCGCGGAGGAGAGCGCAGCAACAGGGGTGCAGAGGGCAAAGCGGAGAGATTCCTGCACAGAGGATGGGTACCGACCGGCACTCACCAGCCCGAGAGGCTTGTCTGCTCACCCGCCGCGGCGGGCGTGGCCTGGGAGCTGAGGCTCGGGCTTCGGTCGGCGCGCCGGGAGAGGACTGGCGGCGTAAACACAGACGGAAGGGGGCGAGTGCGCCACAGCTAGCCAGGAGGGAGTCCGGCAAAAAGTCTGGAGCTGCCGAAGAGGCAAGAGACTATTGCTTCACGGTGCGTGCGAGGAGAGGGGATTCAGACCGCCACCTAAATGAGCTCACGAGACGGGTGCGAGCTGCAGCTATCAGCGCGGACCCCAGAGACGGGCATGAGAAGCTAAGGCCGCTGCTGCCGCCACCAAGAAGGCTGTGTGCGAGCACAGGTCGCTATCCACACCGCCCTCCCGGGAGCCTGTGCAGCCCGCCAATGCCAGGGTCCCGTGACCCAGGGACAACTTCCCCGGGAGAACGCACGGCACGCCTCAGGCTGGTGCAACGTCACACTGTCCTCTGCCGCTGCAGGCTCGCCCCACATCCCTACCCCTCCCTCCCAGCGGCCTGAGTGAGCCAGAGCCCCCGAATCAGCTGCTACTTTAACCCCATCCAGTCTGAGCGGGAGCAGACGCCCTCAGGCGACCTACACACAGAGGAGGGGCCAAATCCAAAGCTGAAACTCGGGAGCTGTGCGAACAAAGAAGAGAAAGGGAAATCTCTCCAGCAGCCTCAGGAGCAGCGGATTAAATCTCCACAATCAACTTGATGTACGTTGCATCTGTGGAATACCTGAATAGACAACAAATCATCCCAAGTTGAGGAGGTGGACTTTGGGAGCAACTATATATATATTTTTTCCTTTTTATCTTTTGTGGGTGTGTATGTGTATGCTTCTGTGTGTGATTTTGTATGTATAACTTTGCTTTTACCATTTGTCCTAGGGTTATGTCTGTCCATTTTTTTCTTTTTTTTAGTATAGTTTTTAGCTCTTGTTATCATTGGTGGATTTGTTTTTTGGTTTGGTAGCTCTCTACTTTATTTCTTACTTTCTTTTTATTACTTTAAAATTTTTTTTAGTAATTATTTTTTATTTTAATAACTTTATTTAATTTTATTTATTTATTTATTTCTCCCTTTTATTCTGAGCCGTGTGGATGACCGGGTCTTGGTGCTGTGGCCAGGCATCAGGCCTGTGCCTCTGAGGTGGGAGAGCACAGTTCAGGACATTGGTCCATCAGATACCTCCCAGCTCCACGTAATATCAAGTAGTGAAACCTCTCCCAGAGATCTCTATCTCAATGCTAAGACCCAGCTCCACTCAATGACCAGCAAGCTACAGTGCAGGACATCCTATGCCAAACAAATAGCAAGACAGGAACACGACACCACCCATTAGCAGAGAGGCTGCCTGAAATCATAATAAGGTCACAGACACCCCAGAAAACACCACCGGATGTGGGAGTGACCACCAGAAAGACAAGATCCAGCCTCATCCACCAGAACACAGGCACTAGTCCCCTCCACCAGGAAGCCTACAGAGCCCACTGAACAAACCTTAGCCACTAGGGGCAGACATCAAAAGCAACAGGAACTACAGACCTGCAGCCTGTGAAAAGGAGACCCCAAACACAGTAAGTTAAGCAAAATGAGAAGACAGATAAATACACAGCAAATGAAGGAGCAAGGTGAAAACCCACCAGACCAAACAAAGGAAGAGGAAATAGGCAGTCTACCTGAAAAAGAATTCAGAATAATGATAGTAAAGGTGATCCAAAATCTTGGAAAAAGGATGGAGAAAATAAAAGAAAGGTTTAACAAGGATCTAGAAGAACTAAAGAGCAAACAAACAGTGATGAACAACACAATAAATGAAATTAAGAATTCTCAAGAAGGAATCAGTAGCAGAATAACTGAGGCAGAAGAATGGATAAGTGACCTGGAAGGTAAAATAGTGGAAATAATTACTGCAGAGCAGAATAAAGAAAAAAGAATGAAAAGAATTGAAGACAGTCTCAGAGACCTCTGGGACAACATTAAAGGCACCAACATTCGAAATATAGGGGTCCCAGAAGAAGAAGAGAAAAAGAAAGGGACTGAGAAAATATTTGAAGAGATTATAGTTGAAAACTTCCCTCATGTGGGAAAGGAAATAGTTAATCAAGTCCAGGAAGCACAGAGAGTCCCATACAGGAATAATCCAAGGAGAAACATGCAAAGAAACATATCAATCAAACTATCAAAAATTAAATACAAAGAAAAAATAATAGAAGCAGCAAAGGAAAAACAACAAGTAACATACAAGGGAATCCCCACACAGTTAACAGCTGATCTTAGAGCAGAAACTCTACAAGCCGGAAGGAGTGGCAGGACATATTTAAAGTGATGAAAGGGAAAAACCTACAACCAAGATTACTATACCCAGCAAGGACCTCATTCAGATTTGATGGAGAAATTAAAACCTTTACAGACAAGCAAAAGCTAATAGAATTCAGCACCACCAAACCAGGTTTACAGCAGATGCTAAAGGAACTTCTCTAGGCAGGAAACACAAGAGAAGGAAAAGACCTACAATAACAAACCGCAAACAATTAAGAAAATAGTAACAGGAACATACATATCCATAATTACCTTAAATGTAAATGGATTAAATGCTCTAACCAAAAGACATAGACTGGCTGAATGGATACAAAAACAAGATCTGTATATATGCTGTCTACAAGAGACCCACTTCAGACCTAGGGGCACATACAGACTGAAAGTGAGGGGATGGAAAAAGACATTCCATGCAAATGGAAATCAAAATAAACCTGGAGTGGCAATTGTTATATCAGGCAAAGTAGACTATAAAACAAAGACTATTTCAAGAGACAAAGAAGGACACTACATAATGGTCAAGGGATCAATCCACCAAGAAGACATAACTATTGTAAATATTTATGCACCCAACATAGGAGCACCTCAATACATAAGGCAAATAATAACAGCCATAAAAGGGGAAATTGAGAGTAACACAATCATAGTGGGGGACTTTGACACCCCACTTTCACCAATGCACAGATCATCCAAAATGAAAATAAATAAGGAAACACAAGCTTTAAATGCTACATTGAACAAGATGGACTCAACTGATATTTATAGGACATTCCATCCAAAAACAACAGAATACACTTTCCTCTCAAGTGCTCATGGAATATTCTCCAGGATAGATCATATCTTGGGTCACAAATCAAGCCTTGGTAAATTTAAGAAAATTGAAATTGTATCAAGCATCTTTTCTAACCACAACGCTATGAGACTAGATATCAATTACAGGAAAAAGTCTGTAAGAAGTACAAACCATGGAGGCTAAACAATACACTTCTTAATAACCAAGAGATCACTGAAGAAAGCAAAGAGGAAATCAAAAATTACCTTGAAACAAATGACATTGAAAGCAAAATGACAGATGACATGATACTCTACATAGAGAATCCTAAAGATGCTACCAGAAAACTACTAGAGCTAATCAATGAATTTGGTAAAGTAGCAGGATACAAAATTAATGCAAAGAAATCTCTGCCATTCCAATACACTAAAGATGAAAAATCTGAAAGTGAAATTAAGGAAACACTCCCATTTGCCACTGCAACAAAAAGAATAAAATACCTGGGAATAAACCTACATTAGGAGACAAAAGACCTGTATGTAGAAAGCTATAAGATACTGATAAAAGTAATTAAAGATGACACAAATAGATGGAGAGATATACCATGCTCTTGGGTTGGAAGAATCAATATTGTGAAAATGACTATACTACCCAAAGCGTTCTACAGATTCAATGCAATCCCTATCAAGCTACCACTGGCATTTTTCACAGAACTAGAACAAAAAATTTCACAGTTTGTATGGAAACATAAAAGACCTCGAATAGCCAAAGCAATCTTGAGGAAGAAAAATGGAGTTGGACGATTCAGGTTCCTGGACTTCAGACTATACTACAAAGCTACAGTAATCAAGAGAGTATGGTACTGGCACAAAAGCAGAACTATAGATCAATGGAACAGGATAGAAAACCCAGAGATAAACACACGCACCTTTGGTCACCTTACTTTTGATAAAGGGGGCAAGAATATACAATGGAGAAAAGAGAGCCTCTTCAATAACTGGTGCTGGAAGAACTGGACAGCTACATGTAAAAGAATGAAATTGGAACTCTCCCTAACGCCGTACACAAAAATAAACTCGAAATGGATTCTTTAATCTAAGGCCATACACTATAAAACTCTTAGAAGAAAACATAGGTGGCACACTCTATGACATAAATCACAGCAAGATCCTTTTTGACCCCCTTCCTAGAGAGCTGGAAATAAAAACAGAAATAAACAAATGAGACCTAATGCAACTTAAAAGCTTTTACACAGCCAAGGAAACCATAAACAAGATGAAATGACAACCCTCAGATTGGGAGAAAATATTTGCAAATGAAGCAACTGACAAAGGATTATAATCTCCAAAATTACAAGCAGCTCATGCAGCTCAATATCAAAAAACAAACCAACAAACCCCCAAATGGGCAGAATACCTAAATAGACATTTCTCCAAAAAAGATATACAGGGGACACGGGTTCATGCCCTGGTCCGGGAATATCCCACATGCCGCGGAGCAGCTGGGCCTGTGAGCCATGGCCGCTGAGCCTGTGCGTCCGGAGCCTGTGCTCTGCAATGGGAGAGGCCACAACAGTGAGAGGCCCACGTAACCAAAAAAAAAAAAAAAAAAAAAAAAATACAGATTGCAAACAAACACATGAAATGATGCTCATCATCATTAATCATTAGAGAAATGCAAATGAAAACTACAATGAGATATCATCTCACACCAGTCAGAATGGCCATCATCACAAAATCTACAAACAATAAATGCTGGAGATGGTGTGGAAAAATGGAGCTCTCTTGCACTGTTGGTGGGAATGTTAGTTGATACAGCCACTATGGAGAACAGTATGGAGGTTCCTTCAAAAACTAAAAATAGAACTACACACGACCCAGCAATTCCACAATTGGGCATATACCCTGAGAAAACCATAATTCAAAAAGAGTCATGTGCCACAATGTTCATTGCAACTCTCTTTACAATAGCCAGGACATGGAAGCAACTAATTGTCCATCGACAGATGAATGCATAAAGAAGATGTGGCACATGCATGCAATGGAATATTACTCAGCCATAAAAAGAAATGAAATTGAGTTATTTGTAGTGAGGTGGATGGACTTAGAGGCTGTCATACAGAATGAAGTAAGTCAGAAAAATAAAAACAAATACCGTATGCTAACACATATATATGGAATCAAAAAAAAAAGTTCTGAAGAACCTAGGGGCAAGACAGGAATAAAGACACAGACGTAGAGAATGGACCTGAGGACACGGGGAGGGGGAAGGGTAAGCTGGGAGGAAGTGAGAGAGTCGCAAGGACATATATACACTACCAAACATTAAATAGATAGCTACTGGGAAGCAGCCCCATAGCACAGGGAGGTCAGCTCCGTGCTTTGTGACCACCTAGAGGGATGGGATAGGGAGGTTTGGAGGGAGGGAGAGGCAAGAGGGAGAGAGAGGCAAGAGGGAAGAGATATGGGGATATATGTATATGTATAGCTGATTCACTTTGTTATAAAGCAGAAAGTAACACACCAGTGTAAAGCAATTATGCTCCAATAAAGATGTTTTTTAAAAAGTGAGTAAATACTAAGATTTCTCATATCAAGGAAAAATATATGTTTTCTATTTCTTTAATTTGTGTCTGTATGAGATGATGGATGTTCACTAAGCTTATTGTGGTAATCATTTCATGATGTATGTAAGTCAAATCATTGTGCTGTACACTTTAAACTTACATAGTGCTGTATGTCAATCATATCTCAATAAAGCTGGAAGAAAAGAAAAGAATCAGACTCAAGTTGTGGCTAAGGAATATATAGATAAGCAATAACAAAGTACAGTCAAGAACACAGGAATTCAATAAAATACCTAATCATTCAGAGACAAGGGTAGGAGGTAGGTGGCATTTCGGGAGCAAAATACCAAAGTTTAATATATGATAATACCAAAGCATGACCTCTTTCCCTCCTGACCACAAGTGAAAACCTTTTCCCCAGCTTCTTCTCTTCTAGTTTATAATAGTTAATAAAATATTAGATTGAATTACCATAAATATGGTTTAGTGATACCAATTTTACTTCCCTAGTTGACTTATCATTTGCAGGGACTTTTTGTCAGAGGAGAACTCTACTCTTTTATTACTTTATTTATGGTCATTAATTCACTCATTTCACAACCATTTGTTAAGAAGCCATTATGTGCTATGGTTCATGGTGCTAGGTCCTAAAGTCTAAATGTTTACAGTTAGAGGAGCTAAATATGTAAATTTATAATTACAGAAGAAAATACTATGTTCTAGATTTGTAAAAATTTTTGGTGGCAGAGCATTTTCTGAAGAGCTCAGTGAAGGCTTCGTAGAAAAGGTGTCTAATATGAATTCTAGTGGTTAAGTTTGACTGATGGACAAGGTGGGAAGGGTATTTCTGACAGAGGGAAGGCATTATAAAAGTACAGAGATCTAAAATAATATGTCTCATTGAGAGACCTTTATATGATATAATGGATAAAGAGTTGGAAGCTGGAGAGGCAACTTTTGATCAGATAAGGACACATATCATGCTACAAAGCTTAGCGAATGAAAAGTGATCAGTGGGTTTAAGCATGCGCTGTATTTGAATTTTTAGAAATACCACTTAGGTGGCAGTGTGATAAATGGACTAGAGATAAAAAGAAATGAAAAAGAGAAGACCAGCTATTAGGTAAATATTGTAATACAGAAGAGAGGTGAAGAGAGTTTAGATTAGGAGAGTTTAGAATAGGACAGTGACAGTGAGAAAGGCTATAAGGAAAGGTTAAACAGATAGGGCTTGAGGACCAGTTGCATTTGAAGAATAAAGGAGAGGGAAAGTCAAAATGAATTCCATGTTCCTTGTTTGGGAGACTGGGAGACAGGAAGCATTATGCAGTTAGAAATTAGAGTATGAATATGTTTTAGGAGGAGAATGACGTGCTGAGTCTGAAGTGCCTGTGAGACATATAGGTAGTTATACCCATTACACAGGTAGTCACGTGAACCTTGAGCTTAGGAGAACAGTTTGCTAGATACAGATTTTGGAGTTATGAACATATAGATGTTTGCAAAAATTGTGTTGATACTCTTCAAGTAATTTAGTGAGATGAAAAGAGAGTAAGATTTATGAGGATAAGGACTGTATTTGTCTTCCTCCTCATCATATTTCCAGCATGAATCTCAGCACGAGATACATAATGACCTTTTAATATATGCTTGATTAAGGAACATATAGTTGAAGAGAAGCCAGAAAATGGAGTGATGGGGAACAATGAGAGAAAAAGGAGGGGAATTAGGAGGAAAAGCTTTGTGTCATTGAAACTCAGAGAGGAGATTTAAGAAAGGACTTATCAACAGTGTTTAGTGATGCAAAGGGGTCACGCGAGATAGAAATTGTAAAACCAGAAAATGTGCTCTTCTTCTTTTATAAAGAAACTCAAATACATGTATTTCATTTTTATTTACATTTAATACAATTTTAGTAGTGGAATGAATGTAAGGCTATGCTTTTGGTAGATGGATTTCTTTTTACTCAACCTCAGATTTTCTTTATAACTTGCCAAAGTACATATTTATAATAAACAACACGTGTATTAAATGAGAGTGTCAAGAAGCAAAATGATGTCTTGTTGAATGTTGGTTAAATTATATAATCAATATTAAGATGTACAGATGCAAATGCAGTCGGGGGCCTCAAGAGTGAAAACAACAGTCTTTTATTTTATTTTTTAACATGTTACAACCTTGTGCATTCCCTTATTTCATAGAAAGGCAATTAAGTGCTTTTAAGATATGGAAGAAAACTGAAAAAAAAAATCCTTGGAAACATTAACTCGGAGTAAACTCCCCTAAGATTTTTTTGAAGTGAAATAGGAAGCTAATTATGTGGGATAGTCATTTATTCATTCAACAGATATTTACTGCATGCCTACTATGTGCCACTAGGTCATGTGGGTATAACAGTAAATGAAGCAGATAGCTCATGGCCCCTTAAACCTTGTGGTTATAGGTGATATGAAAAGTATATGATTAAAACAGTTAATTAATTGAAATGGAAATACATACTCAGGGGACTAAATAGAGGATGTTTTGAGGGCATCTTGTTATACAATATATAACAAGATATAGTATGTGCCCTCATAGTACCAAAATATATTTCAATAGTCTTGCAGAAATTACAGTTTCAAACTGTCTGAGGAAGTGCTATTTCTTCCAAGAATTAAAGAATGAGTAAAAGTTAGTCTGATGAATTGGGAGTGGAGGTGACTGGAGAGATCTTCCTGAATAGAAAGGACAGCATATGCTGCCTAGGATAGGAAGGAACCAGCACGTTGGGAGAGCTGGAGGCAGAAGGCATTATCTGGAACATTGGAGAGAAGAAAGGAATGTGGCTTATGGAGAGATGGTAGAGTGAGCCTCAGTATCAAGTTAGGAGTTTGGACTTCATCCTTCTATGAAAAGCAGTAAATGATTATAATAGATGGGTGACATGAACAGCTGTGAATTCTTTGAAGGATCTCTCTTTGTTTAGAGTATTTAAAAAATGATACAATATACAAAGCAAGCAGCTATCATATTTAGGAGATTGTCTTCTATGATTAGGGATTTCCTCATATGAAAAATGGAAGTAATGTCGACTTCTTTTTAGGATTCTTGGTAGGATTAAACATATAAAGTGCTTCACATGATTTCTGGTATGTTATACGAAAAGTTACTTTCCTTTTTAATCTTAGATAAGTAAAACTCGTTGTCCGTTTATCAATTTCTTGTCTAACAATAAGTTAATGTTAACTGACTGGCATTGCTAGGGGAAAAAACTAGAGGCTTTTCAAGAATGTGACTTTCCATTCTGGGAACATCCTTGAGCCACCCATTAAGAAGGGAAGCCTGATGTTATCACAGTGACATCCTTGATGGGCACTGCCCTTTAGAGGTACCCAGAACATCCGGGCTGGAACTGATTGGACAGGCCTAAATCTGGGAGATGCACCATGGTATAAAACTGCCTTGGGAAATTTGCATTTGGTTTAGGGTTAGTTGTGATTATCTGGAAATCCCTTAGGAAATTACATCATGTTACAATTCTCTAAGAACACTGAGTATCCCACTTCATTAGGGAAAACTACTTGAAGACACACACACAAGGCCTCATAATGGAAATTTCCAACATTTTTATGACCTGAAATCCTTGGTTGCTTCAAAACAATATTGATAAAACAGTTTTCAGCAATTTTTAATTTTGAACTTTTGAGTGATTTTTTAAAGAAAGTTTTTCACTACAAGTGCACATCACATATTAAAATCCAAGATTTATCTTTCAGATTGAAAATGCACTAAAAAGGGGGTATTATTTAATGTACTCAGCAGTAATGGTGCTTGAGAGTGAATGAAAGCCCTAAGACTCCCTGTTAGCTTTCAAATGAGTGTGGGAGCAATGGCACACAGTATCCACTGACTTCTTTACTGAAAAAATCCTTTTGACAGAATGTCTAAACAGTAAAGAACACCAAACACCCAAAGAACTGCTTTTTTATAAAAATAAAGCAACAAGAAGCTGCAGCCATGAATGTGATGGTTAAATTGCTTCAAAACACAGAAATCTTTTTTTCAGCACACAGTAGCAGGAGAATACTCCAGCCTGGGTGGCCATCTCTGCTGGAAGTTAATATAAACATGGTCATTAGAGCTCATATTCTGATTAGAAGCATTTCAGGAAAAGCTCCCCCTTCCCTAATTCTCCACGCTTATGATTCTGCGAGCTGTTGACGTTTTTGGTTCACTTATTACTTTGTTCTAATGTGGACATATCATGTAGCCCTTAGGACTGACCTCAAAATTGGATTTATTTGGAATTGAACCCAGTGGAAATTGCAAAGTTTTTGTATACTATTGGGTTTTTACACTTCATTGGGAGTTCTGGAAAGTAGTTGAAAGAAACAGAGTCTAGTGAAAAAAAAAAAAGAGAATGCCATGTTCCTAGTGAGATAACTTAGAAAGGTAATCAGCTAAAGGGACATTTTTTTAAAGCAAGGTAATAGAACTGTTTAGATCAAAAAGATTTTCTGTTTAGCTCTTAAAACCACAGTCTACCAAAAAAAGGAGAGAGTTTATTTTGTACATACTACCAGTCAGTTGTATTAGCACTTGACATTGGTGCACAAAAGCAACCAAGCTAGAAAATAGAAAGTGACAACTTCATTGATTCTTGATTCACTGACTGACTAGAATCATAAAAATTCAGACATCAGATGCCAAGACCAGCAACTAATTGTCTTTTCAAATGTTTTGGGTGTTCAGAGAAGCATCAAATGAATTATAACTATTGTTGTTGTTATTATAGTTTCTATCCTGGCTAGTGAATGTACACAAATGTATACTAACTGTATGCTTACATGCACACAAGAAAATGTGTGACGTTATTTACAGTCAAAGGTGAATAACCATGCCTATATCTGGTTCTTCAGACGGATGCAGCATTTTCTGCTTGCACAAAACATAATTTGAAGTTAACCAATTTTGGTACTCTTAACATTAATTTAGAAAAGGCATAACAAACACCAGAAACAAAAACTAATGATCATGTGCTTATTTTGTGATAGGTGCAGAGTTTAAAGGAATGAGCGTGGCTTCTGCCTTGGAGTACCTTATAGTTTGACTGGAGGAAGGAGAAAAGCTAAGAAATAATGATGATGGCATGTGAGGAAGGTAATAATAGAGGAAGATATATAAGCAACACAATGCTTACTCCCCTGTGAAATATTTGCAAGATAATATTTGGTCTGTGTCTGAAAGCCCTGAGGAAGTTTGTCATGAAGAAGGGTAAAATGTGGTAGTGCATCCCAGACAGAGGGAATAGAATGGACAGAGGACCCAGAGGCATATAGAAAATTTTAGTTTGTTCCAAGAACTGGGAGGAATTCAGTGAGTTGAAATCGTGGTCTGTGTTTGGCTCTCAACACACTTGCTTTTCTTCCTGTAATCCTTATGGAAGCTGATCTCATCACCAGATTGTTAAACCCAGACGCCTAGAGGCCTGCTACTCCTACAAATCCTCCTTTATTATAAAAAAAATTTTTAATCATTTTTTAAATATTTTTATTTTATATTGGAGGATAGCTGATTTACAATATTGTGTTAGTTTCAGGTGTACAGCAAAGTGATACAGTTACACATATACATATATCTTTTCTATTTTAGATTCTTTTCTCATGTAGGTTATTACACAGTATTGAGTAGAGTTCCCTGTGCTGTACTGTAGGTTCTTGTTGATTATCTATGTTTTATATAGTAGTGTATGTATGTTAATTCCAACCTCCTAAATTATCCCTCTCCCTAACTTCTTCCCTTTGGTAACCATAAGTTTGCTTTCTAAGTCTGTGAGTCTGTTTCTGTTTTGCAAATAAGTTCATGTGTATCCTTTTTTTTTTTAGATTCCACATATAAGTGATATCATATGATATTTGTCTTTGGTTACTTCACTCAGTATGATAATCTCTAGGTCCATCCATGTTGCTGCAAATGGCATTATTTCATTCTTTTTAATGGCTGAGTAAGATTCTATTGTATAAATATTCTTTTATTTTTCACTTATAGCATACTCAATACACCTACTGAATATCTCCTGTTTTTCTCTTTCTTTTTTAAAAAAATTCTCTGTCACGGCCTTAATTGAGTCCATCAAAATCTCAAGCCAGAGCCACTGCAATAGCTTCTAAAATGGTATCCTACAAGAGACTGGTGGTACTCCAGCACATCCTTTGTCTTCCAGTCACTCTGTACACTCTCTTATCTGTTTCTGAACAGTTACCATCTTTCATGCTCTGCTTGCATGCCTGCTTTTTCCTCTCAGTGAAATGCCCTTTCCATCCTCCTGCACCTAATGACCTGACTTCCTATTCGGTCTTCAATTCTCAGACAACCACCCACCCATTCAGAGGAATCTTATTGACTCCTCCTTCCAGCTCATCGGTTCTTTCTCTGTGTTTCCGTAGCACTCAACACTTAATCTAACATTTGTCACATTTTATTTTAATTACCTGGTTACTGGATTTACTCTCTCTACATATTAAACACTCTTCCAAGAAAGAATCATGATAATATTTTATATTTGCCATAGCTTTTAGCATAGTACCACATCTGCCACATAGTAGGAAAAAAAATAAATGCTTTATGAATAATTGAGTATCTAAATTTTAACATATCGCTATTCTATTAACACTCAAAATGACTAATATTTGATTTACTAAGCTTATATCTGATATAAAATTATCAGTTAGAATGTTAATTGCATCGAACTCTAATATTAAAATAAAATTAGGAATAGTAGGGGTAGAAACATTTGTCCTTTCATTGGAAGAGTGCTATCAAAGGCAGAAAAGTTATGGATGACTATTATCTTCTTTGTTCTAATTGCAGTAGAATATCTGTATAAAACAGACATAATTTAAGACCTTGGTTTAGCCGGAATTCTCAACAAATGTAGGCTTGGTGGTAAAATGCAAGGATGTATGTTTTTCAGGCTCTGGTACATAAAAACCCAGAAATTGGAAATTTAGGATTTTAAAATAGGGTGCCAAAATGTCTGCTAAAATCCAGAATTCTGAGAGTTTGTGGATGAATGTTGGGAATCATAAAATGTTGAAACTCAAATGGACAATATAGGATCAGAGACCTCTCAGGACAAAAGGGGGCAGCCATGAGTTATTTCTCTTGAGATAACAACAGATCTGATTTTAAATCAAACTTATGAGATTTAAACTTATGAGAGTGAGAGATCTTATCTTGTGTCAGCTTTACTAATAACTTCAAAGATACAGTAGTCTTAAAGAATAGTGAAGTATGAAGGGGACTGGCATAGCTGATGTCATTCCCCGGGTCCCTTTTCGGTTGCATGCTCTGGCCAAGATTTAACATATGACCTCTCTGAGTGATGTGTGTGGCTAAATCACATATCCAAAAGGGATTGCTTCAGTTATGCTACTTCTCTGTATACATAATTATAATTATGTAGATTACATGTTATTTCTCCTTATTCATAGATTCCTGGGTTTTCTTTATTTTTATTTATGTGTTTTTCCATAGGTAATCCTAGACAGAGCAGGTACATCCTGCTGGAAGCATTCTATCCATAAAGCCTTTCTAGGAAACACTACTTGTATATTTGACTAGAGGCCTATCATTAACATGCTTAGAAAGGAATTTGACAAGGTCACCTCCCTTCTTTTCTGGGGATGCTTTGCTACTCCCATGTAAGGAAAGAATAGAATGCAAGCCTGATGAATCATTTTCTTCCCACCTGCTATTGTCTGCTTCACTTTTCCCCTACTTGTCTATGGATATGGGTGATTATGGTGTGATGCTGAGGCTGGGAGAAGATGTAGCTGGTAGGAGAAAACTTGGTTCCTTATTTTAATTTGGAAGCATATGAAATCTTTTGGAAGCTTCTAACTTCTTGGGTCAGTCTTGACCATGAGGACTAATGAGATCTCTTATTTTCCTGCAGGCCAATGGTCTTAGTCTTAATTTATGTTACCCAGGAACACAAGGAAGTGATTTCAGGGAAGGGAGGAGGCATACATAATAGATACCACCTGCTTTTTAACTCGAATTTGATGTGGGGCAAAAGACAGTAAAGGGAGATAGATACCATGTAGATCCAGACAGTATTTGCTTGATTCCTGAACAATCAAACCAGAAGAAAACCGTGGAAGTATAAAGAATTCAAAGTAATTGTTAGGTATAACAAAAAACAAATGAGTAACTGAATCCCTGCATCTTTTACTTTTCAATTAGCCATGCTGAATTGGGTAAGTTCAAAGTAGGAAAGTTTTATATAACAAAAGGGAAAATAATTTTTAAAAATATATTCCTATAGCCCCTTTAAAATGGAAAAGGAAAAACAAATATCACACTAGTCAATTGTTCCTGAGAACTAATACCACCTGTTAGCTTTCATGTATCAATAGGGAATATTACAGGATCTACATTTAAAATGAGAGTCTCTTTCAAAATCTAACATCATTGCTTTGTGTCTAATTTAAATAGAGTATTTTTTATCTTGTATTAAGTACATTTGTCAATGTTAAGCTCATACCATCAAAATATTTTTAAACATAAAAATTTATCTATGAATAGAAACAATATTATAAAATGGAAATGGAAGTAGTTTTACTTCTGAAAATCAGCAAATATTTCCAGCCGTCAATGAAAATAAGTATGATGCTTAATATTTCCTGAGATAGGTTAATGGAAAGAGAAAGACATAAGAATAAATTATAATGAGAAGTTATCCTGTTTCCTCTTAACTTTCTTAAATCCACTTGCAAATCCATTATTCAGCTTTGAAAGGCAATAATGTGGTGTGAAACCAGTGGATCGACGTTGCCCAAAGGACCTGAAGCAGCTCTCAGCTTCCTTGGACTAGCCTCCTCAGTAAAGCAGAGCAGCTGCAAGACATAGCCCCAGCTAACCTCACAATCTTTTTACATCTGAGAAGACTAATACAAATCAGATGAGAAATTGAGATGCTGATCGCAAACTCCAGATGACAATGTCTGCTTTCAAATTCACAGTCTTTCTGTAATACAATTCACCCTTGCTCTTCTAATTTTAATGAAACCTTTTTTTTGTTTATTTCTTGTTTTTCTTTTTTATATGAAATCTTGAAATATATATTCTCCCTGAAAATAAGATTTCTGGTTACATTTGACATTTTACATCCTCAGGGTTTCTGAAAATTGCTAAATATATTGCTAATCAATTGCTTTATGAGCTTTCAGGAGAGACGTAACAAGTCGTAAACCACGCCCCGTATGATTTCTTTTAAATCACAGCCAATCTCATAGGTTTCTCTTCCTCTCCTTTTAAATCTAACTCAAGGAGTCCCTTGAATTAAACACCTGATTTATGTGGTTTCACTGGCTAACAATTTTTTTTTTTTTTTTTTTTTTTGCGGTACGCGGGCCTCTCACTGTTGTGGCCTCTCCCGTTGCGGAGCACAGGCTCCGGACCCGTAGGCTCAGCGGCCATGGCTCACGGGCCCAGCTGCTCCGCGGTATGTGGGATCTTCCCGGACCGGGTCATGAAACCGTATCCCCTGCATCGGCAGGCGGACTCTCAACCACTGCGCCACCAGGGAAGCCCACTGGCTAACAATTTTTTAACAAGGCATAGTATTCTAAAATTTTATTAACATTCAGTTCTCAACAGGCTTCTTTGATTTGTACATTAAGGTTTTTAGGGAATTTGCCTTACTATCCTATGACCTCACTTTTTATTTTTAATTTATTATTATTATTTAACCAAGTTATAGAAAGACAGATGGAAAAAAAGTAGCTCACTAGTTTGGGAAACAACCCAGTGTGAGGCACGGTATTATGTATTATGAGACTGTAATTGGCTTGCACTGTGATGCCTTTAAAAAGAGACACTCACACCTATTTCCCTTGGGGAAAAACAGCTGAAGGAACAAAATAGAAAAACAGGCTGACGTATGATTCCAATATCTCATAGTACTATGAAAAAGAACAATGCCATGATGTGTTAAGGGACAATTTCTAGATGGGGGATACAAAATCCCACAGAAGATGAATGTCACAAAGAAGAGTGGATTGATGTTTGTGGAAATATATTCAAATACCTTTCCTTGGGAAAGACACTTCTTAAATAAAAGGACAGGGAAATACAGTAAAATTTGATTCACCCTTACAGAGGAATGTGACAGTGACATGTAGAAACTAAGCACTTACAGACATGGGGAAAGTTACAGAGAAGTCTTCACATAACCCTGTAGAGTATGAGAGCTGAACAAGGTCAGGGGAACACATTACCCACAAAATTGCAATTGAAGTGGGAGGACATCCTGGATGCTAACAACTGCCAGAGAACCAGCCAGCTTATAGGAGGAGGAACAACGAGGGAGCATTAAGAGCCAGTTCTCGGTGCCAGTGTTTTGTTTTACCTTTCTCAATAATATGAAATGCATACTAACCATTTTTATCAAGAGCCTACTGTTTTAAAATTTTATTTAAAAAATATATAAAGCATTTGGAAAATTCAGAATCAGTAAATATAAGAATCCCCACTCCTGGTAACAATAATTGTTACTATTTTGTTGTATTTCCTTCCAATCTGTTTCTGTATTTTTGTCTTAAGCAGCTGTGATCGTATACACACATACATATACATATGCGTGTAATTTTCTACTTATCTTTTTCACTTAATAATTATATACAAACTTATTTCCATGAGTTGCTCCTGTTAGAAAAAAGGCAATCTGAAAAGATCTAATATCACATTAATATTTTAAACATGTGGCTCACCCTGGGAATATAAATACACTTCAAAGAAAAAAACGCACAAATTAATGACATTCTAAAGGTGTAGCATCTGAGTAGGAAATTTGTTTTGAGTCATGGGTTCTTGGTGTTCCTCCACACATCCAGTTTAGACAGTTTCTTCATCCACTTTCATTAACAGTCCTGACAACACACTATATGTATTGCAATTGCATCGTAGTAATGACAGAAACAAAACTTTTGTTTGACTGGAAATTGAACAATGTAAAAGAACAACTGAGTTGACTTTCACCATGTAACTCTCTCACCATGGTACCCTAAGCTCCTTGAATCCAAGGACCTGGTGCTCTTGAATGCAAGCTGTGAAGATCTGAGGGGATTTTACTATACAATAAAATAGATTAGATATACTTCTCTTCCTCGTAATGAGTCAGGGTTTGGTGTTCTGATTTCTATTCCAAAGATTGAAATGGTCTTCTCGCATGCTCATCCGGTAACCCTCCAACTATAGTTGTGAAGAAATAGAACTCTTAGTATGACTCCTGATTGCAAGTGTGTTGCTAAGGGGTTTCTAAACCTAGGGTACTGCCTACACTTCTGAGCCAGAGATTTATAAGTAAGGTCGGGCATGGCAGTCTGAGTATGCCAGTGCAATTAGAAGGGCATTGGATTTGTCAGCTAAGTGTAAAATACCCTTGTGCTGCAGAGTAAAGCCTTCATTTTCTAAGTAAATTAACTGTAATAACTATCAAACAACAGCTGGTAAGCAAGCCAGCCACCTGTGAAAAGGAAATCCATCCACAGCAAAAGCTGCATTACACATTCCTTCAAGATATGGAAAATTTGAACAAACTGAGCTAGTTTTTTGAGCCCATGAATGACAAAAGACAACATAAAATATCACCTTGTTACTTCATCTTTGCAAAGAAAATCAAACAGTTGGGAGATGAATGGACAAGGTTGATGGGTAAGATGTTCACCTTGAAATTGGCACAAGTAGATGGAAACAGGCAGAGTGAGATCACATCTACAAGCTAGTGATGGTTATGCAGCAGATGCCTTACGTAACTCTGCTATCCCACTGTATCTGGATTCTTCAGAGTCTTCTGGGGTCTCTTAATTATTTGTAAACTCTCACTAGTAGGCCACGGAACTGAATTTGTGAATTTTGCTCAACTTTACTTTGTGCAAGGAAATATAATATTCAATCTGTTTCTTCACCTGGAACTTCCTTAAAACTGTTCATATTTAAAGCTCTTTAGCCCTGTTGTATATGGAAACTGGGGTTCTGATGTCTCTGCAGAATCTCTTTATGCTGGATATAGGAAGAGGTTATGCCACATTTTTTTTTTTTTTTTTTGGTGCTTAAAAGCATTCCTAATTCCCCTACTATATGTAATGAATTTCACTTAAGCTCTTTTAGAGGAAAGAAAATGGATACAGAATCAGGAAAACCTGTGTTTGAATCTCAGCTAAATCATATTCTGCTATTGGGCCAAATAATCTCTTTGAGTCTTAGTTCTGCCAATTTTTTTCATTTATAAAACAAAAATAAAATAATACGTCCCTTACAGGATCTTATGAGACTGAAATGAGATCATATCTCTGGAATATCTCAGCCTAGTGTCTGCATCACAGAGGATGGTCAGTAATTGTTTGTTTCCCCTGTTTTCTTTTGAAGCCAAGTCAGAGAAGCCCGAATTTTCCTATACCCAACTGACATTCACTATAACTAC
Organism: Phocoena sinus; assembly: GCF_008692025.1. Lineage (NCBI taxonomy): Eukaryota > Metazoa > Chordata > Mammalia > Artiodactyla > Phocoenidae > Phocoena > Phocoena sinus. Next base: position 40,375,332 of record NC_045774.1, read on the forward strand.
CCTTGTTATTTCCCCAGAGGAAGTCATGGCATCATGAGGAGAAATTATGATCATTCAAATAAAGATACTGGCAGAAAAGTGGTAATTGGAAAGGCATTTAGAATGAAAAGACCAAAATGTGACATATGTAAAACTCAGATTTGAGAGCTACCGCGAAAACAAAATTATCTATGCCTACTACCAAGGGGGGAGCTCCCTTTCCTGCAAGAATTTTCAAGATTTTATATTAAGATAAAGCTAATATATTTTCACATGTGGTAAGTCCCATTATGACAAAAATTTTCTTGCCTGTATGTGCTGTAAATTAGTGATTGAAAAATGCCTTGAGGAGTAATAACACAAAATAAATACATAATTATTATTTACGGCTATTTATTTCACTTGAGTAAAAAATTGTTGACAGCCTCATTATGTCAAGCCCATAGCAAGCAGATAACTTATTCTGTGGTCTTTGAAATCATTCGTTGGCTTGTGCTGTGCATAAGTAAATGAATGATGGCTGAAAACATTGTTAAATGGAACTATGCAGTGAACACACCATTTTCCCCACTGAATCATAGGTACAGAACTTACGCAAATTTAATAGTCTAAAGGGAGACCTGACTTGAGAGCAGTACATGAAAAACACTTAGGACTTTGGAAGACCACAGGGTCAATATGATACCACATTTGCCAAAAAAGCTAATTCTTTCTTAGGCTGTGTTACTAGAAGTAGAACATTCTGATCCTGTGAAATGCTTGTACCAATGATATAATGTCTGGAATATTGTGTTCAATTCAGGTCAACATATTTTAAGAGAGACTGACAAACAGGTTTGGGAGTCATATGAAAAGTAATTAAAGTTGTGAATATAGCTAGGAGAAATGTTTTATTTAATATTTTAAGCTTCTGGAGAATGAAGGACACTTAAGCTGTGTTTTTGAAGTCAGCTTAACTTTGACAAAAGAGAAAACATTATAGAAAGCACATTGGCTGAAAATAAGGAAGAACTTTCTAATAACTAGAGTTTTCCAAGATGTAGATGTTCTGAATTAGAAATATTCCAACAAAGTTTCTCCATTGGATAGAAGGATGAAATAGATAACATTTTTAGCCCTGACCCTAAGATGTGTTTTTAAAATTTTTAAATATTCTGATAATAAATGTCTACATATTCTATATCAGGTAGTTGAAGTCAGTTAGGTTTGTAATTTTTAAATTCTAAATCATTATTTAGATGATATCTTAATTTATATAAATTGCAACCAAATTTAATTTTTTATGTTTTTCTTTGGGGGAAGATAAGTACTTAAAAAAAAATGGACCAGTCATTTATAATGAAAAGCACTAGATACTTAGGCAAATAAAATATGAATAACTGCACACTTTGGTTTTTGCTTTGCCTTGATTACTTAAAAAGAGTAAAAGCCATTACCACTTTCCACTCTGTCTCCAATCTCAGAGCTTCAGTTCCATGTTAAAGAAACACCCAAACGAAAACGAATGAATAGACAAGCTAACATACCCATACCACTCAACACAGGAATCTTGTTTTAGAAGAAACATAGTGTGAAGTTTGCAGAGTGAACTAGGGTTACACAGTCATGTAACCCTATGGCAATTCTATTTATATATATTTTCAAGATTTTCACTCCCAGAATGTTAACAATATTGGTTCATTTTGTATACAGTGTACATAGTGGGGGATTTTCAAGGTCTTTTTTTTTTTTTTTTTTTTTTGCCGTATGCGGGCCTCTCACTGTTGTGGCCTCTCTGTTGCGGAGCACAGGCTCCGGACGCACAGGCTCAGCGGCCATGGCTCACGGGTCCAGCCGCTCTGCGGCATGTGAGATCTTCCCGGACCGGGGCACGAACCTGTGTCCCCTGCATCGGCAGGCGGACTCTCAACCACTGCGCCACCAAGGAAGGCCAAGGTCTTTTGTTTTTGTTTCATTTACTCTTACTTCAGAAGAACTAAAAATAAAAATAGAGATATTTTCCTCTGGGGAACAGGACTAGGCTGTGGAGGATTGAAGCAGGAAACTGTTGTTTTTCCTTACATGCTTTTCATTTCTTTTTCAATTTTTGCTATATGCAAGTATTACTTGGACATAAACATTTAAAAGGAATGTAAAGTAAATCAGGTGATATCAAGTCAGTCAGGGAGAGCCACAAGATGTACTAGAATCAAGAGGCTGAGGAAATGCTATCTGAAGATCTAAACTGGAGGCAGTGGCACTAAGTAACATAAATATGGACTGTCTCTCTTTCCTGTTAGTCTGGCAACCACTCCTTAAGGGGGTGTAGCCAGTGGCAAAGTCAGGTTGATTCCATGTAGTTGCCTGGAAAGCATGGAATCATATCATCTGTTGACTTGTGCTACACTGAACAGTTAAATTCTCCTCTAATCTCTGTTACTCTTTTGTTCTTATGAACCTGTTATTTATCCCCATCAAGTTCTCAAGTCCTATGGACTTTTCATTATTCCATAAAATTAATCCTTCACTATTTTCACTTGCTTTCTTATCCAGCCTGTATACCATGTTGAGACTTTTCATATATTCTCAAGCAAGAGGCCTAAAATTCCTAGTTACCTTGATCTTTCGTCATGCTCATCAATCAGTATTCTTAGCTGTGAGAAACAGAAATCAATTCTATCTGATATACACAGGTAAGTCATGTATTTAAAGCATATTGAGTAGTTCTCCAAACCATCTGGAAGGCTAGAAAACCAGAGTCAAAAATTAGAAAAGAACCAAGATGGGCAACACAGCCAGGGCTATGCCAAACTCATGTTTCAGAAGTGGCCTGAGAAGTGCCATTACCACCTGGTGCTCCTCAAAGAAACTGTCTCTTCTCTTTCCTTGTCTGGAGTGTGGCACACTCCAGAATCAAAGTTGATAGGGAAGGCTGAAAGGGCAAAAGCATGTGCAAGGACAAGCCCCAGCCCTGTGTTCTCACCCTAGCTGCTAGGGTGGGCTGAAAGAAGTGTGCCTCATCTTTCTAGCTTTTCAAGTCACCCACCAAAATGTATACAATGGGACATCCCACAAATGTAGGACAGGGTTCACATGCTGGGCTACCAAAAGTAATTAAAATAAAATAAAGAACAATATAACAAATGTTTACAACAGTATATTTTACCCTTTAATAACTCTCAGTGAACGTACTCTTTGCTTTCACTTCCGTGTATACTAGATATTGACTTTTCAGTACCTGGCAATATAAAATTTATCCCTATCACTCTTCTGAAATTTCTCTAAAAAAAGTCACCTAATTATAAAATCAAATAGCTTTTGCTCATTTCTCATCTTTTTCTACCTCATTATCTCTTTTTTTATAGTTCACAAAATATCTTTATTGACTTCATTTTTTTTAAATCACTAATTATGTTGTTAGAATCATGACTTTCACATAGTCTTTGTAATATCCACCATAGAGCATAGTCAGGCTAGTATCATGGAAGCAGAGCCATTATGGGTGTTCTGGGAATTAAGGACCTTGTTACAGAAACTAGACTTTACACATCTTTATGAAAATTTATTCTTTGGCTTCTGTGTGATTATTTTATGCTAACCTTTTGACATTTCCTTCTTAACTCTCCTTTTATTTCTAAATTTATATATTCTAGAATCTCTTCTCAGGTTTCCTTTTCTATATTATTTTCTCTTTTTCTTTTTCTCTGCTGTGTCATTTATTGCCATAATTTCAACTATCATCTATATTGACGACTCTAAAATATACATCTATCCCCTCAGTCTCTCCAATGAGTTCCATACTCAATAAATACTTGATAGGGTTCTTTGCATAGATTTTGTCCTATCACCTCACGTTAATCATGTTCACAATCAAACTTGTCTTTATGCTAAGCATTTTCTTTTATGATCTTTTGCTGGGTTAATGGATCCATATTTTTTGCAATCAACTAGTCATGACATTTTAGAATTAATTTTTAATTTTCTTTTCTCTATCTCAGAAACCAAGTGTAAGAAACTACCAAGAAAAGTCAATTCTATTTCTGCAGTTTCTCTTGCACCCATCTCCTCCTTTCTGTTAACATTGTCACTGACCTGACCCACACCCTCTTTTCCAATAGTTTGGACAACTGTAATAGCTTCCTAATTGGTCTTCCTATCATCTCTAGCCTTCAGCCTTCCCTATCAATTTTTCTCACTGCTGCAAAAGAAAGTTTCTTAAATCACATGTCTTATCATATTACTCTCTGATTCCATAATCTTCTAGGACTTCCACTTGTGTTCTTTCTTGAAATTCAAGACTCACATCATCTGGTCCTCAGTGGTTATTTCACTCCGACTTCTCCTAACACTGCACACTGAAGGTATGCTCAGCAGCTGCCACTCCAGAGCCTACATCTGTCTTCCATGCCACTTTGTCCTTGTTCTTGATGTTTCTTCCATTAATAGTGCCCTTCTCCCATTTCTACCTATAAAAATCTATTTATCAGGACCCAGTCCTGTGTAATGTCTAACTTCAAAATTTTTCTCATTTGTGTAAATTTTAAATTCTTTATTTGGTAACATTAAATTGCTAAGAAGAAGTGTGAGCAGCTGGATATGAGAGAGCAAATAATCAAGATCATATAAGAAGCTACATATGGAACCGGGTGATCAGCCTTTGAACAGTTCCGTCTTAGGGGATGAAGTTTAGAGGTTCCAGCATGGGCTGGAGCAGACTGCTAGAATTAGAATCACAGCTCCGTCCCTCAGTAGCTATGTGGCTTTGGACAAACTAATCTACCTCTTGTCAATTCCCTTATCTGTAAAATGCGGATAATGGCACCTACCATGTAGGGGTATATAAGGATTAGCTGAGCATTTAGTAAATGTTATGGAGGTTTGCTGTTATTGGATGTATACTTTCTACTGAAAATACCTATTGTTGGCTTAAATATTAAATGTGTTTATTGTTTTTATTAGCTCAGTGACATTTATTTCAGCTTTTGATCTGAGTTTGTTTTCCTGTTCTCAAACTTTATGAGAAACACAAGAATCAATAGGGATTATTTCAACTGAATTTAGAGCTTATCTAAGAGAACTTCAGGAGTTAGGAGACAAAACAAAACAAGAAAAGAGGATTTAAAAGAAGAAATTAGATTTAAAAGTTTAAGAGATTAAATGGGTAGATAAAGTCACCCGACGTGTACTTTAGATAAAGGCTGGAAAAGCAGCAGTGCTACTCTCCTTAGTCAATGGCTCCTGACCCCATTAGCAGTAAGTGTTAAACTAACTCTTGTTGTTTTAATTAATAATGCAAAATGGACAGGTTTTTCCCTTGACTATGAAAAAATATATTAAACATGATTTATGATTTCCTCTAGGGAGTAATAATAACTTGAAATGTAGATGAACTAGTAGTGATGGTATGAGAAAAAATACAGAAAATAGTGTATTAAAGTCCTACATAGATCTCAAATATAGCAATATTTTACCTTGAAAATCAAGGTTGTTAGCAGATAAGAGGAGTTAAGTTTCAACTGTTGTCTTTCACTTGCAAAATATAAAATTTGGGAACTTTTAGGGGAGGACTGTGGAGAAATCTGAAGAATATCAGAAACAAATGAGAAATTATTATGGTTCAAATACGTTCATTTACTTTTGATCATTACTGGTTGCATAAGATTGACTATTTTAGAAAATGTGATTTTCTCAATTAAAAAATTTAAGCCTTGGAACTTCCCTGGTGGTCCAGTGGTTAGGACTCTGCACTCCGAAGGCAGAGGCCCTGGGTTCGATCCCTGGTATGGGCACTAGATCCCGCATGCCGCAACTAAGAGCTCGCATGCTGCAACTAAAAAAGATCCCACATGCCGCAACGAAGATCTTGCTCGCGGCGATGAAGATACCGCGTGCCGCAACTAAGACCTGGCATAGCCAAATAAATACATATTTTAAAAAAATTTAAGCCTAGAGGCAAATTTGTAACCCACCTTTGGTAACTGTAGGAGTTTATGGTATCTATACTGTAATCAATATCTGTATCTATATCTATATATCTACCGTTATCTATATCATCAGCTGTATCTGTATATCCTACTTCCTATTATCTTCCAATCTTTATTTTTTCTTGCCCTTATTTCCCCATCCACTTTTTACCTTGTTACACCATAACTGTGAAAGCATCCTCAGTCATTTAAAAAATGAAGTAGAATATCAAAAAACACATAAATACAAAGGGATAAATGAGCCCCCAGTAATCCTTTGCCTATTGCTTTCCACTGCTTTGGACATGAGCAACCATGCTGGATATAACAAATTTGTTTAGAATTATGGCAGAGATTTTAGTTTCTAGTATTAATGGGAAATCCCTGGAAGGTAAATTTTTCTTTGTTTCTTTTCCTGAAAAAGCATTTTTTGTTGTTTGTTTATTAATTTTCTGGAATTATATTTCATTTCTTCTTAAGACATAGTCAATAGTGATGAAAATCTTAGCTTGCTTTTGTTTATTTTAAACCATCTGGTATTTTATTAGTGGTATTTATCATGAGGTTCATAGATTTATTTTTTACTTATTCCTATGGAATGGAGAAGCCCATTAGATAGTAGCTGATGATCAAGGACTTTTTTCATATAAATCAAAGAAAATTTTATTCTCAATTTCAGTATCTTGAGTTTTCATTGACTTCCACATATTAATATACTCCATTTAGGTCCTTGTATTTAATGTCATGCCATAGAGGCAGATAAAGTGTGCCAAACTCATGATTATCTTGGCACAGTTGTTAAATCAATACTCTTTAATTTTCTGGTGTAGGATACCCTTTCTTTTGTGAGAAAAAGTCATGGTAGGTTTTGAGTTTTGTAAATCTGTGGGGTTTTTCTAGCACATCATATGCTCAGTAATTCTGAATAGTCAGAATAATCTATAGATCATATTCAGTCCTTTATTTCTATGTAAATTCTGGTTTTGAGCTTTTTTCCCCCTAATTGTTCTTCAGTCACTAATTTCTATAACAACAATCAAGACATTAATTAAAAAAATAGATTCAGAAATAAATTTAGAAATTAAACCACCACAGAAGATATGTGTTAAAGTTTTATGAGCCCAGATGAAGGTGTTCACCTTCATAACTATGTGCTGCTATGTCTCAGGGGACTGTATAGCAGTCACTTTAACATTCCTATTCTGTCAATATTTTCAACAAAAAGTACTACATATTTAAAAAGTCATAATACTTAGATATGTTAGTGTATAAAATTTATAGATGGGAGCGATATCACTATTTTGCATACAAATGCCTTAGAGTTTATTACCTTTAAAATATGAACGTAGCAGAATGAAATGGTATTGTATTACCTTCTAACAGACCGCAGTGAATGGGAGTACAGTGAAAGAAGTGGCTTAAACTAGGATTCAGAGCAACAGCAGAAACAAATGTTACCTGTTGAGTAGGCTCAGTCATGATAGCTAACTGTGATGTACTGTGCTCATTCTAGGAGTTGCCTTCTTAGTTGCCTGCTTACCAAGAATTGTAAATAAAAGGAATAGATAAACCTTGTATGTTCCAGAGTCTCATTTTTCTCAATCATGCTATACTTTACAGTGAATCACACACACTAACTACTTTCCAGTCAGCAGTACACACCATAGTCTTATTTTTCTCTCTTTTAATAGCCCCTTCAATCTTGAAAAGAGTGTGAAGAGAAACGATGGTGGTTGTAAAATCATCTAGATTGTCAGAAGACATATTTTAATAGCAAAATGTCAATGGAAAGTAGAAGCTATGAGGGAGAGGCTAAGGGCTTTTTCTTTATGTTGGCAACTGGACTTTAAAAGATTCAGCTGCACATCTAGTTAGTAAATCAAGGATAATACCACATAATCAGACTCTCTGAAATGCCATTGTTTTGATTTTGATATAATTATTCACGATACTCTAAAACTTCTGTTCATTTTATCCCAGATTTCCCTTTTCAGAAGTAACACAATGGAGAGTCATATGTATAAGATTATAAATTATAGCTGTGGCTACATAATCTAGGACATTACAATGTTATTGGATACATGTCCTAAAGCCATATTGCCCTAAAATTTCTTTGTTTTAGTGGTATCAGCGTGAAGTGTGGTCTGAATCCCATAAAGGCAAAAGGAAATTCTAACACCAACCAGTGAACAAAAAGATGAATACCATCTCTTTACTCTAAGCATGGGGAAAGTGGGAGTTTTTTGTTTTTGTTGTTTTTCTGGAAAGAGTTTATCTTTCAGTAAATCTGAAAGATAGTTTAAGCCAGCGGTTTCCAAAGTGTGGTTTCTGAGCTAATATCACCTGGAGAATTGATAAAAATGCAAATTATTGGGCCTCATGCAGGATTTACTGAGTCAAAAACTATAGCATGAGGTTTATAGTCATCTACATTTTAGCCAGCCATTCACATGATTCTAATGAATGATAAAATTTGAGAACACGATTTTAGACCATTGATGTGGCTAGCAAATGTAGCATTAAAGGCTTCAGTCAAGTCAACCCTTGCTTTTTTTCTTACATTTAATGATTTTATTTGGTTTTATAAATCATCAGTGACATTTGAAAAGTAGTGTTGCTACTACTGAAATTTTGATTTGGTACCAAATTTTATTTGCTCAAAAAAATGCACTACTATAAGAAATTATAGAAGAAAATAATATATTTTTTTCTTTTTAAAGCTTATATTCTTTTAAAGATGAAAAATGTGAATGAGAATCATATAGAACTAACATATGACCCAGCAATCCCACTACTGGGCATATACCCTGAGAAAACCATAATTCAAAAAGACACATGTACCCTAATGTTCATTGCAGCACTATTTACAATAGCCAGGACATGGAAACAACCTAAACGTCCAATGACAGATGAATAGATAAAGAAGATGTGGTACATATATACAATAGAATATTGCTCAGCCATAAAAAGGAATGAAACTGGGTCATTTGTAGAGTTGTGGATGGACTTAGAGTCTGTCATACAAAGTGAAGTAAGTCAGAAAGAGAAAAACAAGTATCGAATATTAACTCATATATGTGGAATCTAGAAAAATGGTACAGATTAACCTATTTGCGGGGCAGTAATAGAGACACAGATGTAGAGAATGGACATGTAGACACGGGTTGCGGGAAGGGGAAGCTGGGATGAATTGGGAGATTAGGATTGACATATATACACTACTATGTGTAAAATAGATAGCTAGTCAGAACCTGCTGTATAGCACAGGGAGCTCAGCTGGGTGCTCTGTGATGACCTAGATGGGTGGGACGCGGGGTGCGGTGGGAGGGAGGTCCAAGAAGGAGGGGATGTATGTATACATATAGCTAATTCACTTCATTGTACAGCGGAAACTAACACAACATTGTAAAGCAACTATACTCTAATAAAATTTTTTTTAAAAACCTAATTAATAGAAGTTAGATTTTATAATTATCTCAGGCCTATTGTGTTTTTCTTATAAACCTAATGCCATATCTTTATCAATCATTTATTAAAGTAGAAAATATTTTCTATGTAATTAATTTGTGAGGTCAACAAGAAAAGTAAAGCATACCAAAGAATGTGATTGACCATATTAATGGCTGATGCTTTGGGTGATTAATATATCCTGCTTTGAAAAACAATGCTTGTCTCTGACATACCATATAGAATACATTCATATATCAAATATATATCATATATACACATATAAAATGTCTACTAAGGTTATGTAGTTCGATGGATGGGATATAAGATTAGATAGGAAAGGCCTTACCAGAAGGGATATTTGAAGAAATATCTGAAGGAGTAGATGGAAATGAGGCATGTGGATATCTGGGGGAAGAACAACCTGGATAGAGGGTACAGCAAGGACAAAGGCATTGAGCAGGTGCGTGCCTCTTCTGTTTCAAAGTCATCAAGGAAGCTAGTGTGGCTGGAGCAAAGTGAGCAAGGGAGATAGTAGCAGAAGACAGAGAAACCATATTGATGGCTTTTGCACTAGTTTAGGTCATAGATGATTATGCCTTGATCATTCAGAAATGGAGGTCATGAGAAATACACAGATTAAGGTGATGTTTTGAAGGTAGATCTAGTAGGATTAGCTAACATGTTGATATGGGCTGTGAAATAAAAAATGAGTCAAACATGATTCTGGGCTTTTGTCCCAGAATGACAAAACTCCTGAATGATTGGAGTTGCTACTACCGAGAAGAAAAATGTTAGGAGAATCAGGTTTTTGGGAGAACACTGGGAGTTTGGTATTGGACAAGTAAAACTTGGGATGCCTATTAGATATGCAGGTGGATAAGTCAAGTAAATGATTGGAACTACAGGTTTGGGGTTCAAGATAGAGATATCTAATGGAACTATAAATTTGGAAATAATTTATAGATGAAATTTAAAAACACAATGCTAGCTGAGATCACGTATGGAGTGAGTAGAGAGGCTTGAGTTCATGTATACTCCAGCACTTAGATATTAGGGAGATGAAGAGGGACTAGCAAAGGAGACTGAAGAGTGGCCATTGATACTGGTTTTATCAAATTTTGCTGATATATCAAGTAATAAGAGGACTGAGAATTGATCATTGGATTGAACAACATGGAATTCTTTGGGGACATTGTCAGGAGTGGTGTTGGTAGAGTGGCAAGGTGAAAGTCTAATTGGGGCAAGTTCAAGAGACAGTGGGAGGAGGTGGCAAATACTGATAAATATTTCAATAAATTTTGCTGTAAAAGTGAGCAGAAAGCGTTGTAGCTAGATGGGCATGTGGGGTCAAGCATTTTTGTTTGCTTCTTTTTGTTTTTTTAAGATGATAAAAGTAATGTTTGTGGATAAGAAAAATGTAGTTGAAAAAAAATAATTCATTTTGTGGGAAAAATAGGAGAAAGTTACCAGAGTGATGTGACGTCATTCCTTTGGCAAAAGGAATGTAATCTAGTGCACAGTAGAGCGATTGGCTTTAGATAGGAGCACAAATGGTTCATCTAATAGGAGAGGTGAATGTAAGCAGACAGAGGCAGTTCTCGTGTCCAAGTGCTTGAATAGGACTCTTCTTGTTGCTTGTGTGTTTCAGTAAAATTGGAAGAAAGTCATGGTCTGAGGTGAGGATGAAAGAAGAGGTGTTAGAACTTTGAGAAGGTAGGAAATATTAGTAGATTAATTACTACACTAAGGCCTACCTGAGGTTTGTTTAAATTAAATAAATTAATAAATTAAATAAATTTATGGGCAACCTGGCTGCATAGTGCACATATGCATCAAGTAGATAGTGAGTTGAGATTTAGCTTAGCATAGCCTTTAAAGTATATGCAAGGGATTTTAATGAAGAAACATGGAAGCCACTCTGGATAATGTGTAAATTGGAGAAATGAGAGTGATGGAAGTTTGTATAATCAATTTATTATAGGTCACAGAGGGGATTTTAAAAAGTTATTGGGATTATAGTACTAAAGGGACTAGGAACAGACAGAAACTGAGATACTTGAAAAAAGATTAAGGAAGGGGTATAGATATTGTTAATGACAATGTCTAGACTACAACCGGGGAGTAGGACTGACTATGACATTTGTGTTTGCTTACTTTCTTGATGTTGTTCATTTGTATCACAAATCATAATACTGAGCTCCAAACAGATTTTACCTTAAAAGTTATTATATTTTTTTCAAGAAGAAAAATCCTAATTTCAAGTAGTACCAAACAGATTGAAACAGTTGCTTCTGTCTTCAAGCCATTTCGAGAATTAATCCAAGAACTAATATTCAGATAATCCTGTTCTTCTATTGTTTTACGAGCTGTTTATGCCCAGAAAGTAAATGAAATGCCAAAGATGTTTACATAATGAACCTGAATTACTGAGTCCTACTTTGTAAGAGCTAAGTGGTATTAGTTCCAAATGAAACTATTAAGATCTTTTCTGGAATCATATCCAAGGCTGGGTCTTCTCTTTACTAACATACATTATTGCTTCAAATCAAAGTGGTTATTTATTTTTAGAAATTGTGTCTAAGCTATCAGCTTTTGATGTTTTTCCACTTACCATTTCATCACACCAAGATTAAAGCCAATATTAAAAAATATTGTTTTCATAAAAATGTAATTAAGTATAACTTTAAAAATGTATAGTTTCATTTAATAGTTACTCATGTAAGGTTTTATGATCTTTATTTTCCAGATGGGCAAATGAAACTAGTGAGGTTAAGATACTTCAGAGCCAGAGTTAAAGAGGATATTAAATTCTCCTGAGCCTTGATTCAGTAATATGATATGCAAACTAGGATCTACCCCCTGACTTGCTCAAAGAGACCTTTTCAGTGGATTCAGGCTATAGAAGCATTTGGACTAACTTGGAAATTAAATTTCATGCCTGTATTTCTTTCAAACCAGTAAAATGCTAAGATGATCTTGGAACTTCAAGCTCAGTAATACTTCAGCTAAGACAGTTAATCAACTAGATATATAATTAGCAACATGGGTAATATAATTTTACTAGGCCAAAGATGTCAAACATGAAAATTAAGAACTACACCCCACTAACTTTTCCTTTGTCCCTAGCAGAGAGAATTTATCTCTTATTTACTCTTTCCTGCTGAACCTAACCTCAGCCTCAGAGTCCATCTCAAGGTTTCATTATAGACAGTCAATACTAGTAGATAAACATTGACACACAAGAAGAAAACTGTTTTCTATTCATGCTCTGAGAATTACACATTTGAAAGAATTAACACCCTCAAATACTCCCCTTATAACCAAAGAATAGTATGAATACTAACAATATCTTGGCTAATAAACATAAATCTGTGTTTAAATTAGAGAGGAAGTATTACCATTTATTAGGCATGAATGTAGGAAAAGCATAAGACATACAGTGTTAAATAAAATAAATAAAGCATTTTTCCTCAGGGGGTTCCATAGCTTTTTAAAGGATGTTGGGTGGGTAAGGGTTTGGACAGACATTAAACAGTTACATAATGATTAAAAATTGTGATTATTTCCATGAAGAAGTATAGCATTCTATGAGAGTAAAACAGGGAAACTTAATTTATGTGGGTAGAGTCAGAGAATGTCTTAACATGGAAGCGGTATTAAAACTGAGAACTTTAGAGTGAACAGGCATTAACCACGGCAAGACAGCAGTGTCTGTACGTTTATGTGTGTGTACTTGGGTTTCATGGGGTTAGAAAAGGAGAGCATTCCTCCTCAGAGCCTCAGAAAGGATTTTGTTTGCATGTTTCAGGAAAAAGAAAGATCAGTGTAAGGAGAAACTCCAAATAAAACATAAGCATGTGCAAAAATACTATAGTCCACTTACAAAGCAAACTAAAATGTGACATAATTTTGAATCATTGATGGAGTATAATAGAAGATGCTCTATTTGATCTTTATGTTGCTTAAGTAATATAGGTGAAAGGTGGACTGAAGTCCTTTGAATGATGTGAGGTGATCAAGTAGAGATGGCTTATAGAAACAATTCTTTGCAAATAATTTAGCTAGAAATTTGTAGCAAGAAAACTTTTACTAAGCTTAACTAAAAAGGAGGATTTATAGAAGAATTTTATGGGCTCCTAAGGTTGGGATTTATGTCAGGAACAGACTGCAATGAGGGATTGGAGCTCTGTGTAGATCCCGCCAATTACTCTGTATCTTTCTTGCACCTCTACGTTGAATCCTCAATCTACCTCTGCTGTGTTCTCTTCTTCTTCTTCACTTTTCTCTTTGTGTGTGTGTGTGAACACCCTTTGGGTGAGACCACATCTCAATCCAGAAAACATATTCTTGCATTCTGAATACAAAGTCACACATTTTATTTATTTATTCTTAGGTGGTTTTTATTTTACTTTTTTATCATCTTTATTGGAGTATAATTGCTTTACGATGGTGTGTTAGTTTCTGCTGTATAACATAGTGAATCAGCTATACATATACATATATCCCCATATCTCCTCTCTCTTGCGTCTCTCTCCAACCTCCCTATCCCAGCCCTCTAGGTGGACAAAAAGCACCGAGCTGATCTCCCTGTGCTATGTGGCTGCTTCCCACTAGCTATCTGTTTTATATTAGGTAGTGTATATATGTCCATGCCACTCTCTCACTTGGTCCCAGCTTACCCTTCCCCATCCCCATGTACTCAAGTCCATTATCTATGTCCTGCTCCTAGGTTCTTCAGAACCATTTTTTTTTTAAGATTCCATATATATGTGTTAGCATACAGTATTTGTTTTTCTCTTTCTGACTTACTTCACTCTGTATGACAGTCTCTAGGTCCACCCACCTCACTACAAATAACTTAATTTCCTTTCTTTTTATAGCTGAGTAATATTCTAATGTATATATGTGCCACATCTTCTCTATCCATTCATCTGTCAATGGACACTTAGGTTGCTTGCATGTCCTGGCTATTGTAAACAGTGCTATGATAAATACTGTGGTACATGACTCTTCTTGAATTATGGTTTTCTCCGGGTATATGCCCAGTAGTGGGATTGCTGGGTCATATGGTAGTTCTATTTGTAGTTTTTAAGGAACCTCCATACTGTTCTCCATAGTGGCTGTATCAATTTACATTCCCACCAACAGTGCAAGAGGGTTCCCTTTACTCCACACCCTGTCCAGCATTTATTGTTTGTAGACTCTTTGATGATGACCATTCTGAGTGGTGTGAGATGATACCTCACTGTAGTTTTGATTTGCACTTCTCTAATGATTAGATTACTTCTCTAATGATTACTGATGTTGAGCATCCTTTCATGTGTTTGATTACTGATATTGAGCATCCTTTGTTGAGCATCCTTTCATGTGTAGCAATCTGTATATCTTCTTTGGAGAAATGTCTATGTAGGTCTTCTGCCCATTTTTGGATTGGGTTGTTTGTTCTTTTGATATTGAGCTGCATGAACTGCTTGTATATTTTGGAGATTAATCCTTTGCCAGTTGCTTCGTTTGCAAATATTTTCTCCCATTCTGAGGGTTGTCTTTTCATCTTGTTTATGGTTTCCTTTGCTGTGAAAAAGTTTTAAGTTTCACTAGGTCCCATTTGTTTATTTTTGTTTTTATTTCCCTTTCTCTAGGAGGTGAGTCAAAAAGGATCTTGCTGTGATTGATGTCATAGAGTGTTCTGCCTATGTTTTCCTCTAAGAGTTTGATAGTGTCCGGCCTTACATTTAGGTCTTTAACTCATTTTGAGTTTATTTTTGTGTATGATGTTAGGGAGTATTCTAATTTCATTCTTTTACGTGTAGCTGACCAGTTTTCCCAGCACCACTTACTGAAGAGGCTGTCTTTTCTCCACTGTATATTCTTGCCTCCTTTATCAAAGATAAGGTGACCATATGTGTGTGGGTTTATCTCTGGGCTTTCTATCCTGTTCCATTGATCTATATTTCTGTTTTTGTGCCACTACCATACTGTCTTGATTACTGTAGCTTTGTAGTATAGTTTGAAGTCAGCCTGATTCCTCCAGCTCCGTTTTTCTTTCTCATGATTGCTTTGGCTATTCGGGGTCTTTTGTGCTTCCATACAAATTGTGAAATTTATTCTAGTTCTGTGAAAAATGCCAGTGGTAGTTTGATAGGGATGGCATTGAATCTGTAGATTGCTTTGTGTAGTACAGTCATTTGCACATGTTGACTCCTTCAATTCAAGAGCATGGTATATCTCTGCATCTATTTGTATCATCTTTAATTTCTTTCCTCAGTGTCTTATAATTTTCTGCATACAGGTCTTTTGTCTCCTTAGGTAGGTTTATTCCTAGATATTTTATTCTTTTTGTTGTAATGGTAAATGGGAGTGTTTTTTTATTTCACTTTCAGATTTTTCATCATTAGTGTATAGGAATGCAAGAGATTCCTGTGCACTAATTTTGTATCCTGCTACTTTACCAACTTCGTTGATTAGCTCTAGTAGTTTTCTGGTAGCATCTTTAGGATTCTCAATGTATAGTATCATGTCATCTGCAAACACTGACAGCTTTACTTCTTCTTTTCCGATTTGGATTCCTTTTATTTCTTCTTCTTCTCTGATTGCTGGGGCTAAAAATTCAAAAACTATGTTGAATAATAGTGGTGAGAGTGGGCAACCTTGTCTTGTTCTTGATCTTAGTGGAAATGGTTTCTGTTTTTAACCATTGAGGATTATGTTGGCTGCGGGTTTGTCATATATGGCCTTTATTATGTTGAGAAAAGTTCCCTCTATGCCTGCTTTCTGGAGAGTTTTTATCATAAATGTGTTTTGAATTTTGTCGAAATTTTTTCTGCATCTATTGAGATGATCATATGGTTTTTCTCCTTCTGTTTGTTAACATGGTGTATCATATTGATTGATTTGCGTATATTGAAGAATCCTTGCAATACTGGGATAAACCCCACTTGATCAGGGTGTATGATCCCTTTAATGTGCTGTTCGACTCTGTTTGCTAGTATTTTGTTGAGGATTTTTGCCTCTATGTTCATCAGTGATATTGGCCTGTAGTTTTCTTTCTTTGTGACAACTTTGTCTGGTCTTGGTATCAGGGGGATGGTGGCCTCGTAGAATGAGTTTGGGAGTGTTCCTCCCTCTGCTATATTTTGGAAGAGTTTGAGAAGGATAGGTGTTAGCTCTTCTCTAAATGTTTGATAGAATTCACCTGTGAAGCCATCTGGTCCTGGGCTTTTGTTTGTTGGAAGATTTTTAATCACAGTTTCAATTTTATTACTTGTGATTGGTCTGTCCATATTTTTTATTTCTTTCTGATTCAGTCTCAGAAGGTTGTGCTTTTCTAAGAATTTGTCCATTTCTTCCAGGTTGTCCATTTTATGGGCATATAGTTGCTTGTAGTAATCTCTCATGATCCTCTGTATTTCTGCAGTGTCAGTTGTTACTTCTTTTTCATTTCTAATTCTATTCATTTGAGTCTTCTCCCTTTTTTTCTTGATGAGTCTGGCTAATGGTTTATCAATTTTTTAAATCTTCTCAAGGAAGCACCTTTTAGTTTTATTGATCTTTGCTATCGTTTCCTTCATTTGTTTTTCATTTATTTCTGATCTGATCTTTATGATTTCTTTCCTTCTGCTAACTTTGGGGTTTTTTTTTGTTCTTCTTTCTTTAATTGCTTTAGATGTAAGGTTAGGTTGTTTTTTTGAGATGTTTCTTGTTTCTTAAGGTAGGATTGTATTGCTATAAACTTCCTTCTTAGAACTGCTTTTGCTGCATACCATAGGTATTGGGTTGTTGTGTTTTCATTGTCATTTGTTTCTAGGTATTTTTTGGTTTCCTCTTTGATTTCTTCAGTGATCTCTTGGTTATTTAGTAGTGTATTGTTTAGCCTCCATGTGTATTTTTACAGATTTTTTCCTGTAATAGATATCTAGTTTCAGAGCGTTGTGGTCGGAAAAGATACTTGATACAATTTCAATTTTTAAAAATTTACCAAGGCTTGTTTTGTGACCCAAGATATGATCTATCTTGGATAATGTTCCATGAGCACTTGAGAAGAATGTGTATTCTGTTGTTTTTGGATGGAACATCCTATAGATACCAATTAAGTCCATCTTGTTTAATGTATCATTTAAAGCTTGTGTTTCCTTATTTATTTTCATTTTGGATGATCTGTCCATTGGTGAAAGTGGGGTGTTAAAGTCCCCTACTATGATTGTGTTACTGTCAATTTCCCCTTTTATGGCTGTTAGTATTTGCCTTATGTATTTAGGTGCTCCTATGTTGGGTGTATAAATATTTACAATTGTTATATATTCTCCTTGGATTGATCTCTTGATCATTATGTAATGTCCTTCTTTGTCTCTTGTAATAGTCTTTGTTTTAAAGTCTATTTTGTCTGATAGGAGAATAGCTACTCCAGCTTTCTTTTGATTTCCATGTGCATGTAATATCTTTTTCCATCCCCTCAGTTTCAGCCTGTATGTGTCCATAGGTGTGAAGTGGGTCTCTTGTAGGCAGCATATATATGGGTCTTGCTTTTGTATCCATTCAGCCAGTCTATGTCATTTGGTTGGAGTATTTAATCCATTAATCCTTAAGGTAATTATCAATCTGTATTTTCCTTTTACCATTTTCTTAATTATTTTGGGTTTGTTATTGTAGGTCTTTTCGTTCTCTTTTGTATCCTGCCTGTAGAAGTTCCTTCAGCATTTGTTGTAGAACTGGTCGATGGTGCTGAATTCTCTTAGCATTTGCTTGCCTGTGAAGGTTTTAATTTCTCCATCAAATCTGAATGAGATCCTTGCTGGGTAGAGTAATCTGGTTGCAGGTTTTTCTCCTTCATCACTTTAAATATGTGCTGCCACTCCTTCTGGCTTGCAGAGTTTCTATTGAAAGATCAGCTGTTAACCTTATGGGGATTCCCTTGTGTGTTATTTGCTGTTCTTCCCTTGCTGCTTTTAATATTTTTTCTTTGTATATAATTTTTGATAGTTTGATTATTATGTGTCTTGGCATGTTTCTCTTTGGATTTATCCTGTATGGGGCTCTCTGTGCTTCCTGGACTTGATTAACTATTTCCTTTCCCATATTAGGGAAGTTTTCAACTATAATCTCTTCAAATATTTTCTCAGTCCCCTTCTTTTTCTCTTCTTCTTCTGGGACCCCTATAATTCAAATGTTGGTGCGTTTAATGTTGTCCCAGAGGTCTCTGAGACTGTCCTCAATTCTTTTGATTCTTTTTCTTTATTCTGCTCTGCAGTAGTTATTTCCACTATTTTATCTTCCAGGGCACTTATCCATTCTTCTGCATCAGTTATTATGCTATTGATCCCTTCTAGAGAATTTTTAATTTCATTTATTGTGTTGTTCATCAGTTTGTTTCCCCTTTGTTCTTCTAGGTCCTTGTTAAACGTTTCTTATATTTTCTGCATTCTATATCCAAGATTTTGGATCATCTTTACTATCATTTTTCTGAATTGTTTTTCAGGAAGCCTGCCTATTTCCTCTTCATTTGTTAGGTCTGGTGGGTTTTTACCTGGCTCCTTCAACTGCTGTGTGTTTCTCTGTCTTCTCATTTTGCTTAACTTACTGTGTTTGGGATCTCCTTTTTGCAGGCTGCAGGTTTGTAGTTCCCATTGTTTTTGGTGTCTGTCCCCAGTGGCTAAGGTTGGTTCAGTGGGTTGTGTAGGCTTCCTGGTGGAGGGGACTAGTGCCTGTGTTCTGGTGTATGAGGCTAGATCTTGTCTTTCTGGTGGGCAGGTCTACATCTGGTGGTGTTTTCTGGGGTGTCTGTGGCCCTATTATGATTTTAGGCAGCCTCTCTGCTAATGGATGTGGTTGTGTTCCTGTCTTGCTAGTTGTTTGGCATAGGGTGTCCAGCACTGTAGCTTGCTGGTCGTTGAGTGGATCTGGGTCTTGGCATTGAGATGGATATCTCTGGGAGATTTTTGCTGTTTGATATTACGTGGAGCTGGGAGGTCTCTTGTGGACCAGTGTCCTGAACTTGGCTCTCCCACCTCAGAGGCACAGCCCTGACGCCTGGCTGGAGCACCAAGGGCCTGTCATCCACATGGCTCAGAATAAAAGGTAGAAAAAAAAGAACGAAAGAAAGTAAGAAATAGAGAAAATAAAATAAAATAAAATTAATTAAAATAAAAAATAATTATTAAAAAATTTTTAAATTAATAAAAAAAAGAAAGAAGAGCAACCAAACCAGAAAATAAATCCACCAATGATAACAAGCGCTAAAAACTATACTAAAACAACAACAAAAAATGGACAGACAGAACCCTAGGACAAATGGTAAAAGCAAAGCTATACAGACAAAAATCACACACAGAAGCATACACATACACACTCACAAAAAGAGAAAAGGGGGGAAAAATATACATATATCGTTGCTTTCAAAGTCCACCTTAATTTGGGATTCGTTGTCTATTCAGGTATTCCACAGATGCAGGGTACATCAAGCTGATTGTGGAGATTTAATCCGCAGCACCTGAGGCTGCTGGAGAGAGTTCCCTTTCTCTGTTTGCACAGCTGCTGGGGCTCAGCTTTGGATTTGGCCCCGCCTCTGCGTGTAGGTCGCAGGAGGGCGTCTCTTCTTCGCTCAGACAGGACGGCGTTAAAGGAGCAGCTGATTCGGAGGCTCTGGCTCACTCAGGCCGGGGGGGCGGGAGAGGCACGGAGTGCGGGGCGAGCCTTCGGCGGCAGAGGCCAGCGTGACGTTGCACCAGCGTAAGGCGTACCGTGCGTTCTCCTGGAGGCGTTGACCCTGGTTCCCGGGACCCTGGCGGTGGCGGGCTGCACAGGCTCCCAGGAGAGGAGGTGTGGAGCGTGACCTGTGCCGCAAACAGGCTTCTTGGTGGCGGCAGCAGCAGCTTTAACGTCTCATGCCCGTCTCTGGGGTTCGCGCTGGGAGCCGCAGCTCGCGCCCGTCTCTGGAGCTCCTTTAAGCGGCGCTCTTAATCCCCTCTCCTCACGCACCAGGAAACAAAGAGGCAAGAAAAAGTCCTGTGCCTCTTCGGCCACTCCAGACTTTTTCCCGGACTCCCTCCTGGCTCTTTGTGGCTCACTAGCCACAGGCTGTGTTCACGTATCCAACCCCAGTCCTCTTCCTGGGATCCGACCTCCGAAGCCGGAGCCTCAGCGCCCAGCCCCCGACCCATTCCGGCAGGTGAGCAGACAAGCCTCTCAGGTTGGTGAGTGCCAGTCGGCACCGATCCTCTGTGCGGGAATCTCTCCGCTTTGCCCTCCACACCCTGTTGCTGCGGTCTCCTTCGTGGCTCTGAGGCTCCCCCCTCCGCCCCACACACAGTCTCCGCCGGCGAAGGGGCTTCTAGTGTGTGAAAACCTTTCCTCTTTAACGGCTCCCTCCCACTGGTGCAGGTCCCGTCCCCAATCTTTTGTCTCTGTTTTTCCTTTTTTCTCTTGCCCTACCCAGGTACGTGGGGACTTTCTTGCCTTTTGGGAGGTCTGAGGTCTTCTGCCAGGGTTCAGTAGGTGTTCTGTAGGAGGTGTTCCATGTGTAGATGTATTTCTGATGTATTTGTGGGGAGGAAGGTGATCTCCACGTCTTACTCTTTCGCCATCTTGAAGCTCCCCCTCTTTTTATTTTATAAATTAGGCTACTAAGGTTAAATGAGGAGCGGAGTTTGGAGAGGACACCATGTCTTTTGATTCAAAGCCTTGGAAACTGTCAAAAGCATGAACACTATGTAGCCTCAGGTTAAAATAACCTTTGATCAGGATTTCTTTATTTATGGTCCTGATTTGAAAGGATGGGTTTCAAGGTATATATAAGCCCCTTCATGTTGTAGAAAAATGTGTATGCCTCTGTGTGTATTTAAATTTTGTATGTGTCTTTTCTGGGAATGGCTTTCATTAGTTTCTTAAAAGTGGTTTGTAATTCTCCTAGAAAGTAATAAATACTGCTGTGTATTAATAAAAGATTCCACAACAGATGGTAAAAGTTATACAGATTTATCACAATATAGAGAGAGATGTAAATAAAACAAAATGTAAATTAATAAGGCTCAGTATTCTAAAGTCACATATTTTTGTAAAAAGGAAAAAGTAAGAGAAACATCATACATACATTGTATACTGCGCAGGAATCAATAAGGTCTGTTAGCAGATATTTCTGATGATAAGCTTATTATTCAATTATACACTGAAAAATCGTAATAAATATGAAGTGAACAAACATATATCTTTATTAATTTATGAATTCTGTCATCTTATTTTTAATTTACTTATCTACAGTAGGGAACAGTGCTTCTTTAATCTTTTAGGAAGAAAGAGAGATGGGAGGGAGAGAGAAAGAAAGGGACAGATAATCCTGTTTCTTGATCTTATTTAACTTTTGGTGTCTATGGAAACCTCAGGGCTTAAGAGAAAATGGCAATGAAATGACAAAAAAACAGTGTATTTTAATCCTCCTGGGCCAAAGTTTCATAACATACGTATTATTCAGAGTAGATTTCACACCAACAAAAATTTAATCCTCAGTCACAAAGAGTAAATAAGAATTTCTTACAGTCTCTTGAGTTATCTTATTCCATAATTCATGTGGTGATACTCCATTAACAACGCAGGTTAATGCACAGGCATCAGTTAGTATGCACCCTCCACTGAAAATCATTTCCTATTAATTTCCTGCCAGTCGACTTGCACTCAGTCATCCACCTGTCTGCAATACCTTGTGTCCTTGTGTGCACTCACGCAAAACTCCACTCTCCCACAGTCAAGATCACAATATATGTATTTATAGTAAAAATGATCAGACAAAGATGGCTTGTCAACCTTCTCTGGGTAAATAGCATATTATAATTTCCTCACAGAATACTTCTTAAAAACGTTGACCTTAATCTGTGTGTTCCAGTTAAAAACCAACAACATCTATCTGAAATATAAATAGTAAATTTCATAATGAAAAGAAGCATAAGCATAGAAAATCTTCTGAATGATAGCATTGTGCTCTAGGGGATATGGAAAGTACTCATCCAGTTGAAGGTTACAATGTCTTATTTCCTATTCCTCCCTTCATAACTTACATAACTTTCTAAACTTTTGCTTTGATTTTAGATCATTGAAAATATTGAGTGTAATCATTTCAGAAATTATGGCTCTTTATATGTTTAACAGGGCAATAAGAGCTAATACTTTTCAAGGGATTACATTGTGATTAGTGATTTATGAAAATTGTCTCATTAATTATTTCTTTTGAGGTAGGTACTATTATTTCTATTGTATTATTTCTATGAGATTGGAAAACTGAGACTCATAGGGATGAAACAGTTGCCCAGTGTTGCTCACTAGTATTAGGAAAAGCAGGATGCACTCTCACAGTGGAAACAAGGAGGTCACTTAGAATAGAAATACAAATTTGGTCTTAACCACGTTAACATACAGGGCAGAATTGCTAATCTGTGATTAATTCATTAAATTGAAGTTATTGGTGAAATTGGTGCAACGGCAGTGTGTCAAAAATTCCAGTAATGGGGAATTTATTTTGCCTTGTGCTTAATTTTTCACTTCTGTTATCTTCTATTCCAGGAAAGATCATCAAGTAGCAAATAGGTCAAAAGCATCTTTATTTGCAAAAGTCCTATAAAACGCATTTCTACAAATTTAATGCTGCTAAAGTTAAAAATCAAAATTAATGAATCAGCTTTAGTATTGATCTAATTTATTCTTTTTGCGGTATGCGGGCCTCTCACTGTTGTGGCCTCTCCCGTTGTGGAGCACAGGCTCCGGACGCACAGGCTCAGCGGCCATGGCTCACGGGCCCAGCCGCTCTGCGGCATGTGGGATCCTCCCAGACCGGGGCACGAACCCGTGTCCCCTGCATTGGCAGGCGGACTCTCAACCACTGTGCCACCAGCGAAGCCCGATCTAATTTATTCTTAATCTTGCTTGCTGTTGACTACTATATTGACGACTGGTGTCAGAAGGCAAAAGTTATTGTTTGGTAATTCTGTTTGTAGAAATATGGATATCAGACACCATAATGTATGATTTTGTAAAATAATTTTACTTTTTGATTAGTGAGATCAGCTGAAGTGAGTACTATATATGTACAGTAATTCTCCATGGGCAGAGGGTTATTTTTTAATATTTTTAGATGTTTTTAGTTATCTGGCAAATGCAGCTTATAGGAGTCAGTCAGAAGGGTGAATGGAACAACTTGAATTCATTATCATTCTTGAAAGAAAAAAAGTGCTTGACATGGTATGGTAACGGTGACTGAGAAACACAAAAGATTCATAATTTGAAAGTGTATGATTTTTATTTTGTTTTTTCATAATATATGGGAATTCACTATTTTCTGTTTATCAGTGAGAAGATGAGAAACCTTTTAAAATTATTGTACATAATATGTGTTCATAAATATGATCTGACCAGTCTGAGCCAATGGTTACAGTTTCAGATAAACACAAACTTGTCCTAAGAGTCTTAAATGTGTTTCTATGTCCTCTTTTCTATTTGCCTTCTGAACAATGAAGACAAAACTTAATTGAGCTATTTTTATATGTGTGGCTAATCAGTATGAGGCCGAAGAACAGCATTGTGCTGCTTGCAATATATATTAGTGCCTCTGCCACTTTTGCAAATATTAATAAGCGTTTTAATATTTTATAAGGGAAGTTCTAAATTACGAAAAATAAATCTGAACACTGTTAATACCCAATGGGATACATTAAAAAAGGAGGACAGCATGAACTACTGTGTAGCTGAGTACTTAACTCAAGAAATTATAATTTCTTGCTGATGTTGGAGACCACAGTGAGGCTTAAGAGAGGGCATGGGCTTTCTAAAAAAGAGCTGGTAGGTCATGAATGTATTTGAGCACTGTAAAGGATAAAAATTCATGCTCAATTCAGCTCACTGGTGAATCAGAGAAGCAGTTGCAGAAGCTGTCTGAAAATCATAAGGTCTGACTAATTCTGTGCTTTAATCCATGACACGTCAGGATTTTCTCTGAGCCTTAATACTGTATCACTATTTTCAATTATATCTTGATAAGTGCCAGGAAAAGGGCAATACATGGACAGGAAAACACTTCAACATCCATTTATTTCTAAATTGCAGGCAAAGAGCTGAATATAATGACGATGCTTCGCTCATCTCCCAGCTCCCCTTTACATCGGAATATTTATGCAAGGATGTGCTTAGATAAGTGTGAGTATAATTCATAATCAATGGTTTGAAACTGAATATTTAAGTGTGTGCACAGGTATTCGAGTGTTGCAACTCATATGACTTGACTCAATACAAGTATTTCACAAGAACTGATGAGAAGACTTCATTTTTACTCTTTTAATCTAAAATAAAAGCAGGAAGAAAAGTGTATTGACCTCATACACTTTTACTGGGTCCTTAAAAAAAACCATCTTTTGTGGTTTAACAAAATAACATCATATTCTAGTGAACATGGTTAGTTATGAAAATTATAGAGTGAATTTAAAAAAATGTCTTCTGATCTATCTATGTCTGCCATTAGTCACATCTTTTACCATATACTGCTTTTACCTTTAGTATCATTTTGGTCCTGTTAATATGAAATTAATAGTGATATTTTATGCAAAATATATTTGATTTTCCTTTGTTTTCTAACTCAAAATATTTTTTAAGTATTGGTCATTAGATTTCCATATACTCCAGTCAATTGCCCAGTTAAAATATTGTGACTAGCAGATAGGTCATAACTGTAAGCACCCTTTCTTCCAGAGGCATTTGCACGTAACTCCTGCTCTCCCTTCAGAAGTAAACTTTCCAAGAAGCCCTTCCTGACTCCCCACACTGGAGGAAGGAGGGGACTGTATGATTTACTTTTCCAGATTGCTCATGTGCATGAATGACAATTTGGGGTTGGCTCTTGGCTGGCACTCAGCCAAGACTCTGTCCCATGGGCATTGGCTCTTCTCCATATAGATCACTCCGCGTGTTGATTGTGCTTCCTTACATCATGATAGCTAGATTCTAAGAATGAGGATCTGATAAACAGGAAGTGGAAGCTGCCACTTTCATAAGGTTTGGCATAGTGTCATTTCTCCCTTGTTCTCCTGTAAGATGTCTTATAGCACCCTGAATCTTTCTTTCATAGTGCCACTTATGGCTTGTCATTACACAGATATTGGCGTGATTTTTAAAATTGTCTGTCTCCCGTTAGATTATAAGTGTCTAGTGAGTAGGCATCTTTGATTTTTCTCACTACTGTGTCTCCAGCATTTAAGCCAATGACTAGTACATCAAGATGATCAAAAATATTTTTTATGATTGAATGAAATACATTCAATATTTTGCTTATTTACTTGGGCAAGAAGCCATGCTTGTGTAGTGTTAAATTAATATCAGATTCTGACTTTGATCGAATAATTTACTTTCTTGATTAGAAAAATGTTCTTAGTTTCTCCAAGTTGAATAGACCATTCATTTAAATTTTCTGTCAATCACTGAAATTTTCTTTGTAGGAGGATTCATTTTTCTTAGCCTGAGAAAAATGTACTAAAGAGAGTTTGTAGTCAAATTTTACATTAATTTGAACTGAACTGTTAATAGGAATGCAAACAATTATTATATAGAATTTTTAATTTTTAAGCCTTTCTCCTATATTATAGTATATGCAACCAATCAGATATTTTAGATGAGTTGTCCTCAACTTGGCTGCACATTGGAAAAGTCTGGAAGCTTTAAAAAGTACTGATGCATGGATCCCACCCCCAGAGATTCTGATTTAATTGGCCTGGAATACAGCCTGGAAATTTGTTCTTTAAAATCTTCACAAATGATTATAATGTTAAGCCACGGTTGAGAACCACTGCTTTAACCAGTTCTTTTCAACCCTGCCTCCTTGGGTATTAATGGTGCTTGGCTATTTGTATTTTTTTAAAACCCTATATGATTCTAATTTGGAGTACCAGCTGAGAATCACAGTTTCAGACAGTATTATTTGCCTTTTATATTTATTTCACATCAAATAATCACCCACTTTATATCTTTTGAATTACATTTTTTCCAAATAATACACATGTGCTTTAAAAAATATCTACCTATTTCTTATTATCTATTTTGCATTATCGCATTATTAATATTTGATGCTCAATATATGCTTAGCGCCCATTGTATATATTAAATATGAATGAAGTCATTAATTACACTCACAATAATTTTCTTTTCTCTGAAAATGTTATGAATACTTTGCTATGCATTTATTACACTGATGAGTTATGCAGAACATGTAGAATAATTGTTGAGACCACAACTTTGATTTGCCTGGTTCTGTGATTGAGATAGTTGAGCACTGGATCAACTAGTGGGAATAGTTAAACAAAGTAAATATTTGCAACATGATGTAATTTGAAAGAGCAAATGTCCCAAGAAATGAGAAGTACATGCTATATTTATCTTAAGGCCTGAGCCTGAAAGCACAGTGTCATTTATAGTGTATCCCACTGTTAAGCAGTCACAGGGCTCAGATTCAAGGAGTGGGGATGTAGATTGCACTTCTCAATGGGAGAATTGTGAAAAAATTCCGGGCCATTTAAAAAATTGCTACGGAAGCACACTGAAAAATTGCATGTAATTACTTCCTTTTCTTGCAATATGGTGAACTAGGTACCAAGACTGAGCCTCTTACTAACAGCAGCTACAACTTTGGATATCATAAAAAGGACATCCTTAAATACATCAGATTGCTGACAAGAAATAAAGGAATAGTCAGGCCAAAGACTAAGTAAAGGTACATGCTAAAAGAAATAGGCAAGACACAAGCTGGATCTTGCCTTGAAGGCATTTGTAAAACTGAGTAAATTTGAGTTTCATAGGTCTTAGTGGATAGGAATAAAAACACAAGGTAGGAAGTCAAATAGGAGACTTCCTGTAAAGCTGCAATCACGAAAGACGTCACCATTGGTATAAAGGCAAACTAGAAATAGTTAACTAACTACCCTAAGAAATGCCAAAGATAATTGTTCTGTTCTGAACATTGGTGCTGACTGGAGGTATCAAAAACTTATCCTCAAAATTAGCAAAAATAAACTTTTTTTAATCCGTAATTGTAGTCTGAATTTTCACTGTTGTGGTGACCTGAAAATATTCTTTTTAAAAAAATTTTTTATTGGAATATAGTTGATTTATAATGTTGTGTTAGTTTCTGTTGTACAGCAAAGTGAATCATTTATACATATACACATAACCACTTTTTTTTTTAGATTATTTTCCCATCTAGGTCTTTAAAGAGTATTGAGTAGAGCTTCCTGTGCTGTACAGTAGGTCCTTATTAGTTATCTATTTTATATATAGTAGCATGTATATGTCAATTCCAATCTAATTTCTCTCTCCCCTCGCTTTTCCCCCCTGGTAACCATAAGTTTATTTTCTACATCTGTGACTCTATTTCTGTTTTGTGAGTAAGAAATATTCTTAACACTTCAATGGCTATTTAAGTCATAGAGTAGTTATGCAACAGAGTAGTATACAGCAATTATGAAAAACAGAAACTCAACAGCACAAAAAGGTGAATTGAGAGAAAGAAACTAGACATAACATTATACATAGTGTGTAATTAAATTATATGAATTTCAACAATAGGCAAAACTAAACCATATTGTTTAGGAATGCATAATTAGGTGGGAAAACTAGAAATTAAGCCATAGGTGAATCTTACAAAAATGAAAATAGTCTGTACTTCTAGCCAGGTAGGAGGTCTATTAAGACATCTTAAAAAAATTAAAATATTGGTAGGAAATTTTCACTCACCCTTCTGAGAATTGATAAATCAAAGATGAGAGGAATACAATTAACTAGTTTAATCAGAGAATTTAGAAAGTTTTTTGGATAAGAAATTCATTATCTACAAATCAGCCACATTTCTGTACATGAGAAAGCAAGAAATTATAATACAAAGAATATAAAGTATCTGGGACTAATTTAAAAGAAATTATGCATGCCCTTTATGGATAAAAAATAAAATTTTGAAAACATTGAAAAAATACCAAATAATGGAGATATATTTCATGTTCATTGATTAAAAGTCGCAGTATTATATTAATAGATTTAAGCAACTCTAATCAAAATCTTAACAGGCTTCTATGTAAATGTGAATGTGTGTGTGTGTGTTTGTGCGCTCACATGCATAATTTGACAAACTTATTTGAAATTTATATGCTTGAGCAAAGAGTAAAGAATAACCAATTAATCACGAAGTAGAGCAAAGTGTGGGAGACTTGCCTTTTTGTATACCAAGAATTATTTTATTACTACAGTAATTAATACAATGGTTTAATGGTGAAGGAATAGGCAAATTAACTAGTGAAATGAGAACATAGAAAAACATCTATAGAAACAGTAACCTGATTTATGCAAAATAGTAGAGAAACATTTTTGATTAAATGAAGTTAGGACACAATTATCTTGATGGAATAAAAATGAAATTAGAATCCTACTTTTCATGTCAAAAATCAATTTCAGGGCTTCCCTGGTGGCACAGTGGTTGAGAGTCCGCCTGCCGATGCAGGGGACGCGGGTTCATGCCCTGGTCCGGGAAGATCCCACATGCCGCAGAGCGTCTAGGCGCATGAGCCATGGCCGTTGAGCCTGCGCATCCGGAGCCTGTGCTCCACAACGGGAGAGGCCACAACAGTGAGAGGCCCACTTACCGCAAAAAAAAAAAACAAACTATATTAGAAAATTGTGGCTGAAGTATAATGATACCAAATTCTTAATGTTTACATAATATTATTCTTAATATAAGCAGGATTTTGGAGAGCTAGTACTTTTAAAGTATTAATGGAGTAATGGATCCTGTCTATTGTGTTTTTTAAATGACACTACTCCTCTATCTTATCTATCTACCTACATAGCTGGATCTGAAATGAGATTCACAGGAGCTAACCTCACAGTTACACAGGTTATTTTGAGGTTACACAGGTAATTTGGGGGCAATGAAATTTTATGTACTTTTAGCTTTCCTTATTTTTGTATTGCTTAATATTTTGAATAGTGAGCATACTAGTTTCTATACAATAATTATTCTAAAATTATTTATGATTGTTGTGTCTTCTTAGGGAATTGACCCCTGTATCATTATGTAATGATTTTCTTTATCCCTGAAAATATTCCTTGTTCTGAAGTGTGATTTATCTGAAGTTAACATGGCTACATCTACTTTCTTATTCCTTTTTTTTAAAGATTTATTTATTATTTACTAATTTATTTTATTTACTTTTGGCTGCATCGGGTCTTAGTTGAGGCACATGGGATCTTCGTTGAGGCATGTGGGATCTTTCGTTGTGGTGCATGGGCTTCTCTCTAGTTGTGGCGCACAGGCTCCAAGCCATGTGGGCTCTGTAGTTGTGGTGCAGAGACTTTGCTGCCCCGCAGTGTGTGGGATCTTAGTTCCCTGACCAGGGATGAAACCCGCGTCCCCTGCATTGTAAGGCAGATTCTTTACCACTGGACCACCAGGGAAGTCCCACACCTACTTTCTTCTGATGTATGTTAGCATGGTATATCTTTCTCTGCCTTTTGCTTTTAACCTGAGTTTTTAAATTTAAAGTGGATTTCTTGAAGACAGCATATAGTTGGGTCTTATTATTATTGTTTTTTAATCCACTCTGACAGTCTGTGTATTGTGACTTGTGCACTTCAGTTATTCACATTTAAAGTGAATGTAGACATAACTGGATTAATATCTACCATGTTGGTAACTTTTTCTATTTGTTACATTTTTCTTCTTTTTCAGCCCCCCATTTTTCTGTCTTCTGGTTTCAACTGAGCATTTTATATAATTATATTTCCACTCCAGTTTTTATCTAGTAATTATACTTTTTAATTTTTTTTTTGCAGTTGCTGTAGAGTTAGCAATATACATTTTAAACTGGTCTAAATTAATTTTCATTATGCCATTCTCCTGTTATAAACATTATACCATTTTCTTGCTTGACTGGTTTCTGGAAATAAGTCTGTGGTCATTCTTTTCCTTGTTACTCTATAGATAATGTGCCCTTCCACTCCCACCCCACACCTGGCATCTTTCTAGATTTTCTTTGTCTTTCATTTTCTGCAGTTTGAATATCACATGCCTGGATGTAGATGTTTGGCACTTATCCTGTTTAGCATTCTCTGAGATTTCTAAAACTGTGTTTTTGTGTCTGTCATTAATTTTGGAAAATTCTTGATTGTTATTTCTCCAAGATTTTCTTCTGCTCCATTCTCTCTTCTTCTAGTACTCCAATTACTAATATGCTATAACTTTAGTAATTGTTTCACAGCTCCTGGGTACTCTATTTTTTCCCCATCCTCTTTTCTCTTTGCATTTCAGTTTGGGCAGTTTCTATTGATATATCTTCAAGGTCGTTGATTCTCTCCTTGGCTGTGTCCAGTCTACTGGTAAGCCCATCAAAGGTATTCTTCATTTATGTTATAATGTTTTTAACTTCTAGTATTTCTTTTTGATTTTTTTTTAGAGTTTCCATCTCTCTGCTTACATTATCCATTATAGTCCTAACACATTAATCTCAGTTATTTTAAATTCCTGTCCGATAACTCCAACATTGATGTTATTTCTGAGTTTGCTTCTACTGCTTATTACTTAAGACTGTGTTTTTTTCTTGCCTTTTACCATGCCTTGTGGTTTTCTTTGTTGAGACATGATGTATCAGGTAATAGGAACTAAGGTAAATAGGCCTTTAGTATAAATTTTTATGTTAATCTGGCTAGGAGTTTGTGTTTAAAGGTTGCGGTAGCTGAAGAGGCTTCAAATTCCTCTAGCATCCTTGTTTGTACCTTCTTTTTTTAGACTGGGTTTCCCTATATACTTCTCCTCAGAGAGACTCTATGCTTTCATTGCTTATATCTCATCCACTATTATTTTACTGGAGTCCTGTTGATTTGGTGGTAAGGTGTTAGTGACGGGAAGTATTTTGTAATCCCATGAATAAATCTCAGTCTGTAGTGGACCTGTGTTCCTGGGCTGTGCCTTCACATGTATTTCTTGCTTCCCATATGCCTCCTTTTGGTGAGACATGAAGGCAAGAGGGGGCTGGAGATGGAGAAATACTCTTTCCCCAAGTGGAATAAAACTCTGTTAAAGTCCTTTTTTTTTTTTTTTTTTTTAATAGAATAGGCCTTTGTTATAGAGAATACTTCATACCTATTTCACAGTGGCTGTTCTCCTCCCCATGCCAAAGCCACAAAGGGATCTCTGTTGTCTCTTCACCATGAGAAAGAACCTTGTGGGATTTCTGCAGGTAAAACTCATTAAAGTATGGTGGCCTTTTTATGGTAATGGCCCTTTTATGACTGTGGCCCCTAGGAGTTTCTCATTCTTAAGCTAGTCCACACTCAGCCTCCAGCAATTTGTAAAAATATCCAGTGAGTTATTACTACTGTTTTACGGCTCCAGTGGTTTAGGTAAGCAGATCTTGGCTATCACTTTCTAGATTCACTTGTCTCTCTAGATTTTGAGATGGCAGTTTGCCTTACGACCTCTGCTTTCTAAAGGGTTCAAGAAAAATTGTTGATTTTCAGTTTATACAGCTTTTTCTTGTTGTAAGGAAAAGAGGAATGGCTTCCAAACTCTTCACATTGTAGCTGAACCTGGAAGATCTCTTGCTTATTTTTAAATCATGAGAATACATAAAATCACCAAAGGACAGACTGTAGAGAAATACGTCATAAGGTTTTTGACACTTCAATATTTAGACATCAGATACAGTAGAAAAATCAGTCTGGTAGTGGATACTGAGAAAGAGTAGCTTGTGAGAGATGGAATAAATGCCAGGAGACTGTGAAGTCATATAGACCAAGAAAAGAAAGAATTTCAAGAGAAGGGAGTGATCAAGTAGTTGAATGTTGCTGAGAGGCCAAGAAAGCCCCAAAGAGGGTAGTGCATATTTGATTTGTCAAAAATCACAGTTGATTTAGATAAGAGCAATCTCAGTAGAAAGAGATAGGAAGAGTGTGGATGTGAGTGTGAGTGTGTGTGTGTGTATTGAGGAGGAAAGCAGAAACTTGACTGGAATGAGTGATAGTATTTATTAGAGAATATGTGAAGACATCATGACTTAATCTTGTTTTCAAAGAGAGAACTTTTCATCCGAAGAATATTTTTACCTTTAGCCCGAAATTATTTAGGAGAACCCTGGAAAGGTTACTGAAAATCTGTTCTCTGCCTGTAAATCTAATTTGAGAAATGAGAATAATAATAAACCAGATAAACTATACTATTAATGTGGCAATAATTATTAAAAACAATCCCTGGAGACTTGAAGAGCAGAACATTACTTCTCAAAGGAAAATTCTAGGGTCTAAATTTAGGGAGTCCAGGATAGCTAGGTAAGAATTTTAGAAAATAAAATTGTCCATTTGGCAAAGAAGAATAGCTGTGGTTACAGGAACCTTATAAAAATATTATAGGAATCTTATAAAAATGTGGAAATCATTTTTATAAGATTCTTATATGTATCCAGGATTCTTAAGGAATAGTGTGAAGCAACAGTATACACGTAGCATTGTTCAGCTTTAGGATCCACCTGGGAGAAAGCACTGCTACTTTTTCAGGAGTGAATCATTCTTCCCATCCCCCCCTAGAAACAGCACTTACAACCCTCCCTACTTCAGGGACAAAGGGTCAAGTGACTGCCTTTGAAACTAGAATTTAATCAGGCATTCTAAAAGAGGCAGACTCCATCAAGACCAAGGTGGTAGGTCTAATTGCTTTTATTTGTGCTTGTGTACTCTGTGCATTTGTGACCTGGTGTGGGGCTATGCTTCAAATGAGATTTCTCAATTAAAGTGAAACAACTTAGTCTAGTTAGTTGAGTTTCGTAATGATCCTCTGAAGCTTCCCTTCTTAGCATGAATCTAATGATACATTATCATAGAACAAATTCATCATTCATTAACTCTAAAGCAAATTCACTTTCTCCATCCAGTAGCATTACCTTTCCAAAATTAGCTGCGCGAATTCTTCCACTTAACATGCACCACCATCATGTTAATGGAGGCTGAATCTCAAATGTACATATCTACACAAATCCCTACTGACTTCCAAGATTAACTACTACCACAAATACCCACTGGGAGATTAGAACACAGCAGGATATAAAATGGCCTTAGACAATGTAATCAGCCATCCTGTCCTCTGAGACAAATTTCCTGACCAGTAGACAGAATGAAAACTCTGACAGTGACGCAGCCAAAAAAGTGAGCACATGTGGCTAAGGTATTCATAACACTCTTCCTTGTACTTTTATTCTGAATTTTCTCTTCTGATAAATATACTTCCTAAGTTTGCTCTGTGTCTACACACAGACTTGGAATTCTTTTCACACAGTTCTTTCTATTTAATATGTGTTAGGACAGTCTCTTCAGATCTTTTATCCCCTAATGAATTTTTCAAAAAGAATTTTTCATGAGTAGTTGAGGATACTGCAATGGATTTTATTTTTCCTTTTCTTTTATTCACTTTTCTTTATTCTTCATGAGTGCTTTTACTTTTAATAACGATCATGCCATAGGTTTCCTTTCACCTCCTAAAAGTAGAAGGAGCCAACAAGTACTTATTTCTCAAGAACGTTTGTTGTTTTTTTATGTAAACAGTTCTTCAGCCTAAAAATATGACTTTGAAACAAGCTACATTTTATTTTACTACAATACATAAGAAGTAAAAGCCTCCACACAGTTTTGAAGAGAGGATTATTTACATTTTATCAGCAAAGAGCCGCAGAGGTAGTACCAGGAACCTCTGGAGGAAAGCTTGGCTGCTTCAAAGCTGACCCACTGGGATGAAAGAAGACCGTTTTTTTTTTTAAAGTTGGAAGTTGACTAGGAAATTTTTTTTTTTTTTTTTTTTTTACATTTCACCACATTTTATTTGCTATTGCTTGCCCAGATTCCATGGTGTAAGAGAGAAGTCTCGTGGGAAATCTAATTCTTCTCTCTGACCATTCTAATACTTCTCTCTGACCTCTTGTTAATATCGAGACAGATATCATGCTTTTATACCTTACACAAACATTTTCATCACTGAAATTGCAAAAGTGAAAAAGCAAAGTGCTAAAATTCAAAAACAGGATTCATCTTGAGGAAAAAGAAAAACTTAACGAAGTGCAAACAAAGGCACCCTGGTTTTAGCTTTTTGTTTGGCTAGCATTCATCTCTCATTTATGGAAAAGGAAGAATCAATACTTTTTTATAAAGATAAATTTTGAAAAGAGATTAAGAAACCTAGTTTCTCTCTAAACCTAGGTGATTTATAAATCTAGCTATAAGCAGGCCTATCAAAAGATAGGCCTTTCATTTAGGAAGTGAATTTGTGGAAAGTAATTATAAATATCAACAATAAATAAAATAGTTCTAGATTCACAATGAAGACAAGTGCTGTGAAAAGCAAAAATAAAATTATTATTTTTTTAGAGATAGCTAAACCAATTTCTCTCTAAAATGTCTTTAGCCCAAATGCCCTTTGGTATTTAATAACATGACCTCAATATTAAAGCTTCTAGCAAAGCATTCACGGGCTGCATCTGTGAAGCTATCAGCCTTTACCTTTACATTTCCAGGAGTGTATTGTTGTATCATGCAGGATAACTAAGGGATATGAAAATAATCCATCTGTCCAAACTTATTTTTCATTCATTTATTTTTAAAATTCATTATACCACTACTGCAGTGTGGAAGTTGAGAGTTTGAAAAGGCTCTTATCAAATAAGATTGAGGTCCACAGAGGTTATGCTCCTTCAATTGATGAGTATTGAGCTAGGATTAGGACCCAGTGAGCCTGGCTCCAAGGTCAGAGTGATTTTCCATGTATGAAATGGTTTGCTTCCTCATGAGGCATAATTAGACAAAAGTATTTACTAATAGAATATAAGACAGAAGTAAAATTATATACCCTCTTAATTGATCTCAAATAATAACTTTTCTTTGATGTTTTCCTTGACATTCCTAGTAAGATATACACTTCTTCAAATTCCCAGAGCTTGTATTATACAGTAGTGTAACATATTTTCTAATCTTTATCTGTGTCCTACTAGCCTGTGAGCTACTTGAAATTTAAAAAACCCATAAATCTAACACATGTTTATAACACCAGAGGCCAGCATTGTTGCATGAGCTCATAAAAATACACAAACATACAAATTAATAAATACTGAAGAAGAGCGAAAGAGAAAGGCAACCAACATCTACTGACTGCCCACCATGGACCAGGCTATGTGATTTATGTGCAGTATTTTACTTGTGAAATATTGTCTCTCACAGCAAACCTATGAAACTGATATTTATTGCACCTTTTAATAGATGAAATTTAGAGGGATTAATAATTAAAGGGGTTAAATTACTCTTTGAAAATCATACATACGTTTGACCCCAGGTCTGACCAATTCAAAGCTCATACATCCATCTCAGGCCTAATGCCTTGGGATAATAATGATGGGTATTTATTCTCCCCCAATCACTAAATTAAAAGTTGTTCATGCAGTGCATAATTTCTTCTTTATAACAATTCTAAAGAAGTAGGTACAATTATTAGCACCATTTTACAGATTATGAAACAGATTTAGAAAGATTAAGTAATTTGTTCAAAGTCATATAGGTTTGTAAATACCAAAGTGGGGTTTAAAAGCAGGTCTGAGTGATTTGAAAATCACCACACTTTGAAACTGAATGAACTATGTAAATGCATGATTGTTGAAAACAAACAAACAGATGTGTCATGTGCATGTGGCTGATTTCAGCGTAGCTGTGATGGACAGTTCCCTGTTCATGTCAGCTCCTGTGTCAAGAGTACAGACTAACAGTTCATTGTGTGTGTGTGTGTGTGTGTATGTGTGTGTATGTGTGTGTATATACACACACATACACACCACATCTTCTTTATCCATTCATCTGTTAATGGACACTTAGGTTGCTTCCACATCTTGGCTATGTAAATAATGCTGCTATAAACATTGGGTGCATATATCTTTTTGAATTAGTGTTTTTGTGTTGCCCACCCCAGGGGTATGGGTCTTGACTAAACTGCAACTCCACCCCTCCTGCTCATCCTGTTGTGGTTTGTTCTTTATAGTTTTAGTTATAGAAGGCATTTTCTAGTCTTTCTTATCAATAGTTTCTCTGTAAATAGTTATAAT
This sequence comes from Phocoena sinus, assembly GCF_008692025.1. Taxonomy (NCBI): domain Eukaryota; kingdom Metazoa; phylum Chordata; class Mammalia; order Artiodactyla; family Phocoenidae; genus Phocoena; species Phocoena sinus. Next base: position 40,411,828 of record NC_045774.1, read on the forward strand.
TTTGGTTTGCCCATGAGTGAAGGGGAGCTCAGGGTCTTCTTACTCCACCATCTCCCAGCCTTCCTCTGTTGATTGGTGATGTTGAGCATCTTTTCATGTGCCTGTTGGCCATCTGTATGTCTTCTTTGGAAAAAAGCCAATTTTAAAAAATATAAATTTATTTATTTATTTTTGGCTGCGTTGGATCTTCACTGCTGTGTGCAGGCTTTCTCTAGTTGCGGCAAGCGGGGGCTACTCGTCATTGCAGCACATGGGCTTCTCATTGTGGTGGCTTCTCTTGTTGTGGAGCACGGGCTGTAGAGCGCAGGCTCAGTAGTTGTGGTACATGGGCTTAGTGGCTCCGTGGCATGTGGGATTTTCCCGGACCATGGCTTGAACCCGTGTCCCCTGCGTTGGGAGGTGGATTCTTAACCACTGCACCACCAGGGAAGCCAAATTTATGAGTTTCTGTTCTCCCTTACTCTCACTGATTCTGGGTGTGAAAAAAATCCTTAAAATTTTCCAATAAGATAAATTTCACATAAACTAGAGAGTGTTTTCTATATTTCCATACTAATGGAAAGTACTATTAAGAATACTGAAGAGGTAGAAGATATAGTACTTAATTTCATACTCCTGTTCTTACTAGGGAAAGATTCTCTAGTTACTTACATTTAACACTGTGTAAGTACAAAATAGTGTATGTATAAAACACAGAGTAAAGCTATAGGACTCAAATATTGAGCATGTTCAGAATCCAGTAGGCAAAGCAATTGATACAGTTGAATTTGGTGAGAGGTCCTAGTTGTCATTATGAGAAGTAAGTTGCGTCTAGGGTAGGTGGAGAATAAGACCTTAAACATTTTAGAAGCATATCTGACGGTAGAAATGAATGAGCTTGTGGCTTACATACTGTTTGTATACAGGATTTTATTTCTGTTGCAACAAAAATGTTGTCATTTGTCAATGAACTTCTGTGAAGATGATAAAGGAGCAGCCTCTCTGGTAACTTAAATCTGGTTTCAAAACTTCAGTATTTACATGTTGGGGGCTGACATTTCATTAATTCAGATGAATGCAGGAGGGATCAGAGGCATTGGAGGCTGCCACTAGCTATAAATGAGAACTTAGGTGACAGGCAGCCAACACATATCTGTCACGTTTTAGCCCCAAGCCATGACCACTGCAACATCTCAGATGCAGCTGTAACACTACGGTTCTTATGAGTGCCTGAAAGCAAACAACAATAAAAAAGCCTAAGAACAACTAACATTATGTGGAGAAACATAACCACAGGCGGCTACTGAATGCAAACAGCATATTTGGAATAAGAATTTGGAAATTATCCCTGGGAGTCACTAGTTCTGAGGAAAGACTCAAAGTAGGGTGCATCAAAACTCTGAGGAAAAGCTTGGTAGGAAATGCCCAGAGAGAAAAGCATAAAGGCACCCCTCTCCTCAGGCACCAAACAGATCAACACATGAAACATCCCGTGTCATAAAGAGGACAAGATATCCTGAACTCTAAGAAAAAATATACATGGATAGGAGTTGTAGCTTCCTTAATTAAATTCTATATCTACCAAACACCTGTTCCAGTTGAAAAAAAAGGGAGATATGCAATGTGATGGTTGGATAGAATATTTAAAATTGAATCATCCATGAGCAGTCCCATGTATGTGATATACATTTCCCCACTGGCACTTTTTCTAATGAAATATTGTTATGTTTGCTGAGGCAATGATTAATCAGCTGCTCGAGGCATGTATGAGTTCTTCATGCTTCCTTTGAGGAATATATAACTATATCCCTTCAGAAGTCCACCAACATTTCCCTATCCTTGTGGCATTTACACTCCAAACATAAGAGTAACCCTGGAATACTTCACGAACCCCATAGAAACCCCTGGTTGATTGATATTTCTTTCTGTCTCGAACTTCTACTAAAGCTACTAAAGGTGTCAAAGGGTAATGAGATTCAGTTGTATTTTAACTGAGGATCTTGTATGTTGAGGATACTTCTTACTTCAGAAGACACTAACAAAAAAGACATGTTATCTGTCCTGAAATTAGATGAAATCACATTAAAATAAATCAGATGCAGTTGTAAAGGAATAAAAAGACTTGCAGTTCAGTCTCAAAAACATATGGTGCCCTGTGATTACTTGAGGTATACCAGAAAGGGGTGGAAAAAACATAAAAGTTAGACACACTCGATTCTGAACTATGAAAGTTAAGAAACTAGATAAGTTTAGCTAGCATAGTTCTAAAATCCTAGAGCATTATCACTTTTAAAGTATATTACACTTTTTTTTAGTACAGATAAGAAAACTAATGACAGTACGTATGAAGAACATTTCTGAAGAGAACATGGCAGGTCAGTGGCAGAATGAGGTCACACACCCAAGTTTCTTGATTCCTAGTTCCACACAAATATACTAGTTAATACACCCTAAACACAATTATAGCTGTGGTTGTTTTTTTTCCTGATATTAAAATGTAGAAGATTAAAGAAGAAATAGTACAGAAAATCTCTACGTAACAGGCAGGCAGAGAATAGGGCTGGGTCTGCCTTCCTAGTTCTTGTTAAGTTGTGCCACTTACTATGTGGCATTGGACCAGAGGCAACCTGCCCAGTGCATCCCATCTATTAATTTGGGATAATAATATCTTAGTTCATAGTCTTATTGAAATAATAAAGTGAAAAAATATAAGTAAATAATTTAGAACAAGGCCTGGCCTAGAGTAATTATTCAATGAGCTATTATTATTATTATCAGAATAGTCTTCTAGCCGCTAAGCTTTCACCAACTGTGGGTCTGTGAATATAAATAGGAAACTTTAATCCAAAACAATGATTTTCTTCCCAAATCTATGACAAAGTTTACTTCTTATTCAGATTAGAAAACAGAAGTCTGCAGTTTTAGAATTGTAGATAAGCTCTTACTGACTGTAAATCATCTAGGATAGGATGGCTTGGCCAAACCCCAACCTTAACAAGCCTTTTTCAGTTAAAGACTCATTTTTCCACTTGTGATTTTGCTGGATCAGCTGTATCATTTACTTTTTAAATTCTTTATTTCAAATATAGGGGTCTACTTAATTTTGTTTCATGTAACCAGAGATATGGATAAAAAGAGACATAGCTGCTTTTACATTCTCCTATTCTTGATCTTTTCCTAAAACATGTCATTTGTCGTAAAGGGGATATTTTTATCTATGTTTTACCCACTAAAACTCTTGTCTTCCCTTAAAGTTTTCTTTATTAAACTGTGTGAATCAACCACTTTCTACCCATATCTTTCCATGATTGCTTACTAGGAATAGTAACTAATGACTTGGGTTGCCTTTGTTCTCCTTTTGTTCCCTTCTGGTGCCTCCACCCTCCAGCACCACAGGACTTCACTGTCCTTTGCCTTCTACATGGACCCTCTGGATTACCCTCCTCAGCATGGGCCATCTCCTCTGTTCCTTTCCTTCAGGCTCTGAGTGTCTCTGCTTCCTGTTGCTTAAATAAAGTCATCATTCTTCATTGATAAAAAGGCTTTATCCTTCCAGGGCTTTGTTTTGAAGATACATTCAGCAGCACTGTGGCAGATCAGTGAGGTAGGCAGTCCTGGGCAAGTGAGTCTTTAAGTTCTGTTCTGGTCACACTGTGTACAGCTGCACCATTCCCACCTACTCCATTATTTTCTAATATCATCTCTAGCCTCATACAGAACTGTGAGACTATGAGTAATGTGTTGTACATTTTTACCTCTGGTATTCTTTTAGATTAAATGTATAAGGTACGCATTTGAGCTTAGTTAATTAGTAAGTAATCATAGGTCTTATTTCTCTCTGATCTTCTATATTCCTTCTTAAAGCAAGTACAGTTTCATATCTGTGCTAAGCTTCATGCCTAGTGTGACTTTCCCAGCCCTCTAAGTAAACTCCTCATCCTCATTCAAGCTTAAATGTTATTTCTTGTGGGAAGCTTTATCCAGTCTTTATAGTCTAGCCTACAGAACTCTATAGCATTTTGCAGTTCTCTTTCTTATATAGGACCTAACATGCCTGCCATAATTATATATTCATTTACTTGCTTTAACAATCAGACTGTGAGGGGTATTTTGTTTCCATTTCTTGAATACAGCCTGATTAGATTAAATGTTTAACTAATGTTTAATAATAGAATAACAGCTTTGAGGGAAATATTAAGGGCTTCATTTTTATATGGATATTTATTTCAGTGTTGAAAATCTTTTTTCCAAGAAACAAATAATAAAACTGTTTTTACAGGGGTCTAAGGTTATCATACCCAAGTTTTAAAGAGAACTACAGGTATGATTGGAGATGAAAATGAGAATTTATACCTAATGAGGAAAGTTAACAAAAAATCTACAGAAGTGACAATATAAATACCTGAGTTCAGTCTTCATTTTGCCTTTAGGTTGCTACATGAACTCTTTGGAACTGGAGGTTCACCAGATGATGTGTATTAAGGTTCTTGTGTAAATTAAAATACTTTCAACTTCGAATAACAGAAAGCTTAAATCAAACTGAGTTAAATCACAAAGGGATATCTTCTACTCATGTAAGTGAGGGCTTGGGTGAGGGCTTATTCAGAGGCTTAAAATGTCAATAGGGAGTGTTTTGTTCAGATATTCTACCTCTAACTTTCAGTATGGTTGTCCTCATCAAAGCTTTAGGGTGGTTCCCAGAAGAAGCCTGGGTTACCTGTTTCCTTGTTCACATTTCTTCCCCTAATCATCAGCAAAGTATTGTGCCTCACTCTGATTAGTCCAATTCATGTCATGTGTCAGCTGTCAACCCCTGAAACAATTATTGTAGATTGAGACAAGTTAATAACTTTTACTATACACACATACATATATATTTACTATAATTGTAAATTATAATAATTTTTGTATCATCAAAAATTGTATCATCAAGGTCCTCACATGGATCTGGGTGTATGGATCAATTCCACTCCAACTCCATGGTTACTACACAATGGCCAGGGCCTGGAAATAATGTAGTGGCTGCTACCATGTCCACAATATTCTCATACAACTTTAAAATACTATAATCTATAAAATGTAACAAAATAGAAAGTGTTATATATTCTATATTGGGGCATATAGACTAGAAAATGTCTGCTATGTATCTTTCATATTAAATATAGAGCAGCCAAAAATCATTAAGCATCTGAGAATTATTGCAAGTCCCCAAAATTAGAATGCTCGTTACCTCTCAGGAGGAAATGCTATTTCTACTTGATGACATTATACCTTTTCTCTCGATGTATTTGGGATGCTTTAGAAGTATCTAAAACCACCAGATCTAGAGATATTAGAGGTCAAGTTAAAAGAAAGTTTAAGAGATTAAAAAGAGAGTGGTGGGAGGAAAGGTGGAAGGTATACTTTATTTATTTTTATGGTATTACCTGAATGTTTTTAGTTGAATATGATCCCAGGAGCTCTGAGATCCTGCCCATTGTAACTCTGTTTTTAAAATTTCCTTTTCTCCTATGGTCACCTTATTTTTGATAAAGGAGACAAGAATATACAATGGAGAAAAGACAGCTCCTTCAATAAGTGGTGCTGGGAAAACTGGACAGCTACATGTAAAAGAATGAAATTAGAACACTTCCTAACACCATACACAAAAATAAACTCAAAATGGATTAAAGACCTAAATGTAACGCCAGACGCTCTAAAATTCTTAGAGGAAAACGTAGGCAGAACACTCTATGACATAGATCACAGCAAGATCCTTTTTGACCCACCTCCTAGAGAAATGGAAATAAAAACAAAAATAAACATATGGAAGGTATACTTTAAAATGTTTTCAATTTGGTTTAGATGACCCAGGCCACAGGAGCTTCACAAAGACTTGAATTTATCAGTTTATTACACACAGTTCTAGTATATATACAGTTCTGAGGATAGCAAATTTAATTACAAAGACCAGAATTATAGTTTACACAATACTATGCTCAAGGAATCCTAAGGGCTGTGACTCTATTTTGCTAGGCTAAGACAAAACTTTCATTCACTCAATATATAGATTAAAAGGACATGTTGAAAAAAGATGAGACATCTCCAAAATAACCTGAATGTCAATTAACAGAAGAGTGGGTAAACAAACTGTAGCAGATTCATAAAATGGATTGCTACTCAGCAATAAGAATGAATACTGATACTCTCAACAACATGGTTGAATCTCACTAGCATTATAGCAAGTAAAAGAAGCTGTAAAGAGGAGCCTATACCATATGATTTGATTTACTTGACGCTCTAAACTAGGTAAAACTAATTTATCATTATAGATATCAAAATACTGGTTTCCTGTGGCAATGACAGTTATCTGAAAGGGGTCAAAAGGAAACTTTTAAGCACAATAAAAATGTCCTATATCTTGATTGGGATGGTGGTTACATGGTTGGTTGCATGTATAACAACTCATCAAATGACACAATTAATATCCATGCACTTAAAAAATATATATATACATGCACTTTTCTCTTGGTAAAGTTTACTTCAATAAAATTTTTTAAAAGAGTCATATCCATTGAAGAAACATTTTTCATTCTAAATAATATCTGGGAATCCCTTCTTTGATGTTTGAGATTGCCTAACAAATGAAATTATTGAACCAGACAGTGTACACTTATCAACTATAAGAAATTGATGTTTCTTATGTTTAGTTGTCCTATCATTGCCTGCTGACTCACATCTCAGGATATGGGTCATGTCATTATCTAAGTCTTCCATTTACTCAAGGAGTAATGTCTACCTGGATGGCTAAATTAGCAAATTTGAATTTTATATTCTGTTGGCTTTTTCACATATTTACATATCTTTATAGCAAGGCTTAAAACTTTTAATTTGATTGAATGCTGAATTTCTTTTCATGGTTTTTCTATATGATTGATCACAACATTCTTACAGATATTAAAATGAGAGAAATAGAATTTGGGAATTTCTCATGGAATTTTAGTTATTCCACTGACACATGTCAGCTAAACTACCATGCATCCCACAAATGAAAAACTGAGACTTTTAGAGAAAAGTTTATTTTCTCCCAAAATAATACAGCTTATACTTAATGGACAGAGTGTTCACACTAGGTCTTCTGACATTTTCACTACTGTTCCTGACATGGAAATGGAACATTCCAGAGGCTAAGTTTATGACTTATTATTTAGTTGGTGTGATGGTTAATTTTATGTGTCAACTTGACTGGGACATAGGGTGCCCAAAATTTGGTCAAAAATTCTGGGTGTTTCTGTGAGGGTGTTTTTGGATGAGATTAACATACAGATTGGTAGACTGAGTAAAGCAGATTGCCCTCCAAAAGGTGGGTGAGCCTTAGCCAATCAGTTAAGGCTTGACAAGAGCATAAGGCTGACCCTCCCTTGAGAATTCCCCTTCCTGATGTCCTTCAAACTGGGATATTTGTTCTTCCTGGTTCTACAGCAGTATGTCAGCCTTTGGATTCAAACTGGGACATTGGTTCTGGCTCTGCAGATTTTGCACTTGCCAGACTCCATAATCACATGAGCCAATATAAAGAGTTAATCTCTCTCTCTCATATTCATATATATATATATATATATATATATGTGTGTGTGTGTGTGTGTGTGTGTGTGTAGTTCTATTGGTTCTATTTCTCTGGGGAACCCTAATACAGTTGGTATATAGCCTGTGTTTATTCTTTATTTGAAACTCAACTGATAGTGTATAGAAGCTGAGACTGTTATATAAAAATTTATTTAACAAGTACTACAATATGAGTAGCATTTAACCACAATTTAGTGCAATGTTTCTATAATAAAATATGCTATGAGTTTGGATTCCACAAACATTTTTATCCTCTTTTTCAGTGCAGGAGTAGGAGCACAACATTTTCCTAATTTTCAGTTATTTGTCCATTTATTGAACAGCTACTGAGCATGTGCACTATGAAGAGCTCAGTTGTGTGGCTGTGTCATCTCTGCCAGACCATCTTTGGACTCTCTTATTATTTCTTCAGTAAAGCCTTGCTCATGGTTAGCAGAGGTAGTGCTGAGGGAAGGATATTTTTATTTCATAGAGTAGTGCAGAGTTCTGTTTTTTTTATTTTTTCCTAGTTCAAGTCATGGCATCTGAAGCTGCAGGAATTGATAAACACTGGCAGGGGCGGGAAGAAGAAAAGTGTTTCCTACTCTGGAGAGTAAAAACTGTAATGTTATAGCAAAAAGAGAAAGGAAGCCTCAAAACCCAGTTGAGATACTGTTTGGTATGTAAGAGAATTATATAAATGAAGGAATAAATTAGGGACTTTATACTGGGTAAATTGTTTTATAAGATATTTATATTAGGAAAGACATTTTAGAATAATGTAGGAACTCAATATGAGTTTTGTTATAGTGATAGGTAAATATGGACCAAACAGCAATGTGACAGCAAAATCAGATTAATGAAAAGATACTGAAAATTAATCTTTCAGAAATACAAATTACTGAATTATACCAGTTCTAGTGGTTTCAAAAAGCATTTCAAGGGCTTCCCTGGTGGCGCAGTGGTTGAGAGTCCGCCTGCCAATGCAGGGGACGCGGGTTCGTGCCCCGGTCCGGGAGGATCCCACATGCCACGGAGCGGCTGGGCCCGTGAGCCATGGCCGCTGAGCCTGCGTGTCTGGAGCCTGTGCTCCGCAACGGGAGAGGCCACAGCAGTGAGAGGCCCGTGTACCACAAAAAAAAAAAAAAAAAAAAAAGCATTTCAAGAAAAAAGCTACACTTTCTTCTAGGTCAAGTATTTTTTCTATGATACTACTTTCTCTTCTGCAAAGTGAAGTAATCTCACGTATTAGAAGACTTGTGTGTAATTCTTAGATTGTTATTGTTTAAAAACGATTTCTTTTTAAATAGTTTCTACTTAACTTAGAAAATCTATTTTAAAATTCTTTCATATTTTAAAATTCTCTTTCTCACTATATTTTTTTTTGTTTTTACTATGAAGTGAAGAAGAATGATAAGGAGTTACTAATATGGTTCTCATTCTTATTAATAATAACAGCAATAGAGAATGTTCCTAATCCTTTTAAAAGTGCATTCAAAGTAGATAGCAGTAGACCTAATAATTTACTTTTACCTTTCAGTTAATATCTGGATTTTTAAAGTTTCAGATTAATTCTTTAAGTAATAATCCATTATTAATTAATGTGGTTAGAGCAGTATTTTTATGCTTTTTAGTAGTCATCATGCATATTCCTTTTAAATGTAAGCTATAATTACAACTAAAAGGTAATCTGTCGTTAATACAGCTACATTTTTTTTTTTTTTGCGGTACGTGGGCCTCTCACTGTTGTGGCCTCTCCTGTTGCGGAGCACAGGCTCTGGACGCACAGGCTCAGCGGCCATGGCTCACGGGCCCAGCCGCTCCGCGGCATGTGGGATCTTCCTGGACCAGGGCATGAACCCGTGTCCCCTGCATCGGCAGGCGGACTCTCAACCACTGCGCCACCAGGGAAGCCCAATACAGCTACATTTTTATTATAAGAAGTATTTAGAAAAAAAGACAAAAATTATTTTCCTTTCTGACACCCCAGGGAGAAACATAACTGATCTTTTAGCTATCTTTGCAGTGATCTAGTACTCTCTGGAGGCTTAAGACTGTCCAGACACTTCAACTCAGGCATATACTGAAGGTCTGGGTCATGATAGTTTTAGAAATTCTTACATTTCTGCCTATTAAAGAAAAAAAATCTTTTAACCTATGTTTTCAAGTCTCTCATATAGAATACATAAAATTATAGATGACATTTTTGCTGTCAATTCAATTGATCTCTTTAAAAATGTCTAACTTATTTAGCTCAGCAGTTCATATAAGGGACTTTCAGAAGGTGTTAAATCTTATCTGTTCAGCCACAGAGTTAGTCCTGAGATTGAAACATTTCAGTGCACACCCTCTTTACTCAAAATAACTATAAAGAAACTTTTCCAAATAAACTACTTCTGGGTCAGTTAATGCATTTTTTCAAATCTAGAATTCTGTGAAATAACAGCTGTAATATCCATGTTTTAATTTCTTCACAAAAATTACACACACATGCATTTTAAACACTTTTTGTTTTTGTAATCATAAGGAGAGATAAATGAGTTCTTAAGATTGTCTCTAGCATGTGCGTGGCCAAGGCTGAAAAGCTTTCCAGTGAATTATTACTTAGTTAAAGTTGCTTGAAGTTTTATCTATGGTTAGTGGAATCCAAAGTACTGAAATCTTTTTGAATTCCTAGGGTTCTATGTTCTCTCCAATATGTATGATGTTAAGCTGACCATGAAATTTAGCTCTTATCTTTATTTAGAATAATCTAATTCTGTTCTTAAAAGTCCTTAGGTTGACCCCACTGGCTCCCAGCTGATGCTGGCTTCTCTCATCTTCCCTCTTCTTTGTCCTGTCTTCTTCCATTTCCTCACCCCCTATGCAGTTTAGAACTATATGTAAATGGAAGATTGATTTACTTAGACAATTGAATGGAGGTTCTGAAGAGTCAGGAACAAAAATATTTAAACTTAATGAGAATAAAGATGAGATAACTGAGTGTAGACACTGACACTATAAAAGTTTGTGTAAAAAACTTTTGTTAGGGAATTAGAGGAATATATGCTGCTCTAATAATCTTCGAACGGTAGAGTAAATTGTACCTGGAATTAAAAAGTCTTATTCGAATATTTTGTTCTGTTTGGGGGATAGTTTTGAGTCTGTTTTTCTAACATTGTGAACAGATATATTATCTTTCTTTTTAAAGTTGTACAACTGTTTCTGTAAGTAGCAACTGGGAAATTAAAATTAGATGAGAAATTTCAGTGGTAATTATTTTATTGGAGAAGATTTAGATCTTTTCAGTCTCCTGATTGTTCTTGGGCTATTCATTGTGACTATTATTGGCCAACAATATCTGTTCTTTAGACTATTTTTGCCAAAAACCATTTTCATAGAACAAACGTCTTGAAGACACTTGTTATGAGGGGCTCAGAGTTCAGAATAGGGGCAGGATCACCTGGCAACATTGCTTAATTCCAGGCTTGAGGGCAAGGCAATCCTGTGTTTCTCCAATCTGATGGTTGACTCTATATATTTGTGAGTAAGCCATTGTGGAATCAAAGACCAAATGCTCAACTGAACCAGGCAGTAGGATCAGATGTTGCCTAAACTGTATGTTAGAAGGTCTTTCCCCAGTTTCAGCCAAGACTTTTAGATAGCCGTTTTAGGAGACTAGAGACTGCATAAAAAACAAATCTGTTAAACCTTTTTGGGTATATTATTGTAGATAAAATTATCCATTTTGACAAAAAGATGTGGAATCACTTAATTCAAGTAAGAGAAGATGTGTGTTAATTAAGCTTGAATTTTATATCAGGACACTAACCCCCAAACTTAGTTTTGATAACAATTACTATTGAATCCATAGGCCAAGTCAGCACAGTGAGGATTGTATCAGTTAGGGATTTATTGAGCTACTTCTAACTGAAATGAGTCTTCAGTACATATCCACAGAGAACTTTATTTATATTTTGAATCTAAAGGTATGGCTGGCACAGTGGTTCACCAATGTGAACCAGAATGTCATTCAGTGTCATTCAGAAATCAGGCTCCTTCTGATTTCCAGGGCTACCATCCTAGTGGTGAAAGCTGCAACTCCAGCCTCATGTATCTGTTCCAGGCAAGTAGGAAAGGGAAGGAGAAGATGCAGAACCCTCACTCTTGTACTTATGTTTCCTTGACAAGAACTGAGTCTTATGACTACTCCTACTAGTAAGGAGTACTGCAAAGTTCAGTATTTTAATTTTTTAGCCTATATTATAGAGGACACAGGGAAAGGAATTAAGTGACATAGTTTACAGCATCTGCCACAAATTTGTTTGTAACATTTTGGTAAGCCAGATATATATGTGTGTTTGTTTTATGTTAATAAATATCTTGTAAGATAGCAGACTATAATGGTGCCATTAACTATTACAGTATTTATATTACTTAAATAATAATTATAGCATATTTTTTCTAGATATATCTAAGATTTCCTAAATGTATCATTTAGTAAAATTTGAAATTTAAAGAATGGGATCAAGTAGAAGGAGCCCACACCTCGTAATTTAAGTCACAGGACTCTCTTTTACTAGCTGTATAATTTGAGACGTGTTTCTTAACCTCTCTGTGCTTCAGTTTCCTCACATTTGAAATATGGATAATGGCGCTAATATGATAATGTTATGGTACAGAGTAAATAGGATCATATATGGAAGCTTCTAAAATAAAGTCCAGCAAATAGTTGGAGCTCAGTTACCCATTCACCCACTTTCCTTTAATGAAGATACTGTTTATTTAAATGTCATTATCTAATTTTAAATGTGCTTAATGTATAAATTGGGAATATACCAAAACAAGGTTTACAAAAATGACAATGATGATTTTCACAAAACTATAATCTTTTTAATCTATAGAAAGTAACAGCATTTATATAAGCATGTTTCAGTGATGGGTTTCCTTTTCTACCTACTTGAAAATAAATTGAATATTCTTACTGTTTAGCCTTATAATTCAAAGTATTTGGCCAGCTGAGTTTCAGTACACATTACTTAGTCCTAACCTAATAAAATAAAAGATATATGAAAATTTTCATGTAAACTATAGAAAAGTTTCAGGGGTCATTTACAAAAATCATTTATTTTTACAAAATAATGGAATGCCTAAAGAAAAACCCAGCAGTGAGATGCAGAGTATGAGTTTTCTTAAAATGTTTTTCTTTCTCTCAGAGGCTGTCATTCGCTGGTTCTGGCTGTTTATAGAACACCAAATATGTGTTCTTTGACCTCTGTGTAATTTATTTAAACTCAAGCTCAATAACTTTAAATGCGGTTATCATCACAATGCTTCAAACAATGGTCAGTGATCTGTGAAGATGCACTGCACTGTCTCATTAAGGCAAAACCCCCCAGCAGTCTGAAATAAGCACAATCTAACTGCCTAACAATTAGATATGGTATCTTACAAAAATATGTGCAGCACAGCCGTGACCTTTGTGCTAATTCAATCTCCCTGGCAGTTGACTCTTCTTCCATACACACCTCCTTAAATAGTCTTGAATGTCAAATCACTTATTATTTACAAAGGCAGCACTGTCAAATACCCACTAGTATGCTATTGTCTTCCCGGAAGATCTGGCGGTCTTCCATGGCAGGCTTTGTGTTCCCACAGCTTTGAATCTTTAAGGAACATGTCAGAGTCAGGTAAAAGATGAGATATGGGAATCCCAAAGGAGCCACTGAGTTAGAGAATGGAAAAGAGGGAGCATGCCAGGCAGTGGCAGGTGTAGCCGCACAGGCATGTGAGCCCAAATGGAGATATGTGACATGAGAATGTGGTGGTGTGGGCTGGGAAAGGATGGGATTTGAGTGCTTAGCAATGGTTCATGCCATTTCTAAGATTATTCTTTGATTATATACTTGGCAGATATTTATTAAACATGGAACCATGGAACCACATGCACTCTGCTAGCTGCTGAGAACACTGGGTTAAGCAAGACAGACATGGTCACTGTCCTAACAACGATTACTGTTAACAACGATTACTTAGGTATCTAAGAGCAGGAGTGAAGGAGAATATTGGTTCAAGTGCAGCAAGGTAAATGGGAACATCCAATAACTCGTAGTGACTTACTACAGTGGGGATACCAAAGATGAGCATAGGTAATAGGTAGAAAACTCAGTAACAGGATAACTGGTATATTAGAGGATTCACTCTATTTATATTACTCTGTGTTGCCTCTGATGTTATACTTCTCTATTTTTTTAACTCATTGTTATTCCTTGCCTGTCTTCCTACTAGATTGTGAGTAGTGCTTAGCCCACAGAAGGGGCTCAGTGAATAAAGTCTGTTGAATAAATGAATAAGTCAAGGTTCAAGTAGGAACCTAACAAAACAACCTCAGTAATGAGCTAGTGAAAAAGTTCTGTAGCTTTCTTGCCTTGGGCAGAAGGGATTTTAGGGTCTGGGGGACAGTCAACCTGCACTGAGAGCTTGTCACCCAGCAGCCATGTGGGGTAGCAGCTGTGCTGTTAATAAGGAAATGCAATGACTGTTTTGCAGAGAGAATCAAAGTAACTAAGGACATAATACTATTGTGCTTTACCGATTTTTTCCCTTTCTTTTTAAGCAATTGGCTCAAAGAAATTAGGTTTGAGGGTCTGCAAACAGAAAGTCAGATAAGGTAAATAAGTGTCAAGGTTATTCAAATGGACCTTGTGCTGTCATATTCTGCATGACTGCTGAAAAGAGTCAATCTAGGAGACTTTAGAGTCTTCCAATTACAAATCAGGTCTAATCTAAACATAGAATTAAAAAAGGGAAGAAAGGAAAAAGAAAAGAATCCTTCTAGTTCCATGGGATCTGGCCTTTGGAGCAGCTTCCTGAGAAGTATCATTTGAAGCTCTGATATAAAACCAGCAGTTTCATAAATGGCTGAGATTGTAGGTTAAATAAAGGAGTTGAATTTCTGATGAGTTTCACACCAGGGGACTGTCCCTATCACCCTTAGCAGTTTCAAAAATAGCAATACACACATGTTTTTCCTATCTAAGAGGTGCCAAAGTGCAGACAGGCTAACCTAAAGTGTTCACCAACAACAGCTGGAAATGGAAGAAATCATGTGCACATCTAACCTAGATTTAAAACCATTAATTTCTCCTTCAGTCTGCTTTCATAGTACACCATTTATCTGGTATAAGAAAGAAAATACCTTCAAATGATTCCCTTGTTTTTCTATTTATCATTTCATTTATATTAGAACATCTATCACATACTAATGCCATGTATGATCTGAAGAAGCACTAGAGTTTAATGGAAATAGCAGGGATAATATATATGTATATGTATGTGTGTATATATGTATGTATATATATTATATATAAAGCTTTTAGTATAGTACCTGGCTCAACTGGGCACTGAATCAATGTTCTTGATTATTATTGAAGGCAACAGGGAATTTTGAATCAGCTGACCTGGTTTTGAGTTTTGTCTTTGTCTCTTATTGAGTGGTAACCTTAAATACATAGGTATCCTTTTTTAGACTTGCCTCATGTAAAACATTAAACAAAAGTTTGAAAGTAAAAAAATGTAAAACAAGAAAATGCAAACTAAGAGAAAGCTTTGTGGCTAGTTATTATTTTTTTTTTTTTTAGCTAAAATAGCTAATAAAGACAAAGATGAGCTAGTAAGAGAAATCAGTCAATGAAAAAAGAAAAGGTTCAACCCACTTGAAAGCTATGACAGTTGTAAACATCTATATATCTAATAAAATATTTTTAACATAAATAAAGAAGAAATGAATAGAACTGCAGGAAGAAATTGCTAAATGCATCACCATAGTGGGAGAGAAATCTCTCTCATTTATCAGGAGATCAAATAGCAAAAAAATTAGTTAAGATACCAAAGACTTGAATTTCACAATTGATAAGTACGAGTTTATTTTTGATTTTATAATAGTATAATGTTTACAACCAAAAAATTTATAGTAAACTTTTGTGAGTGAGAGGGGTGCTATAAATGATTACATAGGGACAATAAGCATAACTAGGATTCACCTAGGCCAATTGGTCCTATGGAAACCCTACTTATATAGAACCTGCTATGTAACAATTATGTAACAGAACAAACATTAACAAAATGACCATGTGTCTGGCTACAGATCAAGTATCTACATATTTTAATAACATTAGTATAACACTAGACCCTGTTTTCTTAACATAGTAAAACTTGTTTAGAAATCAATGACAAAATAAAAATTTGCCCCTCCCCTCATGTTTAGACATTAAAACACACACACATTTCTAAACTACTCATAGGTAAAAGGAGAAATCATAATAAAATTTTAAAATAACTGTAACTAAATAACAAGGAAACTGGAATATATCAAAATATGTGGTCAGAGCAATATTGATATCTTAAAGAAAAATTCTAATTTCAGTAGCAAAATTGAAAAGGAAAGGGCTAAAAATTAATGAGCTAGGAACCTAAACCAAAATACTAAAGATAAAAGAGTCAAATAAATCCAGAGAAAGTAGAAGAAAGGAGACAATAAAGGTAAGAACTGAAATTAATGAAAAAGGAAACAAAATTAAAATGTTATGGAAAAAGCCAAAAGTTTATTTTTTGAAAAATTTAAAAATAGACAAATTTTGTGATGAGCTGACACAAATAAACAAAATATGAGGAATGAAAAAAGACATTTTATGACAAACTATGTCAAAAAGTTTGAAAGCTTAACAAAAATTATGTATGTATACAGTATACATATATTTAAATTTACATATATATGAAATACTTTTAAAATAACAAATCACCACACAAATGTTGGCTTAAAAAATAAGCATTAGATGATAATGGAGGAACAAAGTTGGATCACAGAATCTCCACTTATCCAATACTTGAAACAATTAACAAAAAAGATTAAAACTAGCCTATTATTTAGGATTACGTTTAACTCCATGTGATAAAAAGCCCCCAATAGTAGTAGATTTAACAATGTACTGTTTATTTTTCACATATAAGAGAATTCTGGTGGGTTCTTGGAACTGCCAGTGACCCAGGCTTATTCCAGCTTTTGACTCCTTCATTCCTAAAATGTGACTCTTCCTCTCAGGTTCTAAATTGGAGGCTAGAGTTCTATCCATCATCTCCATGTATTAGGCCAGCACAGCAGGATGAAGAGGAGAGAAAATAGCAAAGGGATCATGTCTACTGTCTTTTAAGGAGGTTTAGTAAAATGTGCCAGAAAATAACTCTTACTTTTTATTAACCAAAAGTTAGTTACATGCCTCCACTTAGCTAGAGCAGATGCTGGCATATGTAATTTCTATTCTAAGAAGTCATGTATACAATAATAGAGCAAATGTTCTACTACTAGGGAAGAAATGAAGAAGATGTAATGAGAGTAGACAACCGCCATTCTCTGGCATAACCAGCAATGAATTCACTAGCAGCATCCAAATATGCAAAGTAATTCAACCTTATAATAAAAATTTTGAAAAGTAACTGATTCTGGTATGAAGCAGTTTAATCCTCGTCCCTGTCTCTGTTTCTCAAATGACATAAAGAGAAAAGAGGATGAATTGAAAACATTCTAAAAATACTTAGAAAAGCAGATTGAGAGGATAATTAGGCAGCACAGAGAAAATTTGAGAAAAGCTCTTTAAGAACAGAATCTTCTCTATGCTCCCAGCAGGTTATCAGGCTCTCAGCAGAGGTAGGAAAAGCCACCAGGGGTCACTGTGTTCCAGGAGAATGATCAAAAATCCAAGTGGATCCTTCCACCAGAATAATACACACTTGAACTCAGTGAACTGAATTCTGCTAAAGACACTTAACAAAATCTCAAAAGAGAGAGCAGGGACCTGGCTGTTCAAAAAAGCCTGCACTCAAGCAATACAGATTTTTATCTCTAATCTGCCCACACCTTTAAAATACCAAAAGTACATATAACAGCAAAACTCCACTTCTCAAACTGTAGCTCAAGAGAGTGTGTCACCCAGCTATCAGGTAAAGTGTGACCAGTGTCGAGGAAAATTCACCCTCATTACATAGGAGAAAATAGAAATTTTGGACTAAGTTGCTAATATTAAGCATGAGAAAGAAGAAGACACGTAGTGTAGCAATTAAACTTTCTGGAAAAAAAATAAAGAAAAGGAAAAGACAACAAAAATCCCAGAGGGTAAACAAACATTACCCAAGGAAAAGAAAAAAAATGGTGATTTTGCTATAGAAGTTATAAAACTTTAGTATAATAATTAATTGATGTAATAATATATCAGAATGACTTGATTATAGAACTAACATATATATATATTATATATATAATGCAATAGACTATATATTGTTTAAAATTGAGTTTCAGAGTCAGAGGAAAGGTGTGGTATAATGAGAGTAAATGAAGAAAAAAGAGGCAAAGGGGTTACAGTGGTTAAAAAAATATAGAGAGAAGCCAAATAATTGTTAGCGGAGTCCCTAAAAATTGAGGTACTATTAACAAAAATATAATTTAATAATTTCCCTGAAATAAAAGGAGATGTGAGTTTGAAAATCAAAGGAACTTGTATTTTTCTGGGAAATCTTGGTATAGAATGATCAACATTAAGACATATCCTTTTTAAGTTATTGAACTGCATTTACAAAGAGCTCTTCAGGCATCCAGGTCAAATAAAACAAGTCGCTTAGACATGAGATGAATGAGGAACAATTTAGTCAATATCACAAGACAACTGAGCAATTTCTACATTGAGGGAATGAGAGCAGTTTCTTGTTCAGTTATAGATACCAGACCGTCCAAAATATGAAAGAACGAGAGAATATAGCATCCATGATCTCTTTTTGATAAAACAACTGAAAGTGATTTCACTAATCCAGGCAAGAGATTATGGTAGATCATATCAAGGTGGTAACAGTAGACATGGTGGAAGAAGTCAAATTCTGGACACATTGTAACTGTAGAGCCAGTGAGACTTTTCTGATGGAATTAAAGCTGTCTATAAGAAAGGATGTAAAAGGCAACAAATAGAGCAGGTGCTTTATTTATTTACTTACTATTCATTTATGTATTGTTTGTTTGTGGTCTGTTGAAAGTTTAGTTTGAGGCATGTTATATTGGAAGTATCTATTAGTAAACAACTGGATATATGAATTCGAAGTTCAAGGCACAGGGCATGAGTTATTAGAGAGCCCATATATAATTGGTTTTAAAGTTTTGTAAGTGGATATGAGTGTAAACAGAGGAGAGGTCCAAAAACTTGAGTTTTGGAACTCTACAATGATAAAAGATCAGAGTGAAGATACAAGCACAGAAGACAGAAAAAGAACCACTTATGAAGTCTGGTGTCCTTGAAACCAAGTGAAGAAAGGGAGGGAAGCATCAATTATATTAAATGCTGTTGTTGGTTCATGTAAAACAAAGAAAAATAATTGAATATGGGATTTAGCAATGTGGAGATCATTAACAAAGTTTGATTGGAGTGGTTGGAGTGAAAGTGTGATTGGGGTAGATTTAAGAAAAAATGTGGGAAGAGCATTTGAAGACTAAGTACAATAAAAATAATATATATTTGACTGGTACCTGCATATCTTCATTTTTTTAAAATGGAGGGTCCATTAATACTGTCTAGAAATAGTGTTAAGACACAAAGATTCCATTTATTAATTTTTATTAAACTTTTTAGATCTTTAGGAGAAATTCTTTTGATAAAGAATTATTTATGTAAAATATTAGCTGAAGTTTATCAGTTTACTTAGCTTTACTTAAGATTTTTCACCTAAGAAACTCGAGTGAAATTAATGCTTGTATAACATGATACCATTTACAAATTTTAAAATTTATTTTCTATCTGTTTTCTAGCTCTATATACACATAAAGATATGTATGGAATAATCTTCCCTTAATGTTCACTTTTCTTTGTGATTTAGTATGGTGCTCCAAATCTAGTAAAGAATGTATATTATTTTTATAAAATTAATAGATTATTCTTTAGCAAAATTTTTGAAAAGAAGGCAGCATGGCAAATATTATACCATATGTAATTATTTATATATAAAATTAAATCCTGCTGCAAGGACCTTTAAGTGAAGTTCAATTTGCTGTCTTCCCAGCTCCTGTTCTACATCCATGTTTGTTTGTTAGCCACTTGTGCCCAGTTCAAAACACAGGCAGGGTTGTGCTCCAGGTTCAGCACTACTTTAACTTTTTATCTAATACATGCTGGCTAGTAGTAGTTGTGGCTAGCCTCTGAAATTACCAGAACTCTTTTCTGAAAAGGTAGCTGATTTAAATATTACCTTATAAGTGGTACCTAAATTTCCCAAGTATATATACAATTGACAGAGTTTGTTAATGATAAATATCTGTGAAGGTAAAATTTCAGCAGAGATATTTTGAAACAAGATACCCTGGGTAGGGTGGGAGTGGGGACATATTTTGAATTATATAATTGTATAAACTCAGCTCAGCTTGGTGTCTCACTCAATCTACCACGTCTATGAAAGTGCTACTAAACCGTTGACACACTTTCATGTTAAAGAACCTGGGTGTCTAGAGTGAATATAAATACCACTGTATTTATAATTTCCTATACTGAATATGAATATAGATTCAATTGTGATAATCCTTAGGTATACAGGCAATTCAATATTATTTTGATGTAAGGGAGAACTACCATCAAGCTGAATATAATGAAGTATGCTCCAAACTTTGAAAATTCAACACCAGTGAATTTTCAAGGAGAAAGAAAATGAAATTACGTCCAAACTTTATTTTTAAAATTTCATAGAGAATCACTAATTCAAAATGTACCTATTATTTTTCATAGTTTACTCATACGGAGCTAAATGTTTAGTGAAATTTTACTTGGGTCTCCTACTGAACATTTTGAAAACAAAAGGGTGTGTAGTGTGCCATGGTACAGGCAGATTTTCCTTGGCTTAAAGAGAACAATTTATAGAAAAAACAAAGACTTTCTGAAAAACAAGATTTCACTAAGGAAACATCATCTTTTTATTCTGTTCTTTGAATTCATTCATTTTACATGCCGTTACAATACTTTGGTAATTCAAAAAGTGGTACTCTTAGCTGTAAGTCTTTGATCAGTTATTTTGAGGACTGAGAGGCTCTATGATTTGACAGAAGTGAAATATAGATGAAATATAGATGAACAGTGCTCTGAATGGCAGAGAAGATCATGGAAGGTTTAAAGACACACTTTTTATAACAACTTTGAAATCTCTCATGCATTATTCTAAGCTTCCACTAAATGTTTTCTGCATTTCTCGTCTATTTTTTAAAATTCAAAATTAAAATGTTAATCTCAAACTTAATATTAAAAATCCCATTTTACTTAAATATGTATATATATTTTCTTCTGTTCATATAAGCTGAGAATATTATCTGGACTAAAAATAATATCTGACTTTTAAAAAATTTCTATAGAACTTTATTAAATGGTTTAAATAAAAAATCAGAAAAACAGTCGATTGACTTGCCATTTGAAATCAGAATTGAGCACAATATAAATGAAGAGATGGACTATTTGCCAATGGAGACGCAAAAGTTGCCTTTCAAAGCAGCAATATCTGAAGAAAAAAAGCTCAAAAAACCCCAGAAGTGAACATGTTGGTGGCATCATTAGAAACACTTTAGAAATTGTTGAAGATAATTTTTTTCAGTCTAATTTGGAGGATAATTTCTTTAGTCTCAATGTCATAAAGACATTGTTTTGTGCTGGAACTGAATTATAAATCTAAGCTCCACTCAGGCTGAACTTTTGTGTATTCTTTATCTGCTCAGGCTGGCCGTTAAACCCCTTTTCCAATAGGTTAGGCAGGCTATAAACAAAAGAAGTAAGCTGCTGACAAGCTTCAATAAATTTTTCAAATGAAGAGCACATTTCCATATGCTATATATCATCAAATAAATATGCTTTCACTGTTCTCCCCAAATCAAGTGTGCCACATATTTCATGTACTTTAGACTAAAGACAACTCAAATCCCAAAAAATAGCAATGAAAGAACTCTCAAAATTTTACTTGTTTCTGCATATCAGTATAATAGAAACGGAATATACATTATTAAAATAACAAAACTACCAATGATATGTCAGATATATGTGTAAAATGCTCAAGGTACTAGCAGACTATAGTTTGATCATGTGAATTCTGTCTTATCTAACTAGTTGATTTATTCCTGCCATCCTCTGAGGTTAAAAGTCTAACATTCTTATTACTTGTTAAAATTTAAACTATTGGTCTTTCATAATTTAATTTATTCCCTAGATAGCACCTTATAACTTAACTTTGGGTAGTCACATCCCAAACACATGCACTCTGGTTAGTGATTAAAACCTATTGATTCCAAGTTTAAAAATTCAACGGCCACATTATTAGGCTAGTTAAGAGAAATTCAGCACAAATTTTACACCTATGAGGACAGAAAGTCTTGCTTTAAAAATGGTGAATTGATTTTATAAAATCATTTAGAGTATTGAAGAATATAGTTTCTTAATTACGTATTTCTTATAGATGAAGCTGAAAGTTGTTTTTTTTTTAAGTCAAAAGCATGAATGCAAATTTAAAATGATTTACAGGCAGTTTTTCTTTCTGATGGAATTCTCAAGGAGATTTTAGATTTCTAGAGGAGGATTTGTCTAGTCTTTTCATGCTAGAACCTTTTTGTTTCTCATATAATGGACCTATTTTTCTTGATTTTAAAATTAAGAAAAATGGAAAGTATTTTTATCCTTCTCTCATCTATTATAAGGCCATTGTGGTTTACCGTCACTTGACTACATAAAATTTTGATGGTTTCAGTGACATAATTTAATCCATTTAAATATTGATAAGATTAATTGTTTGTTTCTCAGATAATAATAAGAATTGCTGAGGTTGATTTAAAAGATCCACTTTTTTTTCTCCAAAAAATGACTGTCTAAGAAAGGGCATATGAAGGGAATTCTTTGTTCACTGAAAATGCACATCTTTATATAATGATTCCAGGAACATGCTTATTTATGGTTATGTTCACTAAAAGTGTAGGCACTAATTGACATCTCAAAAAATTATCTAACTATTGCAGAGAAAAGTTAAAACATCAGAAATATCTATGGAATCTCCACAGGGCAAGATTAAACAAAACAAAACATAAAAAGAAGTTATCTGTTTGACAACCTAGCTCTGCTAAACCTTGTTCTCTGTCAAACATCCTTATTTACTTTTTCTCTCATAAGAAACTTACGAATTAATTACATCTATTTACCATTTTTTCCTGATGTGGATATTTATGTTACATCACATTCCCAGTGTTCAAAGTGATTATAGGAGAATAAAAACTCTTAACCACCATCTATATCTAACGCCCTGTCATTATAAACAGATAATATTTACAAGACATTATGAAAAGTTACATGGATAAAATGATGTTTATACACGATTCCTGCATTAAGGAGGCTTAAACTTGAGTTCCAGAAGAAAAACAGAAATAAAACAAGCATGATAATAATGAGGGTCATCTGATATAGTAACATGGTAAGTGACAAACAAATAATAAATGTTGAAAGAGTTTATAAGGCATTAACCTTTTGGCTGCAGAAAGTTGAAGAATAGGTCATGAAAAAGAAGAAATTAGAAAATGATCCCTGATGACACCTGGGTCTGAAATATCCTAAGTCACTGGAGAACATTCTAGTCCAGAAACACATGAAAATTTGGGGGATCCAGAACCACGTTGGCTGGTATAAAAAGCTCCTTTGAGTCTGTGCCTCCCTATTATAAAATGAAATTTAAATTTTAAATTATATAATATATGTGAAATGCTTGAGAATACTGAACACAGAGTAAATGCTCAATACATGAATTATTATTTATGTTGTGAAATAAAGTTGTAGAGGTAGGGTTAGTGGACAGGGACAAGCAAGGATAGCCAATTTAATAAATATATATGGAGTCCCCTCCAGGGGACATGTATTTTCTACATTCAGGGGATAAAATGATGAAAAAAGCAGTTTTCTTCTCAAAATACCCATAGAACTATAATTATGTGTTTCCTAGGACAAATTACTCTTCTGTACCTCAGTTTCTCCATTAGAAGATTGGGTATAATGATAGACTTTCTCATAAGGTTACTGTGACGATCGAAAAATATTACACTGTAAAATCACTTTGGACGTTGCCAGACGTATATAAGTATCTGTAGCTATTATTATTATACAGAAAATGAGAGTACAGGCAAGGTACAGAAGGCCACAGAAAAGGAAATGATAAATGATTGGGACTGGGGCACAGTGGGCGGGAGGAAAAGGAAAGGCTTCACTGAAGAGGGGATAAACACTGTCGGGTCAGCATGGTTCAGTATAACTTTGGGATCAAGCCAAAATGAGATTTGAATCTTAACTCTACCAGTGTTTAGTGAGTTACTTAGTCTCTCTGTGTCAAAGTTTTTGTACTTATAAGATGAGAATAATGACAGGGCCTATTTCAAAAAATTGTGATGAGAATCTAATGGGCTAAGTGAATGCGCATAGTGCCAAGCTCATAGCACTTCAAAATAAGGGAGATATTGTTACTAATAACAAGACTTTGAAGGATTTCTAGGCTTTATCCAGGCACACCGGTGGGGAAGCACATTCTGAGCAAATGAACAGCGTATGAGAAAGCACAGTTATAAAAAGTATGGAAGGTGTGTGACACTG